>NC_056432.1:50789008-51096508 GCF_018296145.1 Oncorhynchus tshawytscha
TTATAGTGGATATCAAGTTTATAACTTGCCTGGGTGGGCTGATGAGACAATGGATTGCACAGTCAGATGGAACAGAGTAAATAGGCATTTTAACATCATAGATTTAGCCGGTGGCAACGTGTGGAATAGACACCGGCTGGAATGCGCTTTTAACCAATCAGCATTCAGGATTAGACCCACACGTTGTATAAATATATACAATATATACAGTGCCTTCGTAAAGTATTCAGACCCCTTGACTTTTTCAACATTGCTAGAATACAGCTTTATTATAAAATTGATTCAGTTGTTTTTTCTCCCTCATCAATCTACACACAATACCCCATAATGACAAAGCAAAAACATATACACTGCTCAAAAAAATTAAGGGAACACTTAAACAACACAATGTAACTCCAAGTCAATCACACTTCTGTGAAATCAAACTGTCCACTTAGGAAGCAACACTGATTGACAATAAATTTCACATGCTGTTGTGCAAATGGAATAGACAACAGGTGGAAATTATAGGCAATTAGCAAGACACCACCAATAAAGGAGTGGTTCTGCAGGTGGTGACCACAGACCACTTCTCAGTTCCTATGCTTCCTGGCTGATGTTTTGGTCACTTTTGAATGCTGGCGGTGCTTTCACTCTAGTGGTAGCATGAGACGGAGTCTACAACCCACACAAGTGGCTCAGGTAGTGCAGCTCATCCAGAATGGCACATCAATGCGAGCTGTGGCAAGAAGGTTTGCTGTGTCTGTCAACGTAGTGTCCAGAGCATGGAGGCGATACCAGGAGACAGGCCAGTACATCAGGAGACGTGGAGGAGGCCGTACGAGGGCAACAACCCAGCAGCAGGACTGCTACCTCCGCCTTTGTGCAAGGAGGAGCAGGAGGAGCACTGCCAGTGCCCTGCAAAATGACCTCCAGCAGGCCACAAATGTGCATGTGTCTGCTCAAACGGTCAGTAACAGACTCCATGAGGGTGGTATGAGGGCCCGACGTCCACAGGTGGGGGTTGTGCTTACAGCCCAACACCGTGCAGGATGTTTGGCATTTGCCAGAGAACACCAAGATTTGCAAATTCGCCACTGGCTCCCTGTGCTCTTCACAGATGAAAGCAGGTTCACAATGAGCAGATGTGACAGACGTGACAGAGTCTGGAGACGCCGTGGAGAACGTTCTGCTGCCTGCAACATCCTCCAGCATGACCGGTTTGGCGGTGGGTCAGTTATGGTGTGGGGTGGCATTTCTTTGGGGGGCCGCACAGCCCTCCATGTGCTCGCCAGAGGTAGTCTGACTGCCATTAGGTACTGAGATGAGATCCTCAGACCCCTTGTGAGACCATATGCTGGTGCAGTTGGCCCTGGGTACCTCCTAACGCAAGACAATGCTAGACCTCATGTGGCTGGAGTGTGTCAGCAGTTCTTGCAAGAGGAAGGCATTGATGCTATGGACTGGCCCGCCCATTCCCCAGACCTGAATCCAATTGAGCACATCTGGGACATCATGTCTCGCTCCATCCTCCAATGCCACGTTGCACCACAGACTGTCCAGGAGTTGGCGGATGCTTTAGTCCAGGTCTGGGAGGAGATCCCTCAAGAGACCATCCGCCACCTCATCAGGAGCATGCCCAGGCATTATAGGGAGGTCATACAGGCACGTGGAGGCCACACACACTCCTGAGCCTCATTTTGACTCTTTTTAAGGACATTACATCAAAGTTGGATCAGCCTGTAGTGTGGTTTTCCACTTCAATTTTGAGTGTGACTCCAAATCCAGACCTCCATGGGTTGATAAATTTGATTTCCATTGATCATTTTTGTGTGATTTTGTTGTCAGCACATTCAACTATGTAAAGAAAAGTATTTAATAAGAATATTTCATTCATTCAGATCTAGGATGTGTTATTTTAGTGTTCCCTTTTTTTTGAGCAGTGTATATACATATTATTTTGCTAATTTATTATAAACCAAAAAAACGGAAATATTACATGAAATAAGTATTCATTCCCTTTACTCAGTACTTTGTTGAAGAACCTTTGGCAGCAATTATAGCCTATAGTCTTCTTGGGTATGATGCTGCAAGCTTGGCAGATCCTCTCAGATCCTCTCAAGCTGGATGGGGAATGTTGCTGCACAGCTATTATCAGGTCTCTCCAGGGATGTTTGATCGAATTCATGTCCGGGCTCTGGCTGGACATTCAGAGACATGCATTGTCTTGGCTGTGTGCCTAGGGTCGTTGTCCTGTTGGAAGGTGAACCTTATTTTCAACAAGGATCTCGCTGTACTTTGCTGAATTCATATTTGACTCGATCCTGACTAGTGTGCCAGTCCCTGCCTCTAAAAAACATCCCTACAGACATGATTATGCCACCACAATGCTTCACCGTATGGATGGTGTCAGGTTTCTTCCAGACATGACGCTCGGCATTCAGGCCAAAAAATCTTGTTTCTCATGGTCTGAGAATCTTTAGGTGCCTTTTGGCAAACTCCGAGAAGGCTGTTTACTGAGGTGTGGCTTCTGTCTGGCCACTCTACCATAAAGGCCTGATTGATGGAGTGCTGCAGAGATGGTTGTTATTCTGGAAGGTTCTCCCATCTCATAGGAACTCTAGAGCTCTGTCAGAGTGACAATCGGGTTCTTGGTCACCTCCCTGACCAAGGCCCTTCTCCCCTGATTGCTCAGATTGGCAGGGTGACCAGCTCTAGGAAGGGTCTTCGTGGTTCTAAACTTCTTCTATTTAAGTATTATGGAGGAAACTGTTCTTGGGGACCTTCAATGCTGCAGAAATGTTTTGGTACCCTTCTCCAGATCTGTGCCTTGACACAATCCTGTCTCAGAGCTCTATGGACAATTCCTTTGACTTCATGCGTAGGTTTTTGCTCTGACATGCACTGTCAACTGCGGGACCTGAAATAGACAGGTGTGTGCCTTTCCAAATCATGTCCAATCAATTGAATTTACCTCAGGTGGTCTCCAATCAAGTTGTCAAAACAACAAGCATGATCAATGGAAACAGGATGCACCTGGGGTCAATTTCGAGTCTCATAGCAAAGGATCTGAATACTTACGTAAATAAGGTAGTTCTGTTTTTATTTTTAATACATTTGCAAACATTTCTACCAACCTGTTTTCACTTTGTCATTATGGGGAATTGTGTGTAGATTGCTGAGGATTTTTATTTATTTAAGACATCTTAGAATAAGGCTGTAACGTAAGAAAATTTTGAAAAAGTCAAGGGGTCTGAATACTGAATAAATATCTATATACACACACATATTATATATATATATATATATATATATATATATATATATATATATATATATATATATATATATACATACACATATTATGTATGTATACACATACATATATATATACATATTACACATATAATATATATATATATATATATTTATACATATATATATATATATATATTTATACATACACATATATACACACACACAAACATGTTACAGAGGCTACATAACACTATAATAATAATAATAATACAGGGAATTATTATAACAACTACTAACAATATTAGACAAATAACAACAATAACCACTAGCTACTCACTTTTCACCACACACTCCATGAACACACTGCGGTAAATCCACCTCTGATCTGCACTGGAAGGCAATGGCAGTCGAGACTGGGTCCTATTTATAGGGATGTAAGGGGTACCCATTAGACCGGTCAGACCAGTGCAGGACCAGGCTGCATAATCAACTTGTGTTCAGAGTATGGCGTGTGGGAGCAGCTAATTGGCTGATATCACCTCACATGACAGCCAGGCTCAGCAGCAACAGCCAAATATAAACAAAATGCATACATAACAGCACATTGAACAACACAGTGAAATAGTGCCCTCTGCAGGGGAATTCTCTACAGCGTTTTTAATAGAGATGCTTATGTTCTTAAAACAATGGCGGAAGGAGTTGCAGAATGCTTGAAGTGGTTTGATGGCACTATTGTAATGTATTTTTGTGAGATCCATGGTGACATTTACAAATGCTTACTGTAGCCTAAATCTGTAAATCATATGTTCATTTCAGATGCAATCTCAACTGACTGAGAAGATACAGAGATTCACTATAAACCCAAAACAGGGATCAAAGTGAATCTCGCAAAACGCCTGTATACCTTTTGGCCAATAGTCACAGAACTGGGACATGAACCACTAGGCTACATGCACACCACACAGCTTGCACCAGATATTGTAAAGTGTGTTTGCACACAGAATTAACCAAACAAAATTAAATGTAATATATTGAATCAACCTTGGTCAGATGTTTTACAAACCAAAAATAAGCTAACATTTTGGTTTATCGCTCAGCACTTTTAAAGGCACAATCATTCAAGGAGTTGTATTTGGCAACATTACTTATTAATATATACCCATTCTTTTTTTCCCTTTTATTTGTTGTTGAATTTTACCCCCTTTTCTCCCCAATTTTGTGGTATCCAATTGTTAGAATTTACTATCTTGGCTACAACTCCCATATGGGCTCGAAAAAGACAAAGGTCGAAAGCCATGCGTCCTCTGAAACACAACCCAACTAAGCCGAACTGCTTCTTAACACAGCGTGCATCCAACCCTGAAGCCAGCCGCACCAATGTGTCAGAGGAAACACTGTGCACCTTGCGACCTGGTTAGCGTGCACTGCGCCCGGCCCGCCACAGGAGTCTCTAGTGCACGATGAGACAAGGATATCCCTACCAGCCAAACCCTCCCTAACTCAGACGATGCTAGGCCATTTGTGCGTCTCCCCACGGACCTCAAGGTCACAGCCGGCTGCGACAGAGCCTGGGCACAAACCCAGAGTCTCTGGTGGCACAGCTAGCGCTGCGATGCAGTGCCCTAGACCACTGCGCCACCGGGATGCCTTTTTCCCTGACATTTTCAACCTGTCCTTGATTAACTCTGTAATACCAACATGTTTCAAGCAGACAACCATAGTGCCTGTGCCCAAGAACAATAAGGTAACCTGCCTAAATGACTACAGACCAATAGCACTCACGTCCGTAGCCATGATGTGCTTTGAAAGGCTGGTCATGGCTCACATTAACACCATTATCCCAGAAACCCTAGACCCACTCCAAATTGCATACCACCCAAACAGATCCACAGATGATGCAATCTCTATTGCACTCCACACTGCCCTTTCCCATCTGGACAAAAGGAGCACCTAAGTGAGAATGCTATTCACTGACTACAGCTCAGCATTCAATACCATAGTACCCTCAAAGCTCATCACTAAGCTAAGGATCCTGGGACTAAACACTCTCCCTCTGCAACTGGATCCTGGACTTCCTGACGGGCCGCTCCCGGGTGGTTAGGGTAGGTAGCAACACATCCACCATGCAGATCCTCAACACTGGAGCCCTTCAGGGGTACGTGCTCAGTCCCCTCCTGTACTTCCTGTTCACCCACGACAAACCAGTGGTAGGCCTGATCACCGACAATGGCAATACAGCCTATACGGAGGTGCCCAGAGACTTGGCCAGGTGGTGCCAGAATAACAACCTATCCTTCAACATAATTAAGACAAAGGAGATGATTGTGGACTACAGGAAAAGGTGGACCGAGCACACCCCCATTCTCATCGATGGGGCTGCAGTGTAGCAGGTTGAGAGCTTCAAGTTTCTTGGTGTCCACATCCCCAACAAACTAGAATGGTCCAAACATACCAAGACAGTCGTGAAGAGGGCACGACAAAGCCTATTCCCCCTCAGGAAACTGAAAAGATTTGGCATGGGTCCTCAGATCCTCAAAAGGTTCTACAGCAACAACATTGAGAGCATCCTGACTGGTTGCATCACTGCCTGGTACGGCATCTGCTCGGCCTCCAACTGCAAGGCACGACAGAGGGTAGTGCGTATGGCCCAGTACATCACTGGGGCTAAGCTGCCTGCCATCCAGGACTTCTACACCAGGCGATGTCAAAGATCCCAGCCACCCCAGTCATAGAATGTTCTCTCTACTACCGCATGGAAAGCGGTACCGGGGTGCCAAGTCTAGGACCAAAAGGCTTCTCAACAGTTTTTACCCCCAAGACAAAAGGCTCCTGAACAAGTAATCAAATGGCTACCCAGACTATTTGCATTGTCCCGCTCCCCAACCCCTCTTTTACGCTGCTACTCTGTTTATCATATATGCATAGTCACTTTAACTATAAATTCATGTGCATACAACCTCAATTAGACCGACTAAGCGGTGCCTTTGCATAAGTTCGCTACTGTATATAGCCTCTCTACTGTTATTTTTCACTGTCTTTTCACTGTTATTTTTATTTCTTTACTTATCCATTGTTCACCTAATACCTATTTTTTACTTAAAAATCACACTGTTGTTAGGGCCTGTAAGCAAGCATTTCACTGTAAGGTGTTGTCGGCGCACGTGACAAATAAACTTTCATTGGATTTGAGGGACAGGTGTATTCCGCGAACCGGGTCAGATGGAACGGAGGCAGGTAGTGGGGAGGGCTGGTGCCCGGAACCGGTGCTGGAGACTGGAGGGAATGCACATTTCCCTCCAAACGCAGAATGGTTTCCAGTACACTGTCCATGGTGCTGCCGAGTCTGGAGAGACAGTCCCGTGATGCTGGACTGTCCCTACGACGTTCACCAGCTCAGCCTTTCCCGCTGTCTCCATTAGATAGGTTGATTATTCTGACAAATTGTATAATGATAGGAGGCAGGCTCAGGAATACGAATAGGTGTCTTAAGTTCTCTACCCAAAATAGAGTACGTCATGAACGCGATGGGGACGAAGCCCAAAACAAACACGTGTATATATAACACAGGGCTGTAAACCCAAACAAAGAGCGAGGTGTAAACCTCTAATAAATACACGGGAAGAGACCCGTAAAAACAAGTGCACACTAACACAGTAACACGAAAGCTGATACAACAGAGCACAGGACATGGAACAATAATCAACAAGGACAATGGGGAACAGGGGTCACATACAGTTGAAGTCAGAAGTTTACATACACTTGGAGTTGCATACACTTGGTTGGAGTCATTAAAACCCGTTTTCAACCACTACACACATTTCTTGTTAACAAACTATAGTTTTGGCAAGTCGGTTAGGACATCTACTTTGTGCATGACACATGTATTTTTTTAAACAAATGTTTACAGTCAGATTATTTCACTTATAATTCACTGCATCACAATTCCAGTGGGTCAGAAGTTTACACACACTAAGTTGACTGTGCCTTTAAACAACTTGGAAAATTCCAGAAAATTATGTCATGGCTTTAGAATCTTCTGATAGGCTAATTGACATAATTTGAGTCAATTGGAGGTGTACCTGTGGATGTAGTTCAAGGTCCACCTTCAAACTCAGTGCCTATTTGCTTAACATCATGGGAAAACAAAAACAAAATCAGCCAAAATCAGTTTGACCCAAGTTAAACAATTTAAAGGCAATGCTACCAAATACTAATTGAGTGTATGTAAACTTCTGACCCACTGGGAATGTGATGAAATAAATAAAAGCTGAAATAAATCACTCTACTATTATTCTGATGTTTCACATTCTTAAAATAAAGTGGTGATCCTAACTGACCTAAAACTGAATTTTTACTAGGATTAAATGTCAGGAATTGTGAAAGACAGTTTAAATGTAAAGGTGTATGTAAACATCTCACTTCAACTGTATATACACATACTAATCAGGGGAATGGGAACCAGGTGTGCGTAATGAGACAAGACTGTCCGGGGTTGGTGGTAATGATCCAGTTCAGTGATGCCTAGAAGGCCGGTGACGTAGACCTCCGGAGCTGGTGAACAGAATGAGCAGCAGTACCTGGTGAATCCGTGACAGTTTCAGCTAAAATTATTTCATTATCTGAAAGCAGGGATTCAGCACTTTGTCTGGGTCGAGGACAAACTATAGACACCCAGTGCTCCTTTAATGTGCCTTTTACACAGTTACTCTCATGCTCCCCTTTGGTTTCCTGCTCGAGCCCCCAATAGGTGAACCCCCTGAACCTGTAGTTGTTCTTATTACTTTACTTATTAACACTTTTTCGACTATTGAATTAACTACACTAAACAAAAATATAAACGCAACATGTAAAGTGTTGGTCCCATGTTTAATGAGCTGAAATAAAAGATCCCAGAAATGTTTTATTCATACAAAAAAGCTTATTTCTGTAAATTTGGTCCACAAATTAGTTTACATCCCTGTTAGTGAGCATTTCTCCCTTGCCAAGATAATCCATCCACTTGACAGGTCTGTCATATCAAGAATGTGTCATATCAAGAAGCCGATTAAACAACATAATCATGACACAGGTGCACCTTGTGCTGGGCCCAGTAAAAGATCACTCTAAAATGTGCAGTTATGTCACACAACACAATGCCACAGATGTTTTGAGTTGAGGGAGCGTTTCATTTGCATGCTGACGACAGGAATGTCCACCAGAGCTGTTGACAGAGAATTGAATGGTCATTTCTCTACCATAAGCTCCCTCCAATGTTGTTTTAGAGAATTTGGCAGTACATCCAACCGGCCTCACAACCGCAGACCATGTGTATGGCGTCGTGTGGGCGAACGGTTTGCTGATGTCAACATTGTGAACAGAGTGCCCTGTGGTGGAGTTGGGGTTAGGGTTAGGGTATGGGCAGGCATAAGCTATGGACAACGTACAACTGCATTTTATCGATGGCAATTTAAATGCATAGAGATGCCGTGACAAGATCCTGAGGCCCATTGTCGTGATATTCATCTGCCGCCAACACATTTGACATTTTAGTCTTATCCAGAGCGACTTACAGTACTGAGTGCATACATTCATATGTTTTTCATATTCATGTTTCAGTATGATAATGCACGGCACAATGTCGCAAGGATCGGTCCACAGTTCCTGGAAGCTGCAAATGTCCAAATGTCCCAGTTCTACCATGGCCTGCATACTCACCAGAAATGCCACCCATTGAGCATGTTTAGGATGCTCTGGATTTACGCGTATGACAGTGTGTTCCAGTTCCCTCCAATATCCAGAAAGTGTTGGTCCCTTGTTTAATGAGGGAACACCTCACTCTGACCAGTTTACTTGTTTTTATGTTTTATGTTATCCAGAGGGTTGGTGACTAACTGCTGCTGGCAACAATTTAATAACACTTTTTTTTGCCTACGTTTACTGACATCGGCCATATTCAACTGGAGTTGAGCATTCGTAAGTTATTCTGCACTCTGGCACACTCAGACGAGTAAATAGAGTGAATTTATGAACTCGTCCAAAGTTTCAGAGATAATAGTAGGGGGGCTACAGCTTATCTCACTAGCTACATACATAAACATACATAAACAACAACACTGAATGGTTCAGAGTGGGAGTGAGAGGTTACGTCATTGACTGCCGGAACGCTCCACTTGCATCAGTAAATCACTATCAGAATTTTTTTTTGTGTGGTAATTATTTATATATTTACTGTTTTATTCACATGTTTTCAAGTACTATTGACAAATCATACATTCTGTTTCTTGCATAGATTGTAATGGGCACATATGTGTGTAAAATACTTTTTTGAAGGTTGTACTGATTATGAGCTAAGCTAATTCCAGCTATGTGTGGAGCCATGTTTGTTAACATACAATGCATTCTGGGTGTCACGTAATCGTCTGTCGGACCAAAGATGTTATAACAAAAGGAGGTTCACAAATTTTCCGTGAACTTCCGGAAGTGAATGGTGGGATGTGAACGATGGTAGACAACACACCGCCTTCAACATGCATACTATAAACAGACGAAACCAAATCTTATCTTCTCTTATTATCTTTGGTTTCCGTGAGAGAAAAGAAAACATGGCGGATGATTGTGTTATGCTGTAGATATTTCTGTGAAAGTCTGAACATTGCATCCAACAATAAGCTGCTCACATTCTGGATATAACTTTGTAAGGACTGTGTTTGTGCAAAATGTTTCTGAAAAAAACAGTGTGGCCAGCTCAAATGCTGATTGTTGCGTCATTCGAAACTAGCCATTCTAAATAAGCATTCTAAATCACCCTGGTTTGATCTTATGCCACAGGGACCACTGTAGCATGATCACACCCATGTGTTGGCACGGGTGAAAAGGTTCATTGACTCTTAGAATCTAATTCCAGCACTCCTGTTTCCCTGTTCCATTTACCATATTAATATTGCATCATTATTTCATCAAGGAAAATAGTATGAAATGTAGCAGTCCACAGGCATTTCTATAATTCTTTCTTTCATAATGTTAATATTGCGAAATAGAGTTTGCAGGTACAGTTAGAGCTATAGAAATGACTGTGGACTGGTACATTTCATACTCTTTTGCTTGGGGTTGCATTCACTTTACATGGGTTTTTCCTCTGTCTTCCCATGCAAGATAAAAGACACAGTCCTTACTATTATTCCTGCACCATGTTTTCTCCTCTCCTACATCTCCACTGTGATATCCGTTTACATTGGTTTGGACAGGAGAGAGCAATATGGTGGAAACTTCACCTAAGGTTGTGAGTGAGTTACACTATAATGCTTGCACTCATTACAGATAAGGCAGAGAGAAAGCCACAGTAAAATTCCAGGAGTGGATATTGTCATTCGTATGGGATGTGCGAGGGACTGCTTGGCCAATAAAATTACAATAAATCTCTGATTTAACTACTAGTTTCTGTCACTATCTACTGGATGCTGGCAGGTTCAACTGTTGATTCTTCGAACACAGTATTTCCCAAATGTCGGGTCAGTTGCCAGTGGTACTTCACATGCTTAAAACCATTTTATTTTTTATTTTATTTAACCAGGCAAGTCAGTTAAGAACTAATTCTTATTTACAGTGACAACCTACCTTGGCCAAACCCTAACCCGGATGATGCTGAGCCAATTGTGCGCCGCACTATGGGACTCCCAGCCGGTTGTGATACAGCTTGGAATTGAACCAGGGTCTGTAGTGACACATCTAGCACTGAGATGCAGTGTCTTAGACCGCTGCGCAACTCAGGAGCCTAAAAGTGAAAGTGTAATTCTCAGTAAAAAAAAAGGCTTGACAATCAAGCGGTTAAGAGAAGTGTCACGTTTCTTAAAACAACAAAACAAATATACCAACCAATATAGACCGTCACCGCCTGGCGGTCAAACACCTTAGCCTTTTTTTAAACCTTTATTTTACTAGGCAAGTCAGTTAAGAACAGATTCTTATTTTCAATGACAGCCTAGGAACAGTGGGTTAACTGCCTGTTCAGGGGCAGAACAACAGATTTTGTACCTTGTCAGGTCGGGGGTTTGAACTTGCAACCTTCCGGTTACTAGTCCGACACTCTAACCACCAGGCTACCCTGCCGCCCCAGACACCCCTCTTATCCTTTGCTCCCTCCCTCCGCCAGGTCTTTCCATCTATGTGGGTGAGCTTGTGCAGGGGATGCGGTTCCATTTCCACAGCCAATTGTCCTACATCAGATGCCACAGGATGTTATCAGCCTGGCCCAGGCTCATTCTCCCACAATGCTTCATTACTTTTACGCCCTCTCTTTGTCTCCCACAGTGCTCCCTAATACCTCTACCTGACTCATTACCCAGTCAGCGCTGCTGTATCTGACAGGGCCATATTTACTGAAAAGACATGCATTCCCATGCAAACACACACACAACTCTGCTTCATAGCTCCACTATCATATATTTTCTAAGCTATCTTTCTAAGCTGTATTTCCATGTCTGTATGGGATGATTGGAGTTATTTTGATGGGTTAAAGGCTTGATGTGGCCACTGAAAAGTTAGTTTACCTGACACCTCACCATGGTGGAAATGTGCAGACAGAGCTTTGTGTGGCACCATTCAAAATTGCATGTTTTGATTATCTTCCAACATTGCAAGACAGTTGAGTGAGTTATAGGATTTCAAATGACCAAAGAACATAGTCAAGTACAGTATCTGTTGGATTTGTGTCAACGATAATAAAACATTACACATTCAAACATTTATGCCGGGATTATATCCGATCGCGCATTTTGACAACATATGCAGAATTTACTGTGAATATGGTCTCCGTGAACAGGTAACATTGCCTTTAAAGCATGCATTGAGGATAAAATCAATCAGATTAAATCCCAGCCTTAGGAAAAAACTATGACTTAATTGTTCTGCTATGGCACAACCTAGCTTTTCAATCCCCTAAACTGTAATTGAAATTGCTTACAATGCAGTATACTGCTAAGAATTTTGTCTGAGAAGGATTCAGTTGAAAAGGATGATTGATGTCAGTTAGGACTAAGTCTGTCTTTGTCTGACATGTTGTGATTGCTGTCAAGATCTGAGACGCCGTGGATAGTGGAGAGAAGGGGCACAGAGAGTGTATTTAAAGTCGGGGTTGGGGGGGAATTGGAGTGGGGTCACCACATAAAACATTTTTAATTCAGATTATTGTATGGCACAATATAGAACCTTTTTGGAAATAGATTATTAGAATTAAAAAATATTGAGTAAAAATGTGTATTGGTTCTCCTAATTTTGATGAAGATTGATTGAAGGTTATTTATTGATGTAAAAATTACTGATGGTGTGTCATTCAATTTTGTGGCGGGATGGGATGAAAATAAATGATTGCAAAAGAAATGTGGCCCCTGCTGAAAAAGTTTGAACACCACTGACCAAGAGAATGTCAACACAAAATATTAGTGCTTTATATTCAGATATTAAATGCACATTACATGATATAAGAACTGTATTATCATGACAATGATGCTCTAATAAGTTTACATTATAAAACCACTCAATAACCAATACTTTCTCTTCCATCAGTTAAAAAAGAAAATCTTCAACATTCAGTAACATTTCGTCAACAGTTTCAAACATGTTCCCCTTTTCTCAATTTTTTCCCCAGTGATAAAAAAAAAATACCAGTCAATATTATAAATAAATGATTACATGTATTTATACAGCGTCTTTCTAGGTGCTCATAGCACTCTAAGGTGGGGGAACTCACCTCTTCCACCACCAATGTGTAGCCATTTGTGCCAGAATGCTCACCACATTGCCCTTCGTGTGAATAAGCCTAAATTAGATGGATTATGTCATGGCCGTCGAAAGAACTGGACCAAAGTGCAGCGTGGTGGGCGTACATTTTTCCTTTATTTAAAATGACGCCAACAAAACAATAAACCATACAAAACGACTGTGAAGCTTAAGGCTATAGTGCCACAAACAAAGACAACTTCCCACACGGAAAGGAGGGAAAAGGGATACCTAAGTATGGTTCCCAATCAGAAACAATGATAGACAGCTGTCCCTGATTGAGAACCATACCCGGCCAAAACAAAGAAATACAAAAACATAGAAAATAGAACATAGAATGCCCACCCAAATCACACCCTGACCAAACCCAAAATAGAGACATAAAAAGCTCTACGGTCAGGGCGTGACAGATTATGTATCTATTTACTTAGTTTTCCTGTCTGTATGGATAAAGCTGGTCTATCATAAGCAGAATTTCCTATCATGTAAGTACATTATATGATGCAAATAATATAAACTGAAGTTATTATTATTGAGGATACAAATTAGGTAGAAACATTAAACAATTTATTCCAATATATTTGAATACCACTCTTTAAACTGAAATGGGGTTCAACTCAAATCTACATTGCAGTATTTATGCAATATATATTTTTCTTATGGTCAAATTAACTCACAGACTGTTCTTGTGTACAACAACTACCAGGGAGACCTGTTGTAAATAATGACACTGTGTAAACATTGCTATGGCGGGTTTGAATGAATCCCAGCCTTAGGGCTCTACTATAGCTGGTTAATTTGGAGGTGTCAGAGTTGGAACAGTGTTATGTGATAGAAAAAGTAAGTATTTACCAGATCTATTTGATATTAATTATTAATATTTAATCATTAATAATATTTAATAATTAAGAATTCATATTTGACTTATAGTAAGACATTTCTGTCCTACTAGTGTATTTATTTTTATGCTCCCCACTCTAGCTCCCTGCAACTAATCTGGGCATATGGTTTCTAGAGATGGCTTGAGCTGACAAATGAGTTAACCTGTCTCGGAACCGCCAACAGCCAGTGAAATTGCAGGGCGCCAAATTCAATCAACAGAAATCTCATAATTCAAAATTCTCAAACATACAGGTATTAGACACCATTTTAAAGATAAAATTCTCGTTAAACCACAGTGTCCGATTTCAAAAACCTTTTCGGTGAAAGCAGAACATATCATTATGTTAGGTCAGCAACGAGTCACAGAAAGCATACAGCGATTTTCCTATCCAAAGATAGGAGTCACAAAAAGCAGAAATAGAGATAAAATTAATCACTAACTTTTGATATTCTTCATCAGATGACACAGATGACAAGTTACAGAATACATGTAAGTTTTGTTCCATCAAGTTCATATTTATATCCAAAAACCTCTGTTTACATTTGGCTTTGCCTCCAAAACATCCCGTGAATTTGAACAGAGCCACATCAATTTACAGAAATACTCATAAACATTTATAAAAGATACAAGTGTTATTCACAGAATGAAATATATACTTCTCCTTCATGCAACCGCTGTGTCATATTTAAAAAAATCTTTACGGAAAAAGCAAACCATGCATAATCTGAGTACGGCGCTCAGAGACCAACACAACCCAAAAAGATATCCACCAGAAGTCAGAAATAGCATTATAAATATTCACTTACCTTTGATGATCTTAATCAGAATGCACTCCCCTGAATCCCAGTTCCACAATAAATGTTTGATTTGTTCCATAAAGTCCATCATTTATGTCCAAATAACTCCGTGAGGTAACTTTCACATGAACTCGCGTCACGAGCTCGTGGCTCTCTGCCAGACCTCTGACTCATTCCCCTCTCATTCCCCCCTCCTTTACAGTAGAATCATCAGACAAGGTTCTAAATACTGTTGACATCTAGTGGAAGCCTTAGGAAGTGCAACATGACCAATATCCCACTGTATCTTCAATAGGGAATGAGTTGAAAAATGACCAACCACAGATTTCCCACTTCCTGGTTGGATTTCGTCTCAGGTTGTCGCCTGCCATATGAGTTCTGTTATACTCAGACGTCATTCAAACAGTTTTAGAAACTTCAGAGTGTTTTCTATCCAATACTACTAATAATATGCATATATTAGCATCTGTGACAGAGTAACAGGCAGTTTACTCTGGGCACCTTATTCATCCAAGCTACTCAATACTGCCCCCCTGTCACCAAGAAGTTAAAGACTGCATTACATAGACAAAAATGTGTTTTACAAGAGATAATTTAGGAGTAGGACAATCCCTCATTTTCTCAAAGTCATCCTTTCATCTGAGAAACTAAGCCAGGGTGGGGTTAACTTCTTGGATATAGGGGGCGCTCTTTTAATTTATGGATAAAAAAATGTGCCCGTTTTAAGCGCAATATTTTGTCGCGAAATGATGCTCGACTATGCATATAATTGTCAGCTTTGGAAAGAAAACACTCTAACGTTTCCAAAACTGCAAAGATATTATCTGTGAGTGCCACAGAACTCATGCTACAGGTGAAACCAAGATGAAACTTCAACCAGGAAATGGGCAGAATTTTTGAGGCTCTGTTTTCCATTGTCTCCTTATATGGCTGTGAATGCGCCGGGAATGAGCCTGCCCTTTCTATCGTTTCTCCAAGGTGTCTGCAGCATTGTGACGTATTTGTAGGCATATCATTGGAAGATTGGCCATAAGAGACTACATTTACCAGGGGTCCGCCCGGTGTCTTTTGTCTAAATTGGTGCGTAATCTACAAGCTGCACGCAGTTATCCAGTGATTGAGAGGAGAGAGGAGGCTTTCAACGAACGATATATCATGAAGAAATATGTGAAAAACACCTTGAGGAATGATTCTAAACAACGTTTACCATGTTTCAGTCGATATTATGGAGTTAATTTGGAAAAAAGTTCGGCGTTTTGATGACTGATTTTTAGGTTTTTTTTTGGTAGCCAAACGTGACGCACCAAACGGAGCGATTTCTCCTAAACAAATAATCTTTCAGGAAAAACTGAGCATTTGCTATCTAACTGAGAGTCTCCTCATTGAAAACATCTGAAGTAGTTCTTCAAAGGTAAATTATTTTATTTGAATGATTTTCTGGTTTTTGTGAAAATGTTGCCTGCTGATGCTAACGCTAAATGCTACGCTAGCTATCAATACTGTTACACAAATGCTTGTTATGCTATGGTTGAGAAGCATATTTTGAAAATCTGAGATGACAGTGTTGTTAACAAAAGGCTAAGCTTGAGAGCTAGCATATTAATTTCATTTCATTTGCGATTTTCATGAATAGTTAACGTTGCGTTATGGTAATGAGCTTGAGGCTGTATTCACGATCCCGGATCCGGGATGGCTCGACGCAAGAAGTTAAGACAATACACTCCTGTGCAGATAACGACAGGATGATCCCAGAGTGGCTTACAATGCCCCAATCTGCATGGGAGGGGTGGAACCAAACATGACTAAGCATTCTTAGTGTCAGCTATATAAAGACCTCTGAATTTGTGTAAAGGTTAGGCTCTCGGCCCAACAGTGTGAAGACTGTTGGAGTGAAGAGTGAAGACTGTTGGGTTGTCAGTCTCATTATTGCAATAATTAATTAAGATGATTGTTTGAAGACAAGCCAAAGTCTCTCTCACTTGATTAGAATATTCCACGACAGTTAGAGCTGTCAAATCAAGCGTCTCCTTGCATTATACTTAGTCAACATTGCCATTGGCTGCACTTAGTCGCATTCACAGAAATTCCATGCAGCCTTGTTTACAAGTTCGAACACTGAAATGTAAAATGTAATGTAAATCTTGATTCGGATGATAGGAATCCTCATTTTGTTTAATGATTTTATAATTTGAGTGTAATCATTTTTATATAGACTACACATTCTCATTCTGAACTTCTACCATGAGTGGCGTGGTGTGCTTCTGACAATGACGCAAGCTCAGTTGCTCACTGATGTAACACCTCCAACGCAGTTCCACCTGACACTGCCAAAACATCCGCTATGTGACTGTCTGCTATCTCCGGTTAATGCTTGATTTGATTGAATTTAGGCCATAGTCTCTATTTGAAAATGCTCATACATCCAACTCTACAGATTCCAAGTATAATGCACATCAATTAATTAACATAAAACACGTACTGTATAAGCAGTGTTGTCATGACACCACAATGCCAGTTCAATTTCCTCCTCCCTATAGGCTAACTCGTCGATGTTGGTTATCATGCCAACAACCGTGGTACTGTCAGCGAACTTGATGATGGCATTGGTGTCATGCAAAGCCACGCAGTCATGGGTTAATGGGGAGTACAGCAGAGGACTGAGGACACACCCCTGTGTTAAGAGTCAGTGTGGAGGAGAAAGTAATAAGAGTGGAGGAGGTATAGTTGCCAATCCTCACAGCCTGTGGTCTGCCCATCAGGAAGTCCAGGATTCAGTTACAGAGTGTGGTGTCCAGACCCAGAGCTCTGAGCTTGGTGTCGTGCTTGGAGGGAACAATAGTGTTGATGAACAGCATTATCACAAAGGTGTTCCTCTTGTCTAGACGCGTTGCGGCCAATTGAATAGTGACGGAAATGACATCTTCCATGGAGCTGTTGGAGCGGTAGGTAAATTGAAGTGGGTCCAGTGTGCCTGGCATGTTGGCCTTGATGTGGGCCTTGACCAACCTCTCGAAGCACTCCATGATGACCAAGGTGAGCATGGCAGGGCGATAGTAATTTGGGAATGTCACCTTGTTCTCCACTGGGATGAAGGTGGTCTGTTTAAAGCAGGTGGGGATTACAGCCTGGGACAGGGACAGGTTGAAGATTTCAGAGAAGACGCCGTCCAAGGATGCAGCCAGGGATGCCATCTGTGCCGGCTGCTTTGTGTGTATTCACTCTTTTGAGACTTTTCCTTACGTCACCCTCGGAGAGCAAAAGCACCTGGTCATTCAGAGCAGCGAGAGCCTTCCTGGATGGCTCGGTATTGTCTGCCTCGAAGTGAGCATAGAATATGTTGAGCTCGTCTGGAAGGGAGGCTTCGGTGGGCACCGCACAGCTGGAATTTCCTTTGTAGTCTGTCATAGTCTGTAGTCCTTGCCGCATGCGACTCGAGTCTGAGTTGTCGAAAATCAATTCAAGTTTGACTCTGTATTGTCTTTTTGCATCCCTAACGAATTTGCCGCGATGCCTTAGGTCATTTCGGCCAGGAGAAACAGGTAAGCCCACTATGCGGGGAAGCAAATATAGTGTTTCAGATCTGGGAGGCTGAGAGTATTACTTATCCCAGGAACTACCACTGAAACAGAAATTAGAAAATATTCCTGCAGTTTATGAAAAAATATTGTAGGAAACAATTGATTAAGTATGTTTTGGGAACTGTCCTGTGTTTGTGAATGTTATACAAGAGTTGTGTGAGTGTGGAAATAAGTGTTAATCTGAAGTTTGGATAATAAGATATAGAAATGTGTATAATAAGCTGATTAACATTTTGGATAATATATTTCGATATGTAACGTTATCTTGGGGTTCCCTCCATCACTGCCCATCATAGAATATCACGAGATGGTATTGAGTGCGGAATGTTATTTTAGAACAGATTCGGCAAGTCTATAATTTCTGGAAGTCTAGAGAACTGTTGAGGATACATGTGGAGCATTATTCCCATGAATAATATTCCCGGGCAGTGTCCGGGGTTCTGCGGGATTATGGTTGCACAGCTGACACTTTGTAGCAGCGTAGAGTCATTGAAAACACACATGGAGTCGTTAATTAATGTGAGTACCTAAGATTTTCTATGTTATACATGGATTATGTGAAGACATACAATTTTTTTTAAATTGTATGTGTATAATCGATTACTAGAGATTTGATAAAGTAATATTGGGAATATAATGAGCTGCAACTTAATCAACCCATATATAGACGTACGTAGGTTCAGAATGGTCCCTTTGTGGATAATTTGATAAGAGATAAGGTTAAAGGCATTATGAGGCATTATATGACTGTCTAAAAGCTTATGGGATTTTCCCATACGGGTAATACATTAGAGAAAACTGCCCATAAGGCCTGAAAATCAATTTTTCGCAGTAAGTGATGAGTTGCTATATTTATTGAGTAAACCATTTTCCCATACAGTTACAGCGAATTAAGATGGAATCTCGACGTAATTAATACCGTCGTACAAAGCCGAATTAGGATTTCCATTAAACTAAATATCATTGCGGAGCTAATGTGCTTTAATTAAAAGATGCAAGATCTGGTTGTACATCAATGGATGTCGATGTAATTTGTTTGACTGCTATGATTGTGTTTATCGTAAGGCTATTTTCTGGTAAATTGTGTTGTTATTATGTGCCAGATGTTAAGACTACAAACCATTAGAATTGGGCTATTTGCAGAATTTACTGGTCATTTCAATAGCATGGGTCTATGTTACGGACTGAAATCTGAGTTTCTGATTGTATTTCAACTATTGCCATGTTTATCTTAGATAGTTGTAGCAGCCAGTGTTTGTATTTAACATGACTAGCGAGGCAATTTCGAGGTAATACATTTTTTTTGTGGCCTAAATGGTCTGCTGGAATGATCTACTGAGAATGGAGTCATATTTGAGTCACTGAATCATGAACTGAATATATGCTAGACAACAACTGCAAGTGTTTGTTTTATTACCTGAAGTCTAATCAGAAGGGACTGTTACCTATAATTAATTAATTCTAATAATAGCGGATAGGCAATGGCGATAGCGCTGTGACTATGATCTTAATTGTTATAGACCTATATCCATCCTGCCCTGCCTTTCTAAAGTCTTCGAAAGCCAAATTAACAAACAGATCACCGACCATTTCGAATCCCACCGTACCTTCTCCACGATGCAATCTGGTTTCCGAGCTGGTCACGGGTGCACCTCAGTCACGCTCAAGGTCCTTAACGATATCATAACGGCCATCGATAAAAGACAGTACTGTGCAGCCGTCTTCATCAACCTGGCCAAGGTTTTCGACTCTGTCAATCATCGCATTCTTATCGGCAGACTCAATAGCCTTGGTTTCTCAAATGACTGCCTCGCCTGGTTCACCAACTACTTCTCAGAGTTCAGTGGGTCAAATCGGAGGGCCTGTTGTCCGGACCTCTGGCAGTCTCTATGGGAGTGCAACAGGGTTCAATTCTCGGGCCGACTCTTTTCTCTGTATATATCAATGATGTCGCGCTTGCTGCTGGTGATTCCCTGATCCACCTCTACGCAGATGACACCATTCTGTATACATCTGGCCCTTCTTTGGACACTGTGTTAACAAACCTCCAAGCGAGTTTCAATGCCATACTTACACTCCTTCCGTGGCCTCCAACAGCTCTTAAACACTATTAAAACTAAATGCATGCTCTTCAACCGATTGCTGCCTGCACCCTTCCACCCGACTAGCATCACTACTCTGGATGGTTCTGACTTAGAATATGTGGACAACTACAAATACCTAGGTGTTTGGTTAGACTGTAAACTCTCCTTCCAGACTCACTTTAAGCATCTCCAATCCAAAATTAAATCTAGAACCGGCTTCCTATTTCACAACAAAGCTTCCATCACTCATGCTGCCAAACATTCCCTTGTAAAACTGACTATCTTACCAATCCTCGACTTCGGTGATGTCATTTACAGAATAGCCTACAACACTCTACTTGGCAAATTGGATGTAGTCTATCACAGTGCCATCTGTTTTGTCACCAAAGCCCCATATACTACCCACCACTGTGACCTGTTTGCTCTAGTTGGCTGGCCCTCGCTACATATTCGTTGCCAAACCCACTGGCTCCAGGTCATCTATAAGTGTTTGCTAGGCAAAGCCCCGACTTATCTCAGCTCACTGGTCCCCATAGCAACACCCACCCGTAGCATGCGCTCCAGCAGGTATATTTCACTGGTCATCCCCAAAACCGACACCTACTTTGGCCACATTTCTATCCAGTTCTCTGCTGCCAATAACTGGAACGAATTGCAAAATTACTTAAGGTGGAGTCTTATATCTCCCTCACTTACTTACCGATCACTGCACTTGTACACAGCCCGTCTGTAAACAGCCCACCCAACTACCTCATGCCCATATTGTTTTACTTTTTGGCTCTTTTGCACCAAAGTATCTCTACTTGCACATCATCATCTGCACATCTATCACTCCAGTGTTCATGCTGCATTGTAATTATTTCACCAGTATGGCCTATTTTTTGCCTTACCTCCCTAATCTTACTACATTTGGAAACACTGTACATAGATTCTTCTATTGTGTTATTGTCTGCACGTTTGCTTATCCCATGTGTAACTGTGTTGCTGTTGTTATCACACTGCTTTGCTTTATCTTGGCTGGGTCGCAGTTGTAAATGAGAACTTGTTCTCAACTGGCCTACCTGGTTAAATAAAGGTGAAATAAATTAAAACATTTAAAAATAATAATTATAACATGGGTATTAATTTTTGCATGGTAAACTTATTGAGTGTTGACACTATGTGAATGGTAATATGCTATTAGTGGGGGTGTTTGGATAGCACTTTAATTATGCAAATGTTTTAGTCATTTGAAAAGCTGAGCTTTCAATAGAAAGTTAAATGATGATTAGAATGATTGAGCCTTGAGATGGTAAAATAGATTAGCTGCAGTTGAAAGTGAGCAGGCAGTGGGACATTTGAAGCAGAGGTATGAGAAAGGTTCTTTGACCGTTTCTGATTATTGTTGCTTGGTTTTGTAGTTTAGGTAACACCAGTGAATTGGAGGAAGAAGGTAATGTCATTTAAAATGATAATCTGTTTCCATTATGTAGAAAAGTGTCAAGTATTTACAGTTCATGTTTTAGTATTGAATATTAAGCTGATTAAATATTAAGCTGACGGGGCCAACTTTCTGTAGGTCCTAGATTTGTTAAACAGGTTTTATATTTTTCCTGAATTGATGCAACAGGTTGCAATGATAGGATTAACCGGAAAGGTGCTCTGGGATTGTTTACTTTGGAAGGTGTCTTTTCCACTTCGTGGAACACTGTACTATCTGATGTGTTTGAGTAAGATTCCTTCTTCCAGCACGGATGGAAGTCCATTACAGTATGTATGAAGGGAGCTTCCACATTAGGCCAGGTAAAAAAAATGTTTTTACCCTACATTATTAATGTTTGTTAGTGTTTTTAATGCTATGTCTGATTTATTGTGAGTGGTATATTTCATTTGGTTTTAGTAGGTTTTTCATGGGTTAGAGAATATGTATCTTAAAGGGGCACACACATTGAATTTTCAGAGGTTTTTATTTTCTGGGTTTTAATTAAACACGTGAATTATTTTGATGTACCAAAGAAATTTACTGTGAATATTGGATAAGAAATAATAATTTGTCTAATAGAGAAAGAAACATTTATTTGAAGGGTTTGAATGCCCTCTGACCTCTGTCCTGACTTTCTAGTGTGGTTTGACCACACTCACTGGAAAGCTGAGAGACATTGGATGATGATTTAAAGGTCATATGTAATACTGATTGAGGTTAATTGTAATACTGATAATTACGAAGAAGTTTATAATTAATAGTTATATGTATGATTTGGACCACGAGAAGGATAGTCCTGGGTCTAGTCTATTTTTACTATGAAGTTATGGGTAGTGATTCTAATGTTAATCACTATGTGAATCATGTGTCAAAATGGGGGAATTACCAGTCCTTGGAGGATTTTTGGATTGAAGTTTACACACCTTGAGTGATGTGTAGGAATGTATCGAATGATGTATGAAGGAGTGTAATGTTGTTTGTTCTGTTTTCATTCAATATAAATCTCACCAGATTGGGTCTCCTGGAAGATCAGGATAACTTCCTGACCGTGTGACTCTGCAATGAGGTTGACAGTGTCATAGGGGAAGTATAAGCCAATTTGGAAAAAATGTTTCAACAGAATGTGATGTTATTTTCTTTGACATTTTTATTAAGAATATTGGCAAAAGTAATCATTTGTCATACAGTCAATCTTGTCTGGATTTCCTGAATCCAGAAATGAACTAAACTAAATTGTTGTTCTGATCTGTCCTCTTTCGAGATTATGGGAAGGTGACTACAGATGGGATCTAGATGCATGAAAGGGATAATTTGACCAAATGGTGTGGACCTCAAAACCCCCTCTAACCGGCGTTCACTGCACCACTTCTATCGTGAGACCTGAGTCCGCGCCAGCAACCAGTGTTCAGCATCCAACCGAAACTATCAACTGCCTTGTCTCTCATGCCCCTTCTCTCAGGAGTGTGACATGAGTCCATGTGGAGTGAGCATGAAGAGAGATACTGGTTGGCAAACTAGACATAATAGGAGTTAATGGTGGGGCTCAGGTGAGACATTAGTCTGTTTGGGAAAATCAGATTATTCCTGAGACATTGAAATTGGGACATTATCATGGGGCCTCCACTTTGAACTGTGAAGCTAACTGAAGTAGAAAATTAAGAGATGCCAAAAGATTGAGTGTTTTGGGAAGAAGGGGTTGGTCAACTGTGCCCGTAATTGATTTAGACTTGTCTGAAATTGTTTATTTTGGAGTATCAGGTTGATTGAGGAGGTCTACACACTACTATATTTATAGTAATTTAGGCTAAGAATGTATTGAGATATTGATCTGTAATTATGATCGTGATGAGAAAGTTAATACCAGAATTATAGGATAATTATATTGTAGGTTAATATAAATGTACATTCTGCCAGTATTGATGTGTGTTAAGTTGAGGGGTTTCATTTTGAGTGATATAACCAATGTGAATCACTGAGCAAAGTCATTCTAAATTTTGATAGAATAGTTCATTTAGTTTTCATTATAATTTGGAAACAGAATGATTTTTAAAACTAACTGATTGATTTGAGTAAGTTGTTAGTATGTTAATTAACAACTATCTACAGATGGTGCTACAGTGCCTTGTAAAAGTATTCATCCCCTTGGTGTTTTTCCTATTTGTTGCATTACAATCTGTCATTTAAATAGATTTTTGTTTTTGGACACCGATTGTGACTGATTACATTGCACTCGTGTCAGGCTGACTACCTGTCATGCGAGTGCAGCAAGGAGCCAAGGTAAGGTGCTAGCTAGCATTAAACATATCTTATAAAAAACAATCTTAACATAATCACTAGTTTAGCTTGTCATGCGTTGCATATAATTGATGCGGTGCCTGTTAATTTATCATTGAATCACAGCCTGCTTATCCAACCGGGTGATTTAACAAGCGCATTTGCGCAAAAAGCACTGTCATCCTCCAATAATCGGTATCGGCGTTGAAAAATCATATTCGGTTGACCTCTACTTTAACTGCAAAATCAATACACAAGCATATATTTTTAAACCTGCATATTTAGTTAATATTGCCTGCTAACATGAATATATTTTAAGTAGGTAAATAGTGTCACTTATCTTGCATTCTGTGCAACAGAGTCAGGTTACAGTGGGGCAAAAAAGTATTTAGTCAGCCACCAATTGTGCAGGTTCTCCCACTTAAAAAGATGAGAGGCCTGTAATTTTCATCATAGGTGCACTTCAACTATGACAGACAAAATGAGAAAAAAAATCCAGAAAATCACATTGTAGGATTTTTAATGAATTTATTTGCAAATTATGGTGGAAAATAAGTATTATCTCCTCGTGTAGGCCCCGAGCTGGTGACTCTCGCCTCGTGGATTATCGCCGGATGTTCTGGACTGGGGACCGTCGCTGGAGACCCCGGACTGGGGACCGTCGCTGGAGACCCCGGACTAGGGACCGTCGCTGGAGACCCCAGACTGGGGCCCGTCGTTGGAGGCCCCGGACTGGGGACCGTCGCTGGAGACCCCGGACTGGGGCCCATCGTTGGAGGCTGCGGACTGTGGCCCGTCGTTGGAAGTTCCGGACTGTGGCCCATTGTTGGAGGTTCCGGACTGTGGCCCGCCGTTGGAGGTTCCGGACTGTGGCCAGTCGTTGGAGGTTCCGGTCGGTGAACTGTCGCCGGACGCTCTGGACTGGGTATTGTCGCCGGACGCTCTGGACTGGGTACTGTCGCCGGACGCTCTGGACTGCCGAGGCGCACTGTAGGCCTGGTGCGTGGTGCCGGCACTTGTGGTACCGGGCTGGGGAAAGAGTTCTCTGAAAGAGAACACTGAACAAATATTATACAAAACAACAAAACGACAGTGAAGCTATATACTGTATAACGAGTGCTGACATGCAACTAACCATAGACAATAACCCACAAAACCAAAATGGAAAAATGGCAGCCTAAATAGGATCCCCAATCAGAGACAACGAATAACAGCTGTCTCTGATTGGGAACCAATTCAGGCCACCATATACCTACATATACCTAGACATACTAAAACCCCATAGATATACAAAAACCCTAGACAGGAAAAAACACCTAGACAATACAAAAACTAAACCAACCACCCTTGTCACACCCTGACCTAACCAAAATAACAAACAAAACAAAGATAACTAAGGTCAGGGCATGACATGTTGTCGATGTGTTCCTGGTTTGAGCCCAGGTAGGAGCGAGGAGAGGGACGGAAGCTATACTGTTACACTGGCAATACTAAAGTGCCTATAAGAACATCCAATAGTCAAAGGTATATGAAATACAAATGGTATAGAGAGAAATAGTCCTATAATTCCTATAATAACTACAAACTAAAACTTACCTGGGAATATTGAAGACTCGTGTTAAAAGGAACCACCAGCTTTCATATGTTCTCATGTTCTGAGCAAGGAACTTAAACGTTAGCTGTCTTACATGGCACATATTGCACTTTTACTTTCTTCTCCAACACTATGTTTTTGCATTATTTAAACCAGATTGAACATGTTTCATTATTTATTTGAGGCTAAATTGATTTTATTGATGTATTATATTAAGCTAAAATAAGTGTTCATTCAGTATTGTTGTAATTGTCATTATTACAAATACATGTTTTTTTTGTAAATCGGCTGATTAATTGGTATCGGCTTTTTTTTCATCCCATCCCCTCCTCCATCTCATTACATCATCTAAAGCTACTGTTATTGTCATGTTGTCATTATCTGCTAATACAGTTTGCTAGCCTTATCATGCTGGGCATATAATATGTGAGATACACAGATGAACTAAAAACCCTAGCACTGCAAACACTCAGAACAAAGAAAGCAGCTGTGCCTGGACTTCGCAGTCTCCCTCTTCAACTCCCCCTTCCGAGACTGCCTGTTTAGAACGAGTGACAGGCAGAACCTCCCAACCACACAGCACCCATCTCTTTATTCCACACACCAGAACACACACACACACACTAAAATCTTTAAAATTGTCAGGTTGGTTTTCACAGCTGTTTCATAAGGTGTTCATTATCGTAAGTTGTAAGGTATCCTTTGATGGTATTTATTTGTTCCACATTATTCATTGTTGTATCCTAGGATCTACAATAGATACATATATATATATATATATTCAACTACAGGGGTGTACTAATGAGCTATGCGAGATATATATATATATTTTTTATCATAATAGGAATACTGAAATTCTACTATTTCAGTGTCAATAAGGGAAGGGCAGGATAAAATAAAAACATGACAGACAGAAATGCCAGTGTATGAATCAAATGGATTTGCATATGAATGGAGTGGCAATTAGCTGACATCGTGATCTGTAAGGTAAGTAACTTTAATGTGTCAAGCAGATTTTCTTTGCCATTTCCGAAACATAGCAACGGTTAAGACATGGATTTCATGTTGTAATGTTAACAAGGTACCTAAAAAATAGTTAGAATTCATGTTTTCATTTTATTAGCTAAGCCAATCTTGTTTAAAGCGGAATTGTAGCGGAAATCAGCCTTGTTTGCATAGCGAGGATGAAAAGAATGTCATTTAGGCTGTAATGATCTCCAAAATTCGAATCATTAGGTCGTCACACCCTTGATAGAGTAACGGACGCGAACACGCTAAACAAACCAGACACGTCGCGTGTGCGAGTGCTGCAAAATACATTTGCACATACATGTTATTTAATCGTTGCACCCACACTGCACGCACGCGCCAACGAGCATCTCTGTTGCCAAGAGCTAAAATAGTGGTTGCTTCTATTTGTGATGCCGAACGCGAATCAAGTCCTGCCTCTCCCATCTCCTCATTGATTATGTCCACGTGGATGATTGAAAGATGAACTGAGGTCGGTCGGTCGGTTGTTGTAATACACCTTATTATGAAAGTTAGATGCCAATTGCCATATAAAGTCCCAAAGAAGAAATGCCTGGAAGGAGGAATGATGACAAGGAACTATTGAGATGACCTTTTTACATGTATGTGTGGATTAAATAACAACTCAATGTTTATATCCCAGCACAAATTAGCTAGCAACAGCAAGCTAGCTAAATAGGACAAATTAGCTAGCAACTGCGAGCTACCTAGCTAAATTGCCATAAATGTTTAATGATTTTTTACCTGTCCCCAAATTAATATAATTGGTTCAGAGTTTCTTTTGATATTTCAACCTGCGTGTTGTGATAGCGTTTGGTGTGGGGGGGACAAAATCAATTTGCGCACGGTGGCGCACGCATGCGCGCGTCCAGTTTGGGCATGGTGTAATAGTTAATCGAATTCCATTGTGATGCAGAAGGGGACACTATTTGGCAGGGGGACATTATTTAGCATGACAGGCCCTAAGGCTATAGAGTGTTTGTTTACATATACTTTGTTAACAAACATTGGAGTAAAACAAGCTTATATTTTCGGTTCTGATGGGGTAAGACAGTTGAACTAATTTCATGAGGCATTAATAAGTCATATTCTTCAATAATCAATAGGTACATATTATTAATGTATAGATCCAGAGATGGATGTAGCAACTGTTTAAGCTGTTTAATGCGAATGAACAGAATGATGAACTGAAATATAACCCACCTCAAATTCCATTTCGGCTTTATAAGAAATATGATAAATATTTAAAGGTACTCAATGTCAAATGTGTTTCATTTTATTCCTGTCAGGTGTCAAATGTAGGTAGAGAATTCACAATGTGCTAAATTAATCAATATTGCTTTTAGGCTGGCTATATAAGTTTTGTGTGCAAAGTTTGATGTTCTTCAAGGTCAGTTGACTTCATAAACTGATAAGATTAAGAATGAATGATTTCCTTGTCAGAAGTGTGGGCATAATGGCAGCGATGTGCACAGCGTGGCCCACGTGTCTTCGCTCACTGACGTCCCAGAGAACTTAACTGATGTAAAACAAACAGATAGACAGTCAGGGCAAGAGAGCAGGGCAGATTGCTGCGGTAAGAATGTTAAAACTAGAATGACACTGAAAGCATAGAGGATACAAGCCTTGTTCAGAAACATCAAAAGAGTCCATCCTTATTGCCCGCTCCCTTGATGAGATTGCTGATTCGACATGAGTTCGGTGAAATCAAATGGGTGGAAATTGGGCTTTCATCCATTTGTAGTTAGTTAAAGTACAATATGCAATATTTACAGGTGATCATTTTCAAATAATAATAGGCCTCTTACCGTTGATTCTTGAAGAATATAACTTATAAATGCTTCATGAGTTTAGTACAGTCACATCATACCCCATTGTCGCACCCAGAGAAGTTGAGCCTTGTGCTTCAACACTGCCACCTCAATGGTGCCACCTGTCAATAACTCTAGATGGTGGGATAATTATGTCTACACTTAAAGTATCCTGTATTACTCTTGCAGCCCATCCACTTGGTTTGCCCATGAAGACAGTACTACATTTAAAGGAATATTTTTCTAGGGTAGATAACACTACCCAGCTACATTATCTTTTTTGCCTGGTCCCTTTGTCTACAATGCCCGCTGATCCACCACGTCTGCCGACGCTTTCTGCTAGACCCGGCCTGCTAACTTGTAACAAGCCGTGTCTCCCGCTTGCCAGCGTGGTAACGACTTCCCTGTTTCATCTATTGCTGTTCACTGGACCCTATGATCACCTGGCTACATAGCTGATGCCTGCTGAACTGTTCATTAATCGCGGAAATCCATTTTGTTTGTTCCTATTATCTGTCGGCACCAGCCTCGGACTCAGGCCCTGTGTGTAGTTAACCGACCCTCTCTGCCCATTCATCGCTATTTTACCTGTTGTTGTTGTCTTAGCTGATCAGCTGTTGCTGTCTTACCCGTTGTCTGAGCTAGCTCTCCCAATCAATACCTCCGATTGCTTTATGCCTTGCTTTATGTCTCCCTCTAATGTCAATATGCCTTGTATACTGTTGTTTAGGGTAGTTATCATTGCTTTATTTTACTGTGGAGCCCCTAACCCCTCTCAACATTCCTCAGATACCTCCTTTGTCCCACCTCCCACACATGAGGTGACCTCACCTAGCATAACTAGTACCTCCATAGATCCAACCTCTCTTATCGTCACTCAATGCTTAGGTTTACCTCCACTGTGCCCGCACCCTACTATACTCCTGTCTGTACATTATGCCCTGAATCTATTCCACCACGCCCAGAAATCTGCTCCATTTATTCTCTGTCCCCAACGCACTAGACGTCCAGTTTTGATTGCCTTTAGCCATACCCTCATCCTACTCCTCCTCTGTTCCTCGGGTGATGTGGATGTTAACCCAGGCCCTGTGTGTCCCCAGGCGCTCTCATTTGTTGACTTCTGTAACCGTAAAAGCCTTGGTTTCATGCATGTTAACATCAGAAGCCTCCTCCCTAAGTCTGTTTTACTCACTGATTTAGCACACTCCGCCAACCCTGATGTACTTGCTGTGTCTGAGTTCTGGCTTAGGAATGCCACCAAAGATTTTGAGATTTCCATCCCCAACTACAACATTTTCCATCAAGATAAAACTGCCAAAGGGGGTGGAGTTGCAATCTACTGCAGAGATAGCCTGCAAAGTTCTGCCATACTTTCCAGGTCTATCCCCAAACAGTTTGAGCTTCTAATTTTAAAAATGTATCTCTCCAGAAATAAGTCTCTCACTGTTGCTGCCTGTTATAGACCCCGCTCAGATCCCAGCTGTGCCCTGGACACCATATGTGAATTGATTGCTCTCCATCCATCTTCAGAGTTCGTTCTGTTAGGTGACCTAAACTGGGATATGCTAAAGCTAGATGCCCTCAATCTCACACAAATCATCAAGGAACCCACCAGGTACAACCCTAAATCTGTAAACATTGGGCACCCTCATAAATATTATCCTGACCAACCTGCCCTCCAAATACACCTCTGCTGTTTTCAATCAGGATCTCAGCGATCACTGCCTCATTGCCTGCATCCGTTATGGATCCACGGTCAAACGACCACCCCTCATCACTGTCAAACGCTCCCTAAAACACTTCTGCGAGCAGGTGTTTCTAATCGACCTGACCCGGCAATCCTGGAAGGATATTGACCTCATTCTGTCAGTTGAGGATGCCTGGTCCTTAAATAAGCATGCCCATTAAAAAAAATATAGAACTAAGAACATATATAGCCCTTGGTTCACTCCAGACCTGACTGCCCTCGACCAGCACAAAAGCATCCTGTGGCATACTGCACTAGCATCGAATAGTGCCCGCGATATGAAACTTTTCAGGGAAGTCAGGAACCAATACAGACAGTCAGTTAGGAAAGCAAAGGCTAGCTTTTTCAAACAGAAATTTGCATCCTGTAGCTCTAACTCCAAAAGGTTCTGGGACACTGTAAAGTCCATGGAGATTAAGAGCACCTCCTCCCAACTGCCCACTGCACTGAGGATAGTAAAAGACTGTCACCACCGATAAATCCACGATAATCGAGAATTTCAATAAGCATTTCTCTACGGCTGGCCATGCTTTCCTCCTGGCTACCCCAGCCAAGCCAACAGCTCTGCACCCCCTGCAGCTACTTGCCCAATCCTCCCCAGCTTCTCCTACACCCAAATCCAGATAGCAGATGTTCTGAAAGAGCTGCAAAACCTGGATCCCTACAAATCAGCTGGGCTAGACAATCTGGACCCTCTCTTACTAAAATTATCTGCCGCCATTGCTGCAACCCCTATTACTAGTCTGTTCAACCACTCTTTCATATCTTCCGAGATTCCTAAAGATTGGAAAGCTGCTGCAGTCATACCCTCTTCAAAGGGGGAGACACTCTAGACCCAAACTGTTACAGACCTGTATCCATCCTGCCCTACCTTTGTAAAGTCTTCGAAAGCCAAGTTAATAATCAGATCACTGACCATTTCGAATCCCACCGTACCTTCTCCGCTGTGCAATCCAGTTTCTTAGCTGGTCACGGGTGCACCTCAGCCACGCTCAAGGTACTAAACGATATCATAACCGCCATCGATAAACGACAATACTGTGCAGCCGTCTTCTTCGACCTGGCCAAGGCTTTCGACTCTGTCAATCACCATATTCTTATTGGTAGACTCAACATCCTTGGCTTCTCAAATGACTGCCTCGCCTGGTTCACCAACTACTTCTCAGACAGAGTTCAGTGTGTCAAATCGGAGAGCATGTTGTCCGGACCTCTGGCAGTCTCTATGGGGGTGCCACAGGGTTCAATGGGCCGACTCTTTTCTCTGTATATATCAATGATGTCGCTCTTGCTGCTTGTGATTCCTTGATCCACCTCTACGCAGATGACACTATTCTGTATACATCTGGCCCTTCTTTGGACACTGTGTTAACAAACCTCCAAACGAGCTTTAATGCCATACTACACTCCTTCCGTGGCCTCCAACTGCTCTTAAACACTAGTAAAACTAAATGCATGCTCTTCAACCAATCGCTGTCAGCACCCACCCGCCCGACTAGCATCACTACTCTGCATGGTTCTGACCTAGAATATGTGGACAACTACAAATACATAGGAGTCTGGCTAGACTGTAAACTCTCCTTCCAGACTCATATTAAGCATCTCCAATCCAAAATTAAATCTAGAATTGGCTTCCTATTTCACAACAAAGCCTCCTTCCCTCACGCTGCCAAACATACCCTTGTAAAACTGACTATCCTACCGACCCTCAACTTCGGCGATGTCATTTACAAAATAGCCCCCAACACTCTACCTAGCAAACTGGATGCAGTATCACAGTGTCATCCGTTATGTCATCAAAGCCCTATATACCACCCACCACTGCGATCTGTATGCTCTCTTTGGCTGGCCCCCGATGCATATTTGTCGCCAGACCCACTGGCTCCTGGTTATCTATAAGTCTTTGCTAGGTAAAGCTCCACCTTATCTCAGCTCACTGGTCACCATAACAACATCCACCGGTAGCACGCGCTCCAGTAGGTATATCTCTCTAGTCATCCCCAAAGCCAACACCCACTTTGGCCGCCGATCCTTACAGTTCTCTGCTGCCAATGACTGGAACGAATTGCAAAAATCGCTGAAGTGGGAGACTTATATCTCCCTCACTAACTTTAAGCATCAGCTATCTGAGCAGCTTACCGATTTGCTGCAGCTGTACATAGCCCATCTGTTAATAGCCCACCCAACTACCTACCTCATCCCCATATTGTTTTTATTTACTGATTTGCACACCAGTATTTCTACTTGCACATCATCATCTGCACATCCGTCACCTCGGTGTTAATTTGCTAAATTGCAATTGCTTCGCTACTACGGCCTATTTATTGCCTTACCTCCTGACTCCATTTGCACACACTGTATATAGATTTTTCTATTGTGTTATCGACTGTACTTCGTTCTGAACTTCTGACGTGAATGGGACGGGTGTGTCTTCATGACATTGATCAAGAGCATTCTGCTCCCCAATTTGACAGCTTCAACGCAGTTGCACCTCAGACAGCCAAAAAAATCAGCTATTGCAGGTGTTGCTATCGCTGGATATTACTTGATCTGATTGAGAGCTCTATTCAATCTGCTTTAGCGGGGAGACTGCATTCACGGTAAATGCTGCATATTTCGACTCAATCTGAAATGACCTTTACATTTCCATTATGAAATCTGTAATGCTTCAGCTTAATCTAGGCCCAACTGTTTCACCCCATCAGAACCCAAAATAGAAGCTTGTTTAACGCCATTGTTTGAAACAATGTAAACAAACCCTGTACAGCTTCAAAACGTGGTTGAAACTGTCATTTGGATCTCACAGATGGTCAGTCTTTACATCCATAACTCCATCTATAACTTTGAGAGGTTTCTCCAGCCCGATATCTCAGCCCCCAAAAAAGTGGCCGGTGCTGCTTTGTTGTTGTTTAATCCCAGATTGCCCCTTTTAAGAAGACATGGGGATTTCAGTGATCCATATTCTCTGCAAGTTGGAGAATGTAGTATTAAAATCAGTAACATTACCACAGATGTCTTCCTTGCTTTTGAATACAAACTACTCCTTAAGCTTTTCTGATTCCTTGACAATGGAATTGAGGATAAAAATAGCTCAATAAACATCTAAAGCATTTCTGCTTCCCTGCTTTGCATAACAAGTCACTTCTTTGCTGCTGACTTAATTGCTGCACTGCATGCCAATGCAATAACATTTGTAAATTGGTTTGACGTAAATACACAAGCTTATGTTATACCGTGATAACTGTTAAGCAACATGCGTCGCCTCTTGTATGGCATATAGGCAAACAAAACAACAGCACCTTGAGAAGCAATCAATCACAGTGCTTAGGGCTCTGAAATGTGTCTTCCGCATTTGAAGTGTTACAGATTCCGCATTTGGAAATGTGAAGGTAATTTCCGATTGAGCTGATATGCAGGGTTTACCGTGAATGCAGTCTGCAGTAAAGCGGAAAATTTGCCTTTAAATTTCAATCACGCTGCAAAGCTTAACTTCAGTGATGCGGATCGTATAGAGCCCCTAATCTCCTCACCTTTGATCCTGTGTTTATTTTTCTTTAAATATACATGCCTTGGTACAGCGACGCTCAAATGAGATATTTAGCATTTTTAAGTGTGAAAGTTGGAGAGGGTGGAGAGGACGGAGAGAGAAAGAGATATAAACGTGTCCACTGGTATAGCGCCTCCATGGGGCCAGCAGTACATGCAGCAGGTGAACACAGGTAGCTAGAGTTGCCAGCTTCATTGATAGTTTCACTTTAAATTAAAATTATAATTCATGGCTGTTCTTGTCTGTGGATTTTTGAGCAATTAAAAAAATCTAATTAAATTTGAGCAATTAAACATAATTACTTCGGATACTGGTAAATTTAATATAGAAAAAGCCACACAACAATTCAAGTTGAAAACAATGACATTTATAGATTTATAGGTTATAACATTTCATGATATAATAGCGATATATTATTATTGGCAAAGATACTATACTCCAATTGCATTTCTATACATAAATACAAAATGTGAGGTAGGGCCTCAGTGATTGATGACATTCAAAATAAATAATCAATTTCACATATAATATATATATTTTTATCTGTCACAGAATTCAAAACATATATTTCTATTATATATATATTCTCTATTTTCAAATCAAATGATGGCATGGGCCGTTGGAGGCACATATCTATATCCATAGGCAGCTGTACATAGAACACACAGAAATAAATTACATTACCCAAGTAATTAAACATTTAACCTATGCATTCATAGGTCGACAATAAAGTGCCAAAAAGACACAACATACATAACAATAGGGATATATCGGTACCATATGTGACAGACAATACGTCTTCAGTTACATACAATATTCTACTATTAGAGGACAACTATAAGGCCAATGGTTACCTGAAGATGTTTTGTAACATATTGGCAAACATCAAGGATCACTAGGTGGGATATGAATGGCAGTATCTCAATCTCCTAAATGCAAATAGCACTTGTATTTTATTTATTTTTTAATATTTTTTTCAGAACCCTATGTTCTGATAAAAAAAGTTGTTATCCTTCTTTGGTTACCTACTGCCCAAAGGTGACCCACAGGTATAGCAAAGGAAAGTTTATTATATTGTATTTTTCTTTGCGAAGGAAAATACCGGGGTAAACTATAACCCTGGTTTGATAGTGCTTTGAGGAACATAAAGCACGCTCAAGGAGACATGCAAGGGGGAGAGGGGGAGAAGAGAGGAAAGAAGGAAGCAGATGTGAGAAGGGAGAGAGCATACATAGACACAGAAGCACAGGAACACAAACAGCACATGCTAGCTTTCTAACGTTTCCTGTTCAATCGATCAATGCTGTTGAAAACAGAAAGCTAATCCCCATTTCCTCAAAGAAAGCATCAAATTGGCTACACAAGGACAGTTATTCCAACCAGAGCTCACATTTACATTTTAGTCACTTAGCAGATGCTCTTATCCAGAGCAATTAGGGTTCAGTGTCTTGCATAAGGGCACATTGACAGGTTTTTCACCCAGTTAGCTCGGGGATTGGAAGCAGCGACCTTTCGGTTACTGGCCCAATGCTCTTAACCGCTCGGGTATCTGCCTCCACTTCATGAACTGCCTAGCTCAAACGTTACCATCTGTCACATCGCAAAAATGATCTCTCTCTCTCTCTGACTCTCTTTATTTCTCTCTCTCTGTCATTGGAAGATAATGGATAATGTGTATACAGGAGTGTACAGTCGTGAAACACACGAAGATGCACTCTGAGGCAAAAATCATTTTAAAACCTGACTTGCTCGTTCAATCATCCTTGCATTCAAGTGAGTGACAAACACAATATTTAAATATATATATATATATATATATATATATATATATATATAAAAAAATTTTTTTTTTTAATTTATTTTTATTTTTACCCCCAACAGAACCATCCCTAGCCTTTTGGGGGGCCCTAAGCATAATTTTTGTTGGTGGCCCCCCGCCTCACAGGCAAAACATTTTAGTGGCGCCTCAGTTGATGACAGGGAGAACTTTTATTTGTTTTAGAGCTAATTTCCTGCAATTCTACACATTTTGCAATTGGGCGTAGCGAAAATGTTGCAGTTTTACAGCAAGTTTGCTGCAATTCTAAGAGAATTTGGCATGGGGCAGAGAGATTTGTTTACAATTGTATAACTAATATCCTGCAATTACACTCATTTTTCCATAGAGTGGAGAGATTTTTTCCCCTTCAGTTTTGAAGCTAATTTCCTTCAATTCTACAGATTTTTCCATGACTCATGCCATGCTAATAGGATATATGACTGAGAGTGACTAACAAAATCAATGGGGCCCTCTGGAGGTCAGGGCCCCTGGGCATGTGCCCTGGCGGTAATTCCACCATGATTACTACAAGTTTAGATAGCTGACTAGACTAACTAACCAATCTAAAACATTTTTTAGCTGACATGGGCTAATTGAGTGATTGTAAGTGACTGACATAAGAGAAAAACTGATGCACAACCAAATTTTGAAATGGTACTCAACAGTAAATTGAGGCCACGACTGAGTTCTTAAAAAAAGGGGTCAGGGGCACACACACACACACACACACACACAAAACAAGGGAGATAAGATGCATTACATATCAACGCAAAGCAACATTTGTAGGCTACAACAGACAAGCTACTTCAGAAATAGGGTTTTCGTGTTGAATGTTTTTTTCCCCTTTTAGAGACCTGTACCTTTCTAGACAATTAGCAGCCCATGTTGCTTTTAATTTCACAGTAATTAAACAGCATGGGCCTTGCCTAGACTCACTCGTCTGACTCGAATCTCACTGGCACACTTGTCTTATTGCTTCCCATATATCCACAGCTTCCAATTAACTACATTCGGCCCCACTCGAAGAACACACGCCTGCAGCGTTAAAAGACCCAGCCATCTAAACACAGCTGTTTTAATCCAGGCATGTTTACATTCAACAGAAATTACACATCCAACTTCCTGTGAACGCGGGAAAAGAAATCGTGTCTAATTGCTTTTTAAAGAACGCATCCCCAGTCACGTTGGTAATTGGACAGAAAGCAAGGCAGATTGGTTGCCTGACGTGTAATATGAAAAGCAACCTTAGTGGCCAGTCAATTTGCTTACTGGCCCTCTGGATAGCTTGCGGCAGGCTGGCAGGTAGTCGTGTGTTGTCACTGTCAGATTGAAGTCTTGACCCCTACACTTTCTGGATGTGTCCCAAATGGCAACTTGTTCCGTATATAGTGCACTACTTGGACTCCTACAGTATGGGCCCTGGTCAAAAGTTGTATAAGGTTGCCATTAGGGAAGCAGACACTGTTCCAATTTTCTTAGGGTTCTAGGTAAGACATGTAACTGTTATGGGCCAATTCTGTCAATAAAGAAGAGTATTTAACAAGATTTATAAGGGAAATTATGTGCCAACCATCTCTCATTCAACTCCAGTGCCATAGGTAAAGATACATTTTGGTCAGTGCAGTGCGATTTGACCAAGACATTCCTTGATGCCCTACTGAGCTAGAATTCCTCATGATTTTATAATAGTGCGCAAAAAAGAGAGAACAGGCTCATTTTGAAGGATTTTGTTTTTTTTCTTTCTATGTCTCCCCTATTAAGGTAGAAGTTGTGGAAGTTCTACTGTCTATTTCTTCCATGTAGAATGCTGTTGTTAATTATACATCTACAAAAGTAGGCAGACCTGGAATCGAGTATACCTGACACCCTGTTTCATGAAAACAAAGAGGATGACGAAGTACACATCTAAAAATGGCAAAGTACAAATCTCAAATGACACCCCATTTTGTGCAGTACTTTTGAATGGTCATAGGACTCACTCACTTATTCAAAAGTATTGCACTTCATAGGGAATAGAGTGCCCAGCCCCAGAGCTCTACCACATATAATAAGATAAGTACAGTTCCAGGGGGAAAAAGGCCATATTCTATACACTACCTACACACATATCTACAAGTTGCTCCTAACACTGTGGGGATGTGACAACACTAGCACGCACTAAGTCAACACACATCTCTTTTTAAAAGGTGTACAAGATACAGCTTACACAGCCGGCAAGGAAAAAACATCTGGAGCAATACAGGAAAAAACATCTGGAGCAATACACATTCTCTCTTGTGTATATATATATATATATATATATATATATATATATATATGTGTGTGTGTGTTACCCTACAGAAGTTGCGTATGAGGAAAGAGGGAGATTCCATAGTTGCCATGACTAGATCACAACACATGTCTACAGCAATAAATAGTTGGTTTAATTGTTATGCACACAAAGACCATTGGACTATTCTAAACACTGAGAAGAATCACTACAATTTCACATGGCCGTTTTGCATATCTTAAGCTACTAAAGAAAGGATCGACTACACGACTGTATTAATGTGCTAAATTGATTACCGATACATTTTTTTTAGATATAGTAGAGACTAAAGTGTTTATAGTTAAAGTAATTAGCGATAGGCATTTCCTTATCTTGCAGGTAACTTCATTTATTCAGCTAAAGCAAAGGAGCCTGCACTTTAAATAGGAGTGTGTATATATATATATATATATATATATATATATATAAGTTGCTCCTATATATATATATATATACTCATATTTAATGTGTATATAGTTTGACAGGAACAAATATCATCTATGAAAATGAACCATACTGCATACTTTCTAGGCAGTTGATTTTACTTGTATTGCCTATTTCATTAAAAAAAGAATGAATATATATATATCATAATGTCCCATATATCAGAGTCTGATGAATACCAATATTCCTCAGTCCGTCAATTAGATTTTTTGTGCCTTTTTGTTTGTGGAGGATTTTCCATTATCACTATACACATAGATACAAGAATAAAACAATCACACACACACACGCACGCATGCACACACACATGCACACACACCTCCATAGGGACTAGTCCAGATGTAGTGGAGTGGTTCGAGAGCTTCAAGTTCCTCTGTGTGCACATCACTAAGGAACTAACATGGTCCACATACACCCACACAGTTGTGAAGAGGGCACGACAGCACCTCTTCCCCCTCAGGAGGCTGAAAAGATTTGGCATGGGCCCTCAGATCCTCATAAAGTTCAACAGCTGCATCTTGACAAGCTGCACCTCCGCTTGGTACGGCAACTGCAAGGCGTCTGACCGCAAGGCGCTACAGAGGGTGGTCAGTTTGGCCCAGTACATCACTGGGGTCGAACTCCCTCCCTGCCATCCAGGACCTCTACACCAGGCGTTGTCAGTGGAAGGATCAAAAAATAGTCAAAAACTCCATCCAAACCATAGACTGTTCTCTCTGCTTCCACACAGCTAGCGGTACCAGTGCACCAAGTCTGGAACCAATAAGACCCTGAACAGCTTCTACCCCCAAGCCATAAGACTGATAAACAAGACCTCTAAATACCTAAATCAAATGGCTACCCGAACTACCTGCATTGCCCCTTTTTTGCACTAACTCTCTTGTACTGACTCTATGAGCACACACTGGACTCTACCCACACACTCACACATACTTACACTGGCACCCACACACACACACACACACACACACACACACACACACACACACACACACACACACACACACACACACACACACACACACACACAAACACACACATACTGACGCCACACACACAGTCACACACACACAGCCACTTTATACCCTTACCTATATATACAAATCTACCTCAATTACCTCGTACCCCTGCACATCGACTCTGCTATATACAGGGAGTACCAGTACCATGTTATTTTTACTCCATTATTGTTATTCGTTAATCCCTGTGTATCTATTCCTTCTGTCACTATTTTATTTTTTAAATGTATCTTTAACTCTTCATTGTTGGAAAAGGACCCGTAAGTAAGCATTTCACTGTTAGTCTTCACCTGTTGTTAACGAAGCATGTGACAAATAAAATTTGATTTGATTTTTTTGTCATGAGCAGTCGAATATTGCCATTGCAATATTGTGACACGGTACATTTTTCTCTTGGAATAGAGATCCCCTCAGTAAGAAAGGGTTCTGGCGTAATGGCTGTGCATGGGCAGGAGGCAGAGGACAGACCATTCTCAGGTCAGGGGTTAAGGAGAGAAAGGGCAGGGTATAGCATGGGTGCCTGCCAGAGAAAGCAATGTTGTAGAGGAGGGCAGCCCCACTTTGCTATAGAGTGTAGAAGGGAGCAGGGGAGGTGAACAGGAGAACCAGGTGATGTGTTGGCTTGCTTTTCTCTCACCCACATTGATGGGAAAGAGGAAGGAAACAGGAGAGATGAAGTAGAGTGGAGAACAGGAAAAAAGAGGAACAGGTGTGGGAGAGGGCAGTGGTAGGCTGCTGCTCTCTCTCTCCCCTGGTGCCCCTGCTGAAGTGGCGGTGGTGGTTGTAGTGGAGGCTGCTACTGGTAGGCACCCAGCTGGAAATCTTTGGGGGGCAGTTTGAGGCCCAGGGAGTTGGATCCGTGGGGATCCATCATGTTCTTGTAGCGCTCCCCTCTGTGCTTGGCCAGGAAGGGACCCCAATCGGGCTGAGGGGAACACACCAGCTTCAGACGCTGTGGAGGGGGGGGAAGTGGGGGGAGTCACACAGTTGTGTTAAAATAGAATAGAATAGTATCAATCAACTTGAGTTGCGGAAGGCCAAGGGGAGAGTTGGGAACAATAGATGACAGTAGGACTGTCCTGAGAGATATGAAAATGTCAGGAATGGTAGTCGTTCGTAACATTGAAATGTCTGTAACTTTGAAATTCACATCAAACCTTTATAGTATATATTGATTGCATATACAGCATATGTGCTCAATAATAATTTAGCCAGACACTGTAGCTATATTAAGGCTTTGACTAAGGCAATTATGCCAAAACTTCCTGTATGTAAGTACAGTTGCATACACACGCACGCATACAAATCTCAAACACTTTGATTAATGTGTGATGTAGGGGACTTCATCAAGCACAGTTTCGAGGACTGCTACTTGTCTGTGTTTTCTGTGCCGATCCGCCGCCAGCTATCAGAGGACCAAGGCTGAAATTTCACTTTACTGCCCATAGGGCTCTGGTCAAAAGCACTGCACTATATAGGGAATAGGGTGCTATTTGGGACACACACAGAAGTGTTTGATGTCCGAGATCCATTTTCTAACATGCAGTAAAGTGAAATATCAGCCCTGATAACTCTGCCATATGTTGTACTAAAGAGCTCATTGCGCTTGTATGTTTGACGTGATAGTACTTAGTTCACAGGGGGAAAACATACAGTGCATTCACAAAGTATTAATTAATACCCTTTGACTTTTTCCACATTTTGTTATGTTACAGCCTTATACTAAAATTGATTCATTTGTAGTTTTTTTCCCCCCTCATACAATACCCCATAATGCAAAGCAAAAACAGGTTTTTATACATTTTTGCACAAACAAATAAAACTAAAACTGAAATGTCACATTTACATAAGTACTCAGACCCTTTACCCAGTACTTTGTTGAAGCGCCTTTGGCAGCGATTACAGCCTCAAATCTTTTTGGGTATGACGCTACAAGCTTGGCACACCTGTATTTGGGGAGTGTCTCCCATTCTTCTCTGCAGATCCTCTCAAGCTCTGTCAGGTTGGATGGGGAGCATCGCTGCACAGCTATTTTCAGGTCTCTCCAAAGATGTTAATTTGGGTTCAAGTCCGGGCTCCGGCTGGACACTCAAGGACATTCAGAGACTTGTCCTGAAGCCACTCCTGTGTTGTCTTGGCTGTGTGCTTCGGGTCGTTGTCCTTTGTGACGTGGATGTCGACTAAGACAGGCCCCCGCACCTCTGATTCAGAGGGGTTGAATGCATTTCAGTTGAATGCATTCAGTTGTACAACTGACTAGATATCCACCCTTCCCTATTGGAAGATGAACCTTCGCCCCAGTTGGAGGTCCTGAGTGCTCTGGAGCAGGTTATCATCAAGGGTCTCTCTGTACTTTTCTCCTTTCATCCTTCCCTCAATCCTGACTAGTCACCCAGTCCCTGCCACAGAAAAACATCCCCACAGCATGATGTTGCCACCACCATGCTTCACCGTAGCACTGGTGCCAGGTTTCCTCCAGATGTGACACTTGGCATTGAGGCCAAAGAGTTCAATCTTGGTTTCATCAGACCAGAGAATCTTGTTTCTCATGGGCTGAGACTCCTTTAGGTGCCATTTGGCAAACTCCAAATGGGCCATATATTATTTTTTATTTATTTATTTAACCTTTATTTAAATAGGCCTTACATAGACAGGTCCAAATCCTTTCCAATCAATTGAATTTACCACAGGTGGACTCCAAATCAAGTTGAGAAACGTCTCAAGGATGATCATTGGAAACAGGATGCACCTGAGCTCAATTTCGAGTCTCATAGCAAAGGGCCTGAATACTTTAAAAAATATATATATATATTTTACCTTTATTTAACTAGGCAAGTCAGTTAAGAACAAATTCTTATTTTCAATGACGGCCTAGGAACAGTGGGTTAACTGCCTGTTCAGGGGCAGAACGACAGATTTGTACCTTGTCAGCTCAGGGGTTTGAACTTGCAACCTTCCGGTTACTAGTCCAACGCTCTAACCACTAGGCTACCCTGCCGCTACTTATGTAAATAAAGAATTTCTGTTTGTTATTTTTTTAAATAATTTTGCAAAAATTACAATTAGAATTTTTGCTTTGTCATTATTCTGTATTGTGTGTAGATTGATGAGATTTCTTGTAATTTAAACCATTTTAAAATAAGGCTGTAACTTAACAAAATGTGGAAAAACAGAATGGGTCTGTTTATTTTCCGAATTTTTTATTTTACCCTTATTTAACTAGGCAAGTCAGTTAAGTCAGTTATTGTTTGGATTATTTCTATATACAACAATACTACAGTAGAACCTCAAAGATATGACCCTCAGAGTTACGGACTGTCAACAGCACAGGCAATATCAAACCGGTAACATGTATTAATGTATCAAACATGTATTAAATACCAAAAAACTAACTTCTGTATGCAACAGACAAACGTAAATATTGCTTACATGTGCTAAAAACACAAAAATATTTACAGTCCAAAAAACATTCCTTACCCCAGGACATTTCAATGGGTGACTAAGAAAAAGGAGCAGATCTGAAAAGATCTGAAATGTATTTATGGGACATACAAACAGGCTTACAAACATGTGTGCGTGGTATTGTGTCCCATACATACCTCTGTAAAGCTTCCTGGGGCCAAGTGCATTTTGATGACAAACATGATTGGGATCCAGATGACAGAACACAACACCATCAGCCAGCCCATCACCATGGACCAGGTGGGGTAGGTGTAGTCCTCATAGGTCATCACCTTCCACTGGTACAGACTCAGCCCCAGGATACCCTGCAGGGAGAGAGGAGAAAAGGGAGAAGAGAGGAGGATTAGGAGAGGAGGGGAGAGGAGGTGGAGGAGGAGGACAGAAGAGAGAGAATGGGTGAGATGAGGGGGAGACGAGGAAGTGAAGGAGGAGGTGGAAGATTAGGATGATCAAAAACCGGAAGAGGATTAAGAGATTTTAAAAAAGGAAGGACCAGGAGGGTTAGATGGTGAGGGTAAGGGGTGAAGGGGGGAAAGGGGAGGAGAGGAGAAAGAAGAAGGAAGAGGAGGAGCATCTGTAGGATATTATTAGGGATGTAGCGATTCCACTGCCCCTTACAGTCTCACGTCAGAATTTAACGTTCATCCATGTTTCTCAAACGACAAATTTCGAGGTAGTTGCAAACTTCAAATTTCAAAGTGTTTAAGGTTAAGTTTAGCCATTAACTCCAAAATCTTAAGGTTAGGCATTAACTCTGGGATGAGGCTTAAAACAAAAATCTCAAAAACAACTTCATATCACTGAATTCGAACTTGCAACCTTCGGAATCCGAGGCAGATGCTTCTGCCTATCCGCAACAGCCACGGCTGACCTGGCTGAGCGATTCACCAATATGCATCGGCCCCAGTTCTAATGTTTAAGATATGAGTGGTACACAGGAACCCAAACCGATCAAAATGGGTTCCGGTTTGCACCCAGGCTCTGTCATAACCGGCCGCGACCAGGAGGTCCGTGGGGCGATGCACAATTGGCCTAGCGTCGTCCGGGTTAGGGAGGGTTTGGCCGGTAGGGAAATCCTTGTCTCATCGCACACCAGAGACTCCTGTGGTGGGTCGGGCGCAGTGCACGCTAACCAAGGTTGCCAGGTGCACGGTGTTTACTCCGACACATTGGTGCGGCTGGCTTCCAGGTTGGATGGTGCTGTGTTAAGAAGCAGTGCGGCTTGGTTGGGTTGTGTATCGGAGGACGCATGACTTTCAACCTTCGTCTCTCCCGAGCCCGTACGGGAGTTGTAGCGATGAGACAAGATAGTAGCTACTAAACAATTGGATACCACGAAATCGGGGAGAAAAAGGGGTAAAAAAAAAAATAATGTATCATGCATGGGTCAGAAAATCGATTCAAATGTTAATTCACAAAAATAGCTTGCTCATATTATTTTCTTCCTACCTTCCGAAAAAATACCTCACATCTTTTGTTAAAACTAAGTAATTAATCATGCCGAAGAACCTCTAGTCAAGTCAAACTGCACACTGTTCAGCATGTTGACCAACGAGAGGTAGGAGGCCTATTTCTGATCTTCAGCATTCAAATGCTTGTGAAATGCCTTGTGCAATATAAGGCTTTAAAAGTTGAGTGACAACCAATGTAATTTGACAGCGCTTGAAAATTGTGTTTTACCGGAATAAAAGTAGCCTAACTCATCTGGCTAAAGCCTACCTGCCGATCGGGGCTTACATTAGATTTTAATTTGATCGTTCAGGTTCACCATCAGCAATAGTTTGTTAGTTTTGCTTTAAACAACCAGTTTTTCATTTTTATAACGAGGACAGGAATTGAGGAAAGGAATCACTTTTTCATGAGCAGCACTGCATGGTCGAAATGGGAGGAGGAGCACGTCCAAATGGTCTAAATAAATTGATTTTGTGACGGGGGTGAAATCCAAAGCTATGTCTATGGTATAGTACTGTATATGTAGTCACCTGAGCTGAGCCATAAGGGAGACTAGTGGGCATCTACCGCCCCACTATCAGACCACTTTTGATCTGAAATCACCATCACCTTCTTGTCATTATACCAGATTAAAAGAGTTTTGCTAATATCTAATCAATATTTATCTTTAAAAATGTGCTATGACATTGCCAATGAATATACTGTGCATTCAAAAAAGTGTCCAGACCCCTTAACTTTGTCCACATTTTGTTACATTACAGCATTACTCTAGGATATATTAAATTCCTTTTTTTCCTCAACAATCTACACACAATACCAATTAATGACAAAGCAAAAACAGTTTTTTATACATTTTTCCAAATGTATTAAACATAAAAAACAGAAATACCTTATTTACATACAGTGGGAAGAAAAAGTTTGTGAACCCTTTGGAAATACCTGGATTTCTGCATAAATTGGTCATACAATTTGATCCGATCTTCATCTAGGTCACAACAATAGACAAACACAGTCTGCTTAAACTAATAACATAAACAATTATACGTTTTAATGTCTTTATTGAACACACCGTGTAAATATTCACAGTGCAGGGTGGAAAAAGTATGTGAACCCTTGCATTCAATAACTGGTTGACCCTTCTTTGGCAGCAACCAAACTAGACAAGGCTGTTTTCTGTAGTTGCGGATCAGACCTGCACAATGGTCAGGAGGAATTTTGGACCTCTTCCTCTTCACAAAACTGTTTCAGTTCAGCAATAGTCTTTGGATGTCTGGTGTGAACTGCTCTCGAGGTCATGCCACAGCATCTCAATCGGGTTGAGGTCAGGACTCAGACTGGGCCACACCAGAAGGCGTATTTTCTTCTGTTGAAGCCATTCGGTTGTTGATTTACTTCTATGTTTTGGGTCATTGTCCTGTTGCATCACCCAACTTCAGTTGAGCTTCAATTGGCGGACAGATAGCCATACATTCTCCTGCAAAATGTCTTGATAAACTTGGGAATTCATTTTTCCGTAGATGATAGTGAGCTATCCAGGCCCTGAGATATCAAAGTAGCCCCAAACCATGATGCTCCCTCCACCATAGTTGTGATGTTGGTGTGGTGTGCCTTTTTTTCTCCACACATAATGTTGTGTGTTCCTTCCAAACAACTCAACTGTAGTTTCATTTGTCCACCGAATATTTTGCCAGTAGCACTGTGGAACATCCAGGTGCACTTTTGCAAACTTCAGACGTGCAGCAATGTTTTTTTGGACAGCAGGGGCTTCTTCCGTGGTGTCCTCCCATGAATAACATTTTTGTTAAGTGTTTTACGAATCGTAGACTTGTCAACAGAGATGTTACCATGTTCCAGAGATTTCTGTCATTCTTTAGCTGACATTCTTCAGCTCACACGGATTCTTCTTAACCTCATTGAGTATTCTGCGGTGTGCTCTTGTCGTCATCTTTTCAGGATGGCCACTCCTAGGGAGAGTAGCAACAGTGCTGAACTTTCTCCATTTATAGACAATTTGTCTTACCTTGCACTAATGAACATCAAGGCTTTTAGAGATACTGTAAACCTTTCCTGCTCTATGCAAGTCAACAATTTTTAATCTTCGGTCTTCTGAGATCATTTTGGTTCGAGGCATGGTTCACATCAGGCAATGCTTCTTGTGAATAGCAAACTCACATTCTGTTAGTGTTTTTTATAGGGCAAGGCAGCCCTAACCAACATCTCCAATCTCATCTCATTGATTGGACTCCAGGTTAGCTGACTCCAATTAGCTTTTGGAGAAGTCATTAGCCTAGGGATTCACATACTTTTTCCAACCTACACTGTGAATGTTTAAATTATGTATTCAATATAGACAAGAAAAATACAATAATGTGTGTGTTATTTGTTTAATTAAGCACACTATGTTTGTCTTATTTTGTGACTTAGATGAAGATCAGATGAAATTTGATGACCAATTTATGCAGAAATCCAGGTTATTCCAAATGGTCACATACCTTTTCTTGCCTCTGTAAGTATTCAGAACATTTGCTATGAGACTCGAAATTGAGCTCAGGTGCATCCTGTTTCCATTGACCACCAAAAAATGTCTGCAGCATTGACGGTCCCCAAGAACACAGTGGCCTCCATCAATCTTAAATGGATGAAGTTTGGAATCACTCAGACTCTTCCTAGAGCTGGCCGCCACGGCAAACGGAGCAATAGGGGGAGAAGGGCATTGGTCAGGTAGCTGACCTAGAACCCGATGGTCACTCTGACAGAGCTCCAGAGTTCCTCTGTGGAGATGAGAGAACCTTCCAGAAGGACAACAATCACTGCAGCACTCCACCAATAAGGCCTTTATGGTAGAGTGGCCAGACAGAAGCCACTCCTCAGTAAAAGGCACATGACAGCCCACTTGGAGTTTGCCAAAAGGCATCTAAAAGCCTCTCAGACCATGAGAAGATTCTCTGGTCTGATGAAACCAAGATTCATATTATTCCAAGATGGCATAGCAGTCGGACGTGTGTTTTGTCTTGTCCCGTCCTGTCCCGTGTATATATCGTTTTCTTCGTATATATTTCGTATATATTTTAATCTCACTTTCCACCTTACGGACTGAATATACTCTCCTGCAACCCGCCTCACCCAATGTGGTACGGATCTGCTATTTTTATACTTTAGAACTGGAACCCCCATCAGGAGCTATTCAGCTAACTAGCTACTAGCTAGTAGTCAGTTAGCCACTGCTAGCGGTCCTCACCATTAACTCGGACATCAGCCAGCCTCAGCCCGGTGAATTCCTGCCAGTCTGCACAGCGCGATATCAACCCAGAGCATATCGGAGTGCTTTTTCTCTACCACATCTCTGGATTCCTACCGCAAGCACTGAACCTTTACACCGGATAATCACAGCTAGCTAGCTGCTATCCGAGTGGCTACTCCAGGATAGGTCTCTGTCAAGAAGCAAGCACCAGTTAGCTTGGAGCGGCTAGCCAAGGACGTCCACCAGCCAGTTCTTGGGCTACAATAACTCTTTTGCCAATTGACCTGGACCCTTTACTGCCGACACGGAGCCGATCCATCACGACTGTTCTGTCGACGTAACTGTCCGAGGTGGTTTCAACAGGCTCTTCCGTTGCGACATCGCCAGAGGCCCATCTGCTAGCCCCGGCCCACTAGCTGTCTGAATTGCCATGTCTCCAGCTAGCGTAGTAGCGACTACTGAATTGGTTCCCTGATTCATCTAGTGCTACTCATTGGACCCTTTGATCACTTGGCTACACATGCCTCTCCCTATTGTCAATATGCCTTGTCTATTGCTGTTTTGGTTAGTGATTGTCTTATTTCACTGTAGAGCCCCCAGCTCTGCCCAATATGCCTTAGATAGCCCTTTTGTTCAACCCCCCACACATGCAGTGACCTCACCTGGCTTAACTGGTGCCTCTAGAGACAAAACCTCTCTCATCATCACTCAATGCCTATGTTTACCTCGACTGTTTCATGCATGTTAACATTAGGCGCCTCCTCCCTAAGTTTTTTTATTCACTGCTTTAGCACACTCCGCCAACCCTGATGTCCTAACCATGTCTGATTCATGGCTTAGGAAGGCCACCAAAAATCCTGAAATTTCCATCCCTAACTAAAACATCTTCGACAAGATAGAACTGTCAAAGGGGGCGGAGTTGCAATCTACTGCAGAGATAGCCTGCAGAGTTCTGTCATACTATCCAGGTCTGTGCCCAAACAATTTGAGCTTCTACTTTAAAAAATCCACCTATCCAGAAACAAGTCTTTCACCATTGCCACTTGTTATAGATCCCCTTCAGCCCCCAGCTGTGCTCTGGACATGACTTAAACTGGGACATGATTAACACCCCGGCCGTTTTACAATCTAAGCTAGATGCCCTCAATCTCACACAAATGATCAAGGAAACTACCAGGTACAACCCTAAATCCGTAACCATGGGCACCCTCTTAGATATCATCCTGACCAAATTGCCCTCTAAATACAACTCTACTGTCTTCACCAGGATCTCAGCGATCACTGCCTCATTGCCTGTGTACGTAATGGGTCCACGGTCAAACGACCACCCCTCATCACTGTCAAACGCTCCCTAAAACACTTCAGTGAGCAGGTCTATCGAATCAACCTGGCCTAGATATTCTGGAAGGATATTGACCAAAATCCCGTCAGTAGAGGATGCCTGGTTGTGTTTTAAATGGAAATTCCTCACATTCTTAAATAAGCATGCCCCATTCCAAAAATGTAGAACTAAGAACAGATATAGCCCATGGTTCACCACAGACTGCCCTTGACCAGCACAAAAACATTCTTAGCAGACTTTCAGGGAAGTCAGGAACCAATATACTCAGTCAGTAAGGAAAGCTAAGGCTAGCTTTTTCAACGAGAAATTTGCATCCTGTAGCACTAATTCCAAAAGGTTATGCGACACTAATGTCCATGGAGAATAAGAGCACCTCCTCCCAGATGCCCACTGCACTGAGGCTAGGAAACACTGCCACCACCGATAAATCTACGATAATCGATTATTTCAATAATCACTTTTCTATGGCTGGCCATGCTTATCACCTGGCTACCCCTACCCCGACAAACAGCTCAGCACCCCCTGCAGCAACTTGCCCAAGATCCCCCCCGCTTCTCCTTCACGCAAATACAGACAGCTGATGTTCTGAAAGAGCTGCAAAATCTGGACCCTCTCTTTCTAAAACTATCAGCCAAAATTGTTGCAACCCCTATTACTAGTCTGTTCATTCTCTTTCGTATCATCTGAGATCCCCAAAGATTGGAAAGCTGCCACGGTCATCCCTTTCTTTAAAGGGGGAGACACTCTAGACCCAAACTGTTATAGACCTACATCCATCCTGCCCTGCCTCTCTAAAATCTTTGGCAGCCAAGTTAACAAACAGATCACCGACCATTTCGAATCCCACCCTACCTTCTCCACTATGCAATCTGGTTTCCGAGCTGGTCATGGGTGCACCTCAGCTACGCTCAAGGTCCTAAATGACTTCATAACCGCCATCGATAAAAGACAGTACTGTGCAGCCGTCTTTATCGACCTGGCCAAGACTTTCGGCTCTGTCAATCACCGCATTCTTATCGGCTGACTCAATAGCCTTGGTTTCTCAAACGACTGCCTCGCCTGGTTCACCAACTACTTCTCAGATAGAGTTCAGTGTGTCAAATCGGAGGGCCTGTTGTCCGGCCATCTGGCAGTCTCTATGGGGGTGCCACAGGGTTCAATTCTCGGGCCGACTCTGTATATATCAATGATGTTGCTCTTGCTGCTGGTGATTCTCTAATCCACCTCTTCGCAGACGACCCAATTCTGTATACATCTGGCCCTTCTTTGGACACTGTGTTAACAAACCTCGAAACGAGCTTCAATGCCATACAACACTCCTTCCGTGGCCTCCAACTGCTTTTAAATGCTATTAAAACTAAATGCATGCCCGTCAAATGATTGCTGACTGCACCCACCCGCCCGACAAGCTTAACTACTCTGGACGGTTCCGACTTATAATATGTGGACAACTACAAATACCTAGGTCTCCGGTTAGATTGTAAACTCTCCTTCCAGACTCACATTAAGCCTCTCCAATCCTAAATTAAATCTAGAATCGGCTTCCTATTTCACAACAAAGCCTCCTTCATTCATGCTGCCCAACATACCCTCGTAAAACTGACTATCCTACCAATCCTTGACTTCTGCGATGTCATTTACAAAATAGCCTCCAACACTACTCAGCAAACTGGATGTAGTCTATCACAGTGCCATCCGTTTTGTCACCAAAGCCCCATATACTACCCACCACTGCGAAATGTATGCTCTCGTTGGCTGGCCCTCGCTACATATTCGTCACCAAACCCACAGGTCGTCTATAAACATTTGCTAGGTAAAGCCCCGCCTTATCTCAGCTCACTGGTCACCATAGCAACACCCACCCATAGCACGCACTCCAGCAGGCATATGTTACTGGTCATCCCCAAAGCCAACACTTCCTTTGGCCATCTTTCCTTCCAGTTTTCTGCTGCCAATGACTGGAACGAATTGCAAAAATCACTGAAGCTTGAGTCTTATATCTCCCTCTCTAACTTTAAGCATCCGCTGTCAGAGCAGCTTTCCGATCACTGTACCTTTACACAGCCAATCTGTAAATAGCACACCCAACTACCTCATCCCCATATTGTTATTTATCCTTTTGCTCTTTTGCACCCCAGTATCTCTACTTGCACATCCATCACCTCAGTGTTAATGCTAAATTGTAATTATTTTACCTCTATGGCCTATTTATTGCATTACCTCCCTACTCTTCTACATTTGCACACACTGTACATTGATTTTTCTATTGTGTTATTGACTGTACATTTGTTTAGGTGTAACTCTGTGTTGTTGTTTTGTTGCACTGCCTTTCTTTATCTTGGCCAGGTCGCAGTTGTAAATGAGAACTTGTTCTCAACTGGCCTACCTGGCTAAATAAAGGTTAAATAAAAATAAATACATTTTTAAAAGATTGAACTCTTTGGCTTGAATGCCAAGCGTCACATCTGGAGGAAACCTGGAACCGTTGTAAGGACTTCTAGAAGAGGTGGGTGGAGGAGTCAGGCACAGAGAGCAGGGTAGCGGATAAGTGGAGATATATTTACTCCCAAAACAACAGAGTATCGGTCAACGCTACACACACGGGCGATAAAAGACCCAGTCCAAAACCAACAGGACGAAACGGTTCGGGAAAATAAAATCCACAAAATAACACACACCAAATACAAAAAAACAAGCCCGCACAAAAGCCGGTGGGCCTACTGGGTTTAAATAGCCCAAAACCAAAACATAAACAAGAAACAGGTGCAACTAATCAGAGAACACTAAATGAAACAGAAAAGGGGATCGGTAGCAGCTAGTAGGCCGGCGACGACGAGCGCAGAGTGCCGCCCGAACAGGAAGAGGCACCATCTTCGGAAGGATTCGTGACAACCGTCCCTACGGTGTAGCATGGTGGTGACAGCATCATGCTGTGGGGATGTTTTTCAGCGGCAGGGGCTGGGAGACTAATCAGGATCGAGGGAAAGATGAACGGAGCAAAGTACAAAAAGATCCTTGATGAAAACCTGCTCCAGAGCGATCAGGACCTCAGACTCCAGCGAATGTTCACCTTCCAACAGGACAATGACCCTAAGCACACAGCCAAGACAACGCAGGAGTGGCTTCAGGACAAGTATCTGAATGTCCTTGAGTGGCCCAGACTTAATGATGGTGTTGGAGTCGTGCCTCGCCATGTGGTCATGAGTGAACAGGGAATACAGGAGGGGACTAAGCACACACCCTTAGGGGCCCACGTGTTGAGGATCAGCGTGGCGGATGTGTTGTTACCTACCCTTACCAGCTGGGGGCCACCCGTCAGGAAGTCCAGGATCCAGTTGCAGAAGGAGGTTTTTAGTCCTTAGCTTATTGACGAGCTTTGAGGGCACTATAGGTGTTGAACGCTGAGCTGTAGTCAACGAATAGCATTCTCACGTAGGTGTTCCTTTTGTCCAGGTGGGAAAGGGCAGTGTGGAGTACAATAGAGATGGCATCATCTGTTGATCTGTTAGCGCGGTATGCAAATTGAAGTGGGTCTAGGGTTTCTGGGATAATGGTGTTGATGTGAGCCATGACCAGCCTTTCAAAGCACTCCATGGCTACAGACGTGCGTGCTATGGGTCGGTAGGTATTTAGGAAGGTTGCCTTAGTGTTCTTAGACACAGGGACTATGGTGGTCTGCTTAAAACATGTTGGTATTACAGACTCAACAGGGAGAGGTTGAAAATGTCAGGGAAGACACTTGCCAGTTGGTCAGCGCATGCTCGCAGTACACGTCCTGGTAATCCGTCTGGCCATGCGGCCTTGTGAACTAACCTGTCTCACGACGGTCTAATCCCAGCTCACATTCCCTATTAGTGGGTGAACAATCCAACGCTTGGTGAATTCTGCTTCACAATGATAGGAAGAGTTGACATCGAAGGATCAAAAAGCGACGTCGCTATGAACGCTTGACCTGTTTAAAGGTCTTACTCATATCGGCTGCAGAGAGCGAATCAATCTCATTGATTCATTCCTCTAATACAATCGAATCTCTTCAAACTTAAAGGTATCGTTTGTGCATTTAGATACGTAACGAATCGCCTTAAAAGGCAAGGATGCACATCCCTAGATATTATTAAATTCAAAGTAGTTTCTTCAAACTACAGGAGATGGAGGCGGTATATTATATATTGTTTTCTTGGTGTTAGATTGTTATTTTTGTGTTGCGTTATAGTCATTTATTTAAATTTGCCTTGCTAACTTCAATGGCAAGTAGCTAGCTAGCTACCAGAGTGCAGTTTTCTCTGCTGGAATTGCTAATGACAATGTAGTGATTTTTTTGTCGACACATCAGATTCAAGCTCTGCATATTCAAACTGCGCAACACAACGAGAAGGTAAGAAAAAACAGGGATGTTCTCAATTAGCTTATCGATAGTACTGCATTTTTAGGCATGCAAGAGTTGGCTTTTACTTAGGGGCACGATGAGAGTGAAAGTTCCGGTAAAAAGGGCAACTACAGGGAGTTTGCAGAGGTAATTGCACATTACAATGCTTTATTTGCTGAGCATATGGAAGTTTCTACTGTCTTCTCTGGGATGTCAAAATCAATTCTGAATGAGCTTCCATCGCATCATCCATTAAAAGTGAGATTACAACTCACGCTCAAGTCTGCTTTCCACTTTCCTCTGGTATTTATTTAGCAAATGTGATAACACATCTTAACTCCCGATAGATGCAAGCAAAAACTCTTTACATATAGCCTAAGCTACACCTAAACATTTGTGATTTGACATGCTGTATGGGATGAAAAACTAGACCATTTTTAAGTAGGCTAATAAAAAAAGCAAGTGCATACAGCCTATGCTCCTTGTCCATCTGGTCAGGGTAAACAAATTGGTAATGTTATAGTCCATTTTTTGTGTCAGGAGAAAATGTGAATGTGATCAATTTTGGTTTATAGTCCAACGGGCTCGCTAGGGTGCCGAGACCTTTTCAATACAACAGTATTAGCTAGAATTAATGAATTATCACAATAGTGATGACACAGGCTGTGAGTACATTTTTAATTGGGCCTACATGATGCAAACAAGCATAAAGCATGCTCAGCCCTGTGAGTTCTATTGTCCATCAGCTGTCTCTGTGTAGAGGAAACCCCATCGTTTAGTCTAGTCAAAAAATAATTCATATGAACAAGTGCAAGGTTCCTGCAGTTTGACAGGGTTTTAATCCTCCCCAGGGCCAGGAGTTTTTACAGTTTTTCAAAGCCTTAACAGTGATTCATCACTGTCTTACCCTATAGGGTCAGGGGTTTTACCTGGTTAGGTCACCAGATAAGGAAAAACTCTGGCCCCCAGTTTTTTTGTTGGCCTCATTCAATCTCTGCTGTGATCCCATCCCAACACGGTGTAAGTAGATGTTTGGGTAAATACCATAGTAGACCAGCAACTAACACAATTGTATTATTACACATATACTGTACCTCAATAATTGAACTGCTTGCTTAAATGTGTTGTGTTATTGTTTATTTCTTCCCTGTCAAATCCTGTCCTGCCCTCAGTGGAAGAGTTGAGCTCTTCTCGAATATGCATACATGATCAGCCTGTTCTGTACTGAAGTCTCTGAACACTTCAACCTCTGTCCTGCACTGAAGTCAAGCCTCTGAACATCTCAACTCATGCCTCATACCCTCATTCAATCACTGCTGTGATCCCTTCCCAACACTGTGTAAGTAGCCCTCATTTCCATTCCCCATAATATTTTACTGTAAATGTTTTTATTAAACGTTTTAGGTTAAAATAATTTGTCTTTGACAATTTTTCAAACACGGTTTGTCATCTCCCTTCCTCCTACACTGTTCAAGTCACCAGCCTCCATTGCATCTGTTATGTCACAGTTATGACAACATTATGTAGGCTATATGAGTGCTGCATTTCAAATAGCACAAACAACCTGTGTTATAACGGTGAAAAGTGAGGAAAACAATTTCCGTTTCAGTCGGGGAAAACAATTTTTGCTTTCTTCCCTTTCTTGGTAAACACTCGCTGCTGCAAATCGATGTTGGCCCCTAAATTTGAAAAAGGCTGCAGTGAAAGGGGAAACACATTGTGTGTGTGTGTGCGCATGTATCTGTGTCTCTATGTGAGTGAGTGTGCATGCTAGCGTGCATGTGAATATCTAAACCCCATTCCGTATAGTTCAGACACACACGTACAGTCAGAATGGTAGGAGTCACAAAGGCCCAGCAGATTCTCCAGAAGCGGTTTGGTTGGAAGCCAATCATCATTTCAATGTCCTCGCAGAACCTCTGCAGGCCTAGGAAGAGGGGAATAAAGACAGAAAGAGGGAGAGTCAGTCAAATCGACTGCTCAGGTGAGGGGAGTAGAGACAACCTGACAGAAAAAAACATCCATCCAAAATGGAACCCTATTCCCTATCTGTATATGCTTCTGGTCAAAAGTAATGCACTATGTAGGGAATAGGGTACTATTTGGGATGCACACAGAGTGTGAGCCAGATTCACCCAGAGCTACAGACAAGAGAGCTCCACACTGGCCCCCTACAAGGCACATCCATTCCCAGGGAGAACCCAGGGCATTTATTATCCTTCAAAAAAATGTGGCTTGACGGTTGTCACAATTGTTGTCAGCGTATTGACCGACAAATTTAGCAAGAGATGAGTCACAAGCCACACAATAATTTCACTGGAACCACCTCTGCTGATGGTGTGACAATTTGGAGTACAGTATGTTCCATATACTCACAGGTCTACTTCAGACCTGGAAGTGGAAAAAAAAACACCTGTTTAGGCGAGCTGCTGGCTAGCGGAGTAGAGCACTTGAAAAAGAAAAGGAGAGCCGCACACTCTAGGAGCTCAGATGCAATAATTGAATAACCTAATAACCTAATAAACAACGTTTCAACAGACAAGCTGTCTTCGTCAGGGTATAATGACAAACACTGCGGGTCACTAGTTTATAAAGTGTCAGAGAACACACACAGGTGTCTGTAATCATGGCCGGGTGTGGCCTGTTATCAATGGTTAATTCTCAGATATAAGAAGAACATACAAAAGCATGAACGGATAGCATACAATAATAGATACAATTTGGCTACATAGGCCTACAAAAGAAAATCACAATAATCACAAAAATGGCTTCAGATCAAAGTCTACGTTGACACAGAAGCGAGAAAGGGTCTTTAATTAAAGATCCAGGCAACCTCTCATTTGAACAATAAATTGTTGAGGTCACCCCCTCTCCTAGGGAGGGTGACATGTTCGATGCCGATATAATGTAGTGACGAAATTGAGTAGTTCGCTTCCAAAAAGTGGGCCACAACTGGGTAAGTTGTGTTTTTGCACCTAATGGTGCTACGATGCTCCGAGATTCATACTTTTAATTTACGCTTTGCTTCACCCACATCATTTTTACCACAGGGACAAATTATAAGATAAATAACTGCCTTAGTGGAGCATGTGGTAACACCTTTGATTGGGATCAGTTTCCCTGTTTGGGGGTGTTTGAAGGATCTACATTTGTAAGTGCCATTGTATTGAGCGCAGCCATTACACTTGTAGTTTCCATCCGGTAGAGGTGCAAATAGATGTTGTATAGGGATATTTTGGGTGGTAAACCAGAGTTTACCAATTGACCTGATCATTGGTCCATTAGAATGGTAACACAGACATCTAGTGGTCAGAATGAGAAGTGCTCAAGCCCCTGTCGGAGAGGGATAAAGTTGCCCCTAGACACTGATCTAAGGTCTGTTTGGTGTTTTTAATCACAACAGTTAGGACAAGGATTTAAGGATTAAGCTGAACCTAGATCTGTGCTTAAGGGCAATCTAGGTACCTGGTCTGGAGCCTCTTATAGCCCATTTACACAGACAAAACCTTTTTTTTTTAAGTCTTCTTTTATATGTGAAATTAATTTTTTGATAAAAACACACAAAAAACAGATCAAGACCTACTCATTATCTTGTTTTTTCATAGACCATGTAACCAAAAAACAGGTAACAGATCTGTGAGACTAGAGAGGTGTTCATTTGCAGGTAAATACATTAAAACTTTAATTGTTTAACACCTCCCTGATTTGATTTGAAAACAGCCACCGTGGTTTAACAACCTAAGCACCACAGACTAGAAGTCCTGTTTCATACTGTACTTGTGCTTTCTGTGTTTGTGTTGTTTAGCCAAGACAATGTTGAATGGCTATGAGGATTTTCTGATTCTGACTTGATAAAGTGAGATAAGAGTAGGATGAATTTGCCCCCCGAGACAATGATCTGAATGCAGTTTTGCATTCTTTTTCATAATGTTTAGAATAATATTAATAATTGTATATGCCATTTAGCAGATGCTTTTATCCAAAGCGGCTTAGTCATGAGTGCATCAATTTTTCATATGGGTGGCCCCAGCAGGAATCAAACCCACAGCACTTGGCGTTGCAAGCGCCATGCTATACCGACTGAGCCACACAGGACCACAGTTAGGATTTAGGGAGGGTAAGCTGATCCTAGATCTGCGCCCGAAGAGTAACTTCGGAGCTATCAGAGAGTATAGTCAGGTAAACAAAAGGTCAAAAGTAACTTTTATTCTACTACTCACCATAGAAGTAGGAGATTCCGATCAGCTCACAGATGGCAATGATTACCAGAGAGTAAGAGGCAGCGTATGTGTCCACCAACTGGAGCATGTACATCCCATTCTGTTAAACACACAGGAACGCAAAAATCGTACACACACAATCGTACACACACACAGAAACACACACACACGTAAACCAGTGATGCATAGCCAGTGTCATCACTGGCTTACATCTGAAATGCCACCCTATTCCCTACGAAATGGCACCCAGGTAAAAAGTAGTGCACTATATAGGGAATAGGTTGCTATTTGGAACGCATATTTCAGTAAACTCTTGTTGTGGTGTGTTTTTTGTCCTATATTTTTATTTTTAATCCCAGCCCTGTCCACGTAGGAGGCCTTTTGGTAGGCCACATTGTAAATAAGAATTTGTTCTTGCTTAGTTAAAGGTTAAATAAATCAAATAAAAATACAATGTGTGTGTGTGTGTGTGTGTGTGTGGCTGCACATACAGTGCCTAATGAAAGTCTACACACCCCTTGCAGTTCACCTTCAACTGCCCTAAAATTAAATTAGATGTTTTTTCCAACTTATTTAGCTACACAACCTGTTCCACATTGTCTACAATTGTGAAAATTATAGAAAATCTTCTCAATTAATAAAAATAAAAACATGTCTTGATTGAGTATGTCTTCACACACCCTTGGTGGCATCAGCTTTGGCAGCAATAACTGTGAATAATTTTGAATAAGATTGCACCAACTCTTAGGGCAACATATATCAGAAATGTCAGAATTGCTCAAAGTCAATACATTTGGTTGGGAATCATTGATGGACAGCAATATTCAAACTTTGTTGCCAAAGGTGCCTTCACCAAGTATTAACTCTGGGGTGTGAAGACATACGCAATCAATACATCTTCGTTTTATGCGTGCGTGTGCCCGCATACGTGAATGCTCGTTTGTGTGTGTGCTAGCATGTACAGTGGGGAGAACAAGTATTTGATACACTGCCGATTTTGCAGGTTTTCCTACTTACAAAGCATGTAAAGGTCTGTAATTTTAATCATATGTACACTTCAACTGTGAGAGACGGAATTTAAAATAAAAATCCAGAAAATCACATTGTATGATTTTTAAGTAATTCATTTGCATTTTATTGCATGACATAAGTATTTGATACATCAGAAAAGCAGAACTTAACATTGGTACAGAAACCTTTGTTTGCAATTACAGAGATCAGACGTTTCCTGTAGTTCTTGACCAGGTTTGCACACACTGCAGCAGGGATTGTGGCCCACTCCTCCATACATACCTTCTCCAGATCCTTCAGGTTTCGGGGCTGTCGCTGGGCAATATGGACTTTCAGCTCCCTCCAAAGATTTTCTATTGGGTTCAGGTCTGGAGACTGGCTAGGCCACTCCAGGACCTTGAAATGCTTCTTACGGAGCCACTCCTTAGTTGCCCTGGCTGTGTGTTTCGGGTCGTTGTCATGCTGGAAGACCCAGCCACGACCCATCTTCAATGCTCTTACTGAGGGAAGGAGGTTGTTGGCCAAGATTTCGCGATAAATGACCCCATCCATCCTACCCTCAATACGTTGCAGTCGTCCTGTCCCCTTTGCAGAAAAGCATCCCCAAAGAATGATGTTTCCACCTCCATGCTTCATGGTTGGGATGGTGTTCTTGAGGTTGTACTCATCCTTCTTCTTCCTCCAAACACGGCGAGTGGAGTTTAGACCAAAAAGCTCTATTTTTGTCTCATCAGACCACATGACCTTCTCCCATTCCTCTGGATCATCCAGATGGTCATTGGCAAACTTCAGACGAGCCTGAACATGCGTTGGCTTGAGCAGTGGGACCTTGCATGCGCTGCAGGATTTTAATCCATGATGGCTTAGTGTGTTACTAATGGTTTTCTTTGAGACTGTGGTCCCAGCTCTCTCAGGTCATTGATCAGGTCCTGCCGTGTAGTTCTGGGCTGATCCCTCACCTTCCTCATGACCATTGATGCCCCATGAGGTGAGATCTTGCATGGAGCCCCAGACCGAGAGTGATTGACCGTCATCTTGAACTTCTTCCATTTTCAAATAATTGCGCCAACAGTTGTTGCCTTCTCACCAAGCTGCTTGCCTATTGTCCTGTAGCCCATCCCAGCCTTGTGCAGGTCTACAATTGTATCCCTGATGTCCGTACACCCTCTCTGGTCTTGGCCATTGTGGAGAGGTTGGAGTCTGTCTGATTGAGTGTGTGGACAGGTGTCTTTTATACAGGTAACGAGTTCAAACAGGTGCAGTTAATACAGGTAATGAGTGGAGAACAGGAGGGATTCTTAAAGAAAAACTAACAGGTCTGTGAGAGCCGGAATTCTTATTGGTTGGTAGGTGATCAAATACATATGTCATGCAATAAAATGCAAATTAATTACTTAAAAATCACACAATGTAATTTTCTGGATTTTTGTTTTAGATTCCGTCTCTCACAGTTAAAGTGTACCTATGACAAAAATTACAGAACTCTACATGCTTTGTAAGTAGGAAAACCTGCAAAATCGGCAGTGTATCAAATACTTGTTCTCCCCACTGTATGTACGTGTGTGTGTAATTCCTGCATGTCTGCGTTTGTGTGTGTGTGTGAGTGTTTGTTTGTGTGAGTGGTGCTCTGTACCTCTGTGACCATAGGGAATCCCAGGAAGAAGAAACATGCACAACAGATGAGTGTGAACAGAGGCTTGTTCTTTCTCAGGTACTGGGGGAACTCGTCTGACACCGACGTCACTATGGTCTCAATGGTGGCAAACTGTGACAAAGGAGAAGAGCGAGGTAAGAGAGGAGAGGAGGGAGAGAGGAAAGAGGGAACAGAGGAGAGATAAGAGAAAAGAGGGGAGACAGCAGCAAGGGAGGACAGGAGAGGAAAGAAAAAAAGGGAGAGGGCAGAGGGGAGATAGGGGAAAGACAAATGTGAGAGAGGGCCGATAAGAGAGGAAAGTCAAGGAAGAGAGGCGAGACAACAGTGAAAGTCAATGACAGTGAGGGAGAGAGAGTCATTACAATCACACAGGAGATACAGTATCTGTGGACAAAGGGAGCCGAGAGGGAAGAAAGATAACAGAGATTGAGAAATAACACCTGTTTAAAAGAGACACCAATGAGACAAGAGTGGGAGCAGAAGAAAGTGACAAGAGGGGCCAAGAGGCCAGAAGACAAGTGCAGAGAAAAGAAAGGATGAATACACAGATCAAGCAGAGAGAGAGAGAGAGCATGTGTGAGAGAGAGCATGTGTGAGAGAGAGCACGTGTGAGAGAGAGAGAGAGAGAGAGAGCACGTGTGAGAGAGAGAGAGAGCACGTGTGAGAGAGAGAGCACGTGTGAGAGAGAGAGAGAGAACGTGTGTGAGAGAGAGAGAGAAAGAGCACGTGTGAGAGAGAGAGAGAGAGAGAGAGAGAGAGCACGTGTGAGAAAGAGAGAGAGAGAGCATGTGTGAGAAAGAGAGAGAGCACGTGTGAGAGAGAGAGAGTGGTGGTGTGGGGGCTGTGCTTTGGCAAAGTGGGTGGGGTTATATCCTTCCTGTTTGGCCCTGTCTGGGGGTGTCCTCGGATGGGGCCACAGTGTCTCCTGACCCCTCCTGTCTCAGCCTCCAGTATTTATGCTGCAGTAGTTTATGTGTCGGGGGGCTAGGGTCAGTATGTTATATCTGGAGTACTTCTCCTGTCCTATTCGGTGTCCTGTGTGAATCTAAGTGTGCGTTCTCTAATTCTCTCCTTCTCTCTTTCTTTCTCTCTCTCTGAGGACCTGAGCCCTAGAACCATGCCCCAGGACTACCTGACATGATGACTCCTTGCTGTCCCCAATCCACCTGGCCGTGCTGCTGCTCCAGTTTCAACTGTTCTGCCTTATTATTATACGACCATGCTGGTCATTTATGAACATTTGAACATCTTGACAATGTTCTGTAATAATCTCCACCCGGCACAGCCAGAAGAGGACTGGCCACCCCACATAGCCTGGTTCCTCTCTAGGTTTCTTCCTAGGTTTTGGCCTTTCTAGGGAGTTTTTCCTAGCCACCGTGCTTCTACACCTGCATTGCTTGCTGTTTGGGGTTTTAGGCTGGGTTTCTGTACAGCACTTTGAGATATCAGCTGATGTACGAAGGGCTATATAAATAAATTTGATTTGATTTGATTTGATAGCACGTGAGAGAGAGAGAGAGAGAGAGAGAGCACGTGTGAGAGAGCACGTGTGAGAGAGAGAGAGCACGTGTGAGAGAGAGAGAGCACGTGTGTGAGAGAGAGAGAGAGCACGTGTGAGAGAGAATTTGAGAGAGAGAGAGAGCACGTGTGAGAGAGAGAGAGAAGCCCAATGGGACTGAGCTATCTGCCACTTCACTGCTTCTCGACAACCTCATGAGCACCCCCCCAAAATTCTCATCAATACAGTATCCCCAGCCACTTACTGCCAAGCGATGACACACGCACGTACACACACACACCATTGACGTCACTAGAGCCCCGAACGATTTTGTATCAGCCCGGAGTATTTTGCCCCGCTGGGATGGTGTAAAACAAACTAGGCGACACTGCATTACACACCGCAATGAATACTCCAATCATGAGCCCTGCGCTGGCCTGCCCTGACTTTTTAGTACTGCTAAAACCAGCAATTATGTGTACAGTGGCACTTTAGGAGGCGGAGTAATGTGGTTTTCCAAAGTAATTTTTGATTAGTCCAAAGAAATCGCTTGGGCGACTGTTCATTCTCTGAGGGAGCACAAATATGAGAAGGGGAACTGGAAGTAAACTTTGTTAGCTTGCTACTTGTCACGCCCTGACCTTAGAGATCCTTTTTTATGTCTCTATTTGGTTTGGTCAGGGTGTGATTTGGGGTGGGTATTCTGTGTTCTATTATTTGTATTTCTATGTTTTGGCCAGGTAGGGTTCTCAATCAGGGACAGCTGTCTATCGTTGTCTCTGATTGAAAACCATACTTAGGTAGCCCTTTTCCCACCTGTCTTTGTGGGAAGTTGACTTTGTTTATGGCACGTAGCCTTTAGCGTCACGGTTTGTTTTGTAGTGTTTATTGTTTTGTTCAGCGTCTTTTCTAAAATAAAGGAATATGTACACTCACCACGCTGCACCTTGGTCCTCTTCCTTCAACAGTCGTGACACTACTACTATAGCACATTTTGTTAGCCCAAGACTATGCTATTCAGAGTTATTGACCTCACAGTAAGCCAGATTCGAGTAACTTACATTTCAACATGTAGACTCAAAAGCTTTACTGACCGATAACGTCAAGCTACTTAACTAATGTTTGGGACTACCCAGTCTAGCTAGTAGTACTGCTAACATTAGCTACCTAGCACATTTTACGAGCAAGGTTTTGATTACAGTACAGTAGGTAACGGGACACTGAATCCAACAGCTGGAGCTCTGTACACCACCTGACAATTACTGTCCAAATATGCAAAATAATGCTAATGTTATATAAATAATCTAATATCAAGCATTACTAGCAGACCAACGCTCTGGTTAAACCGGATGTCCTCAGATAACTCTGGGCCCAGTGTCCTCAGTCAAGTTTAGAGCCTACGTGCAATAACATGATTATCCGAAGGACACACAGCTGCCATCACGCAAATATACTCCCCTGTAAACTACAAAGAACATCCTGCAACACTAACGAGCTTAGAGTGCCAAACTATCTCACTGACATTGACCCTTGCATGCACTCCTGCAAAGACAGGAAACACCTGAGCCTAAAGCAGACATTACCAGTCCCTAAATCCATGCTTCCTTGACACACATACATTTCATGAGCACTGTACACTCACACTCTACCCCCCTACTGGTCGGGTGCCAAGAGCAGAGGACTCTGCTGTGCACCAATGGGGCTCCTGCTCTGGCTAGAGCAGGCCCGCCTCCAACTCTTCAGGACCAGTCAGAAGACCAACACGACGAGACTCCACCTACATTATTCTGTGTATACATTCTGCTGTAAACTCTGGCTGAGCAGCCTAATTATTCTGACTCCTCACAGAGTCATATTGCTTAGGTCCGTGCACGATGTAGGACAAGATATCTTTGACCAATAAACTGCCGTTTTGCTACACCTGATTCCACTGTGTCCAGCGTCCATGATTTGGTCTCGTCCTCCTGTATTTGAACATCAACACTAATAAAGCTAGCTAACTTAAGGGAAACACGACGTTAGCTCAATTAGCTACTGTAGCTATCTGCTGAAAAAACAAAGCTGGATAGCTGAGTATTTTTTTCCCTCCAATTTATAGAAGATGGCCATACAGAATTTCTTCTTCAGAAAGAGGGCGAGAGATGTAGCTCAGCAAACACAGATGGTTGTGATATTTGCAGGAGTAAGTTAATTTATTTTCTCTGTGTGTGTGTAATTATAATACAATTATTTCAAATCAACTTTAGCAACATACAGTGGGGAGAACAAGTTTTTGATACACTGCAGATTTTGCAGGTTTTCCGACTTACAAAGCATGTAGAGGTCTGTAATTTTTGTCATAGGTACACTTCAACTGTGAGAGACGGAATCTAAAATAAAAATCCAGAAAATCACATTGTGTGATTTTTAAGTAATTAATTTGCATTTTATTGCATGACATAAGTATTTGATCACCTACCAACCAGTAAGAATTCCGGCTCTCACAGACCTGTTCTTTAAGAATCCCTCCTGTTCTCCACTCATTACCTATATTAACTGCACCTGTTTGAACTCGTTTCCTGTATAAAAGACGCCTGTCCACACACTCAATCAAACAGACTCCAACCTCTCCACAATGGCCAAGACCAGAGAGGGTGTACGGACATCAGGGAAACAATTGTAGACCTGCACAAGGCCGGGATGGGCTACAGGACAATAGGCAAGCAGCTTGGTGAGAAGGCAACAACTGTTGGCGCAATTATTAGAAAATGGAAGAAGTTCAAGATGACGGTCAATCACCCTCGGTCTGGGGCTCCATGCAAGATCTCACCTCGTGGGGCATCAATGGTCATGAGGAAGGTGAGGGATCAGCCCAGAACTACACGGCAGGACCTGATCAATGACCTGAAGAGAGCTGGGACCACAGTCTCAAAGAAAATCATTAGTAACACACTACGCCGTCATGGATCAAAATCCTGCAGGGCACGCAAGGTCCCCCTGCTCAACCCAGCGCATGTCCAGGCCCGTCTGAAGTTTGCCAATGACCATCTGGATGATCCAGAGGAGGAATGGGAGATGGTCATGTGGTCTGATGAGACAAAAATAGAGCTTTTTGATCTAAACTCCACTCGCTGTGTTTGGAGGAAGAAGTAGGATGAGTACAACCCCAAGGACACCATCCCAACCGTGAAGGATGGAGGTGGAAACATAATTCTTTGGGGATGCTTTTCTGCAAAGGGGACAGGACGACTGCACCGCATTGAGGGGAGGATGGGTGGGGCCATGTATTGCGAGATCTTGGCCAACAACCTCCTTCCCTCAGTAAGAGCATTGAAGATGGGTCGTGGCTGGGTCTTCCAGCATGACAACGACCCGAAACACACAGCCAGGGCAACTAAGGAGTGGCTCCATAAGAAGCATCTCAAGGTCCTGGAGTTGCCTAGCCAGTCTCCAGGCCTGAACCCAATAGAAAATCTTTGGAGGGAGCTGAAAATCCATATTGCCCAGCGACAACCCCGAAACCTGAAGGATCTGGAGAAGGTCTGTATTGAGGAGTGGGTCAAAATCCCTGCTGCAGTGTGTGTAAACCTGGCCAAGAACTACAGGAAATGTATGATCTCTGTAATTGCAAACAAAGGTTTCTGTACCAAATATTAAGTTCTGCTTTTCTGATGTATCAAATACTTATGTCATGCAATAAAATGCAAATGAATTACTTAAAAATCATACAATGTGATTCTCTGGATTTTTGTTTTAAATTCCGTCTCTCACAGTTGAAGTGTACCTATGATAAAAAATTACAGACCTCTACACGTTTTGTAAGTAGGAAAACCTGCAAAATCGGCAGTGTATCAAATACTTGTTCTCCCCAATGTAGATGGGTTGGCTGACAACATCACGAAAACAATTCAGATTGTTTAATTGTCACATGTATAGAGGTTGCAGGTGTGATTGCAGGGCACAGTGAAAATCGTAGGCTTCGAGCTCCAACATGCAGGACTAGTTAAATTAAATAATAAAAATTGTAATAAAAACAATAGAAATAGCACTATATACAGTTGAAGTTTAGATACAGTTTAGCCAAATACATTTAAACTCAGTTTATCACAATTCCTGACATTTAATCCAAGTAAAAATGCCATGTCTTAGGTCAGTTAGGATCACCATTTTATTTTAAGAATGCTTTTATTTCTTTCATCACATTCCCAGTGGGTCAGAAGTATACATACACTCAATGAGTATTTGGTAGCATTGCCTTTAATTTGTTTAACTTGGGTCAAACGTTTCAGGTAGCCTTCTACAAGCTTCCCACAATAAGTTGGGTGAATTTTGGCCCATTCCTCCTGACTGAGCTGGTGTAACTGAGTGAGGTTTGTAGGCCTCCTTGCTCTCACACGCTTTTTCAGTTCTGCCCACAAATATTCGACAGGATTGAGGTCAGGGCTTTGTGATAGCCAATCCAATACCTTGACTTTCTTGTCCTTAATCCATTTTGCCACAACTTTGGAAGTATGCTTGGGGTCATTGTCCATTTGGAAGACCCATTTGCGACCAAGCTTTAACTTCCTGACTGATGTCTTGAGATGTTGCTTCAATATATCCACATAATTTTCCTACCTCATGATGCATCTATTTTGTGAATTGCACCAGTCCCTCCTGCAGCAAGGACCCCCACAACATGATGCTGCCACCCCCATGCTTCACAGTTGGGATGATGTTCTTCAGCTTGCAAGCCTCCCCCTTTTTCCTCCAAACATAATGATGGTCATTATTGCCAAACAGTTCTATTTTTGTTTCATCAGACCAGATGACATTTCTCCAAAAAGTATGATCTTTGTCCCAATGTGCAGTTGCAAAATGATGTTCTACAGATGGTGCTCCTGTAGAACACTGTGAGTGCCCTCGGGGAAAGGCTGAATTTCTTGTTGTGTCTTCTTCACTACGGTGTGTCTGAGATGTGTACGCCAAGGAATTTGACGTTATTTACCGTCTCCACGGCGGCCCCGTTGATGAGGATGGGGGCGTGTCCAGCCTGCTTCCTCCTAAGTCCACAATGCGCCCCTTTGTTTTGCTAACATTGAGGGAGAGGTTGTTTACCTCCTCCCTGTAGGTTGTCTCATCATTATTGGTGATCAGGCCTACTGCAGTTGTGTCTTCAGTGAACTTGATGATGGAGCTGGAACTGTGTGAGGCCACACAGTCATGGGTATACAGAGAATGCAGGAGGGGACAGAGGACGCACCCTTGTGTGGCCCCCGGGTTGAGGATCAGTGTCGAGGAGGTAATGATATCTACCACCACCACCTGGGGGTGGCCCATTGTCATCGGGTCATTGTGCTTGAATCTTGAGAAAAAGGTGTTTAGCTTGGCTTGTAGGTGGCTGGCTTTCTTTTAGTAATCCATGATCGTTAGGAGCCTTTGCCACATACGCCTTGTGTCCGACCCGTTGAATTGCTCCTCCACTTTGTCTCTATACTTGTTTTTCGCCATCTTGGTCGATCTGTGTAATTCATATTTGTACTGTTTAACCAAATTATTGTCCCCGGTCACCTTGCCCTGTTTATAAGCAGCATCTCTCTCTTTCAGTTTTCCTACAAGACTGCTATCAATCCACGGTTTTTGATTCGGGTAAGTTTTGAAAGATACTATCGGTATCACATAATTTGTGACTCATTTCAGGAAACTAGGTGTATGTCGCATGTCACTACTTTACAAGAAAGCCATTTGAAAGTAAACTTTTTTTTAAATCAAAATGCATTTTGGGGAGAAATGCCTTCTGGAACATGTGAACTTTCATGTGCCTTAATAACAAACTTGTGTGCCATCTGTAAATATGAATAAAATGGTTAAATTACGAGCCTAGTTGGTTTAGCCATGGAACAAGGGAGCAACCTTCCCGCTAGCCATGTTTAGCTGAGATAATGAGTGGGCTGGACATGCCGAGAGATGAGTTTGAATTGGTCTGCCATGTAGCACACTTCTTTCTATAATATAAGCTGGTCAGTATGTGTAGATAATCCTTTCTAACGCAGCTTTTTTGAAAGATATCACATAGTAGAACTGCATAAGTGTTGCTTTCCACTTTCTGGAGGACCGAGTTTTGAAATCAGTGGAATTACAGTATGATAGCTAAGGAAATGGGGAAAATTCTGCCGTTTGATTGCAAATATGTAGACGGAGTCAAAGAGAACACACACAGAAGGCTCCGGATTACATCTTCCAACTAAGGGCAACCATGGCATCGGTAAGAGAGTCTAGCTAGCTACATTTTCAGATAATACACTTTTCTAATTTTGTCAGGAAGTCATTTTCATTTCAAGTTCAAGTGTACTGTTAGCTAGGTAACGTTACATGTATGAGCTGTGTAGTAATATTATTCGTATCTCAGAGACATTTGCATTGCTAGTTATAGCCGAATGTTAGCTAGCTAACATTGAACATGGTTGGTTAGCGACCGCCAGATTCATGCAGGGTAGTAACATTATGAGTTGGGATTATGGTTCATTGTTTAGCTACCTAGCTACATGTCTAAACAAAAGACTTCACAATGAAAGTAACAATTTCAATAGAATGTTTATGATGTCACTATGACAACTTGTAAATTCGCTCTGGCTATCTACTCTGACTTCAGAGCAATCTCGTCTGAGTGTTGCAGAGCGCAGAATAACTGATGAATTTACGAACGCTCAACACCCATTGAATATGGCCAGTGTCAGTAAATGTTGGCAAAATATATATTTTTTGTTAAATTGTTGCCAGCAGCACAGTTGCAATGCTCTGGATAACATAAAAACAGCCTAACCAGCTCTGCTAGGGCGAATAAAATGGTCAGAGTGAGCTGCTCTCTCCTTTGTGTATTGAAGTAGCTAGCAAGCTAGCCAACGTTAGCCAGTTAGCTTGGGTAACTGCTGTTGTTAAGTCAGAATGCCCGGATCAACCCTACTTTCGGCCAGATCGTCCAGTGTGCACTCTGAATGCTCCAAGAGCAAAACGCTCTGAATTTACAAACGACCAATCTGACAACACTCCTGAACAACTGAAGATGATTTTTAAAGAATTGATCGGGTTACTACTTGAAACCAACAAACGCCCCAAAATACCTGGCCCTCTGCACTCCCTAAATCGCTGCATTGAATGGTTCAGCAGACTTGTAGCCCTCCATAACTGTCTACGAGACTATTGCAGCTCTGTGGGTGTAATATTTATTGACAATTTTGAAACCTTCTAGAAACAAAGCTTGTATTATGAGGATGGGATCCACCCAAATCATTTGGGTTCCTGGATCCACTCGCAGCATTGTAAGGCTGCGTTGAGACAATGACTTATCAATGACCCAAGCCCAACTTCTTTCATTCCTACCATTGTGTCGCTGAGTTGTCATTATGCTTCAGCAAATGTACATTATCCCAGTGGCGTTAGAAGACAGTGTAAGTAACCAAATGTATATCCCTCTTACTGCCCTGAATGCCTCTGCTGACCCTACAGCTATTGTACGCAGTAATCATATGCCTATGAACCAGAGTTATACAGTTAGCACTGAGGTGGTGTGCCCTAGCAGGAAGTCCACTGTGTGCAGCTCACCCTGCACTAACATAAAACACCTGAGTATGTCTACCCCTGCTAAGTTTCCCAGTAAAGCAAGAAAAACAATCAAGCATTCCAGAAAAGTGTTAAAAATAGCCCACATTAACATATGTAAATTAAGAAACAAGGTTCATGAAATCAATCATTTGCTAGTGACAGATGACATTTATATTCTGACAATCTCTGAAACTCACTTAGATAATACATTTGATACAGTGGTAGCAATAAATGGTTATAAGATAGAGAAAATACAGAACTAACTAAAATGTGGAGGTGTGGCTGTTTACATTCAAAACCACATTCCTGTAAAGCTTAGAGAGGATCTCATGTTAAAAACTGTTGAAGTAATATGGCTACAGGTTCATCTGCCTCACCTAAAGCTCATTCTGGTGGGAAGCTGTTATAGGCCACCAAGTGCTAACAGTCAATATGTCAAATGCTTGATAATGTATGTGCTATCAATAGAGAAGTATATTTTCTGGGTGATTTCAATATTGACTGGCTTTCATCAGGCTGCCCACTACTGGCCCAACGCTCCTCCCTGCTGCCCCATGAGGAGCAACCAGACGCTGCACTTGACACATTTCTGAAATTGCTTATCCCAGTTACCAATAAGCATGCACCCCATTAAGAAAATGACTGTAAAAACTGTTAAATCATTGTGGATTGATGAGGAATTAAAACAAATTATGGTTGAGAGGGCTAAGGCAAAAGAAAAGGGAAATAGGTCTGGCTGTACAACTGATTGGCAAACATACTGCAAATTGAGAAATAGTGACTAAACTGAATAAAAAGAAGAAGAAACTACACTATGAAACAAAGATAAATGACAAAGAATGATAGTAAAAAGCTTTGGAGCTTTTTATACTTGAGTACTATTGTTTGTACTGATGAACGTGGTACCTTCAGGCATTTGGAAATTGCTCCCAAGGATGAACCAGACTTGTGGAGGTCTACATATTTTTTTCTGAGGTCTTGGCTGATTTCTTTTGATTTTTCCATGATGTCAAGCAAAGAGGCACTGAGTTTGAAGGTAGGCCTTGAAATATATCCACAGGTACACCTCCAAATAACTCAAATTATGTCAATTAGTCTATCAGAAGCTTCTAAAGCCATGACATAATTTTCTGGAATTTTCCAAGTTGTTTAAAGGCACAGTCAACTTAGTGTATGTAAACTTCTGACCTACTGGAATTGATACAGTGAATTATAAGTTAAATAATCTGTCTAAACAATTGTTGGAAAAATAACTTGTGTCATGCACAAAGTAGATGTCCTAACTGACTTGCCAAAACTATAGTTAATCAAGAAATTTGTGGAGTGCTTGAGAAACAAGTCTTAATGACTCCAACCTAAGTGTGTGTAAACGTCCGACTTCAACTGTATGTGCCCCCTGTTCCCCATTATCCTTGTAGATTATTGTTCCATGTCCTGTGCTCTGTTGTATCAGCTTTCGTGTTACTGTGTTAGTGTGCACTTGTTTTTACGGGTCTCGTCCCATGTATTTATTAGAGGTTTTATCTATTTTGGGTAGAGAAATGAAACCCCCTATTCGTATTCCTGAGCCTGCCTCCTATAATGATACAATGTGACAGAATAATCAACCTATCTAATGGAGACAGAAAAATGTGGAGTGGTTGAAAAACTAGTTTTAATGACTCCAACCTAAGTGTACATAAACTTCAGACTTCAACTGTATATACAAATAATAATGGATTGGATTCATATGGCATTTAAATATAGCATAAAAATGGTATATAAATGGTTTGTCACCAGTTCACAGCAAGTTTCACATTACAGAGCAGTTACGTCAACTCCTTCGCCACCCATAACCAAAAAGTTTGGCTTCTATTGGTTTCAATTGACAATATTGGTACCAGAGGGCCTGATGTTGCTTCGTGGCCTGCGTGGAAATCAAACTTGGGAGAAGACTGGCAAACACAACAACACACACAAGGCCCTATAAAATCAACGATGCGGAGAACGCGGACGGAATCGCGTATTCCCGAAATTAAAACGGAATTCAACGATATAAAAAAACAATTTGAATTTAGGAGGAAATCAACTAAATGTATTGCTCCACAATGAAATAGGGTGCAGGCCAGGCAGCAGGCTGTTAGCCAGCCTGCCAGCTTAGTGGAGTCTGCCACTAGCAGTCAGTGTTGTCAGCTCAGCTATCCACATTGAGACCGTGTCTGTGCCTTGACCTAGGTTGGGCAAAACTAAACATGGCGGTGTTCGCCTTAGCAATCTCACTAGGATAAAGACCTCCTCCATTCCTGCCATTATTGAAAGAGATCGTGATACCTCACATCTCAAAATAGGGCCATTTAATGTTAGATCCCTTACTTCAAGGGCAGTTATAGTCAATGAACTAATCACTGATCATAATCTTGATGTGATTTGCCTGACGGAAACATGGCTTAAGCCTGATGAATTTACTGTGTTAAATGAGGCCTCACCTCCTGGTTACACTAGTGACCATATCCCCCATGCATCCCGCAAAGGCGGAGGTCTTGCTAACATTTACAATAGCAAATTTCAATTTACAAAAAAAATTATTTTCGTCTTTTGAGCTTCTAGTCATGAAATCTATGCCTACTCAATCACTTTTTATAGCTACTGTTTACAGGCCTCCTGGGCCATATACAGAGTTCCTCATTGAGTTCCCTGAGTACTTGTAGTCATAGCAAATAATATTCAAATTTTTGACGACTTTAATATTCACATGGAAAAGTCCACAGACCCACTCCAAAAGGCTTTCGTCTCTGGACCTAATCACTGTCACAGTCATACTCTGGACCTAGTTTCATCCCATGGAATAAATGTTGTGGATCTTAATGTTTTTCCTCTTAATCCTGGAGTATCGGACCACCCTGTAATTACGTTTGCAATTGCAACAAATAATCTGGTCTGACCCCAACCAAGGAGCATCAAAAGCTGTGTTATAAATTCACAGACAACACAAAGATTCCTTGATACCCTTCCAGACTCCCTCTGCCTACCCAAGGACGTCAGAGGACAAAAATCAGTTAACCACCTAACTGAGGAACTCAATTTAAACATGCGTAATACCCTAGATGCAATTGCACCCCTAAAAACTAAAAACATTTCTCATAAGAAACTAGCTCCCTGGTATACAGAAAATACCCGAGCTCTGAAGCAGGCTTCCAGAAAATTGCAACGGAAATGGCGCCACACCAAACTGGAAGTCTTCCGACTAGCTTGGAAAGACAGTACTGTGCAGTATTGAAGAGCCCTCACTGCTGCTCGATCATCCTATTTTTCCAACTTAATTGAGGAAAATAAGAATAATCCAAAATGTATTTTTGATACTGTCGCAAAGCTAACTAAAAAGCAGCATTCCCCAAGTGAGGATGGCTTTCAATTCAGCAGTAATAAATTCAAGAACTTCTTTGAGGACAAGATCATGATTATTAGAAAGCAAATTACAGACTCCTCTTTAAATCTGCGTATTCCTTCAAAGCTCAGTTGTCCTGAGTCTGCACAACTCTGCCAGGACCTAGGATCAAGAGAGACACTCGAGTGTTTTAGTACTATATCTCTTGACACAGTGATGAAAAGAATCATGGCCTCTAAACCTTCAAGCTGCATACTGGACCCTATTCCATCTAAACTACTGAAAGAGCTGCTTCCTGTGCTTGGCCATCCTGTGTTGAACATAATAGATGACTCTCTATCCAACGGATGTGTACCAAACTCACTAAAAGTGACAGTAATAAAGCCTCTCTTGAAAAAGCCAAACCTTGACCCAGAATTTTTTATTTTTTTAACTATCGGCCTATATCGAATCTTCCATTCCTCTCAAAAATGTCAGAAAAGGTTATTGCGCAGCAACTCACTGTTTTCTGAAGACAAACAATGTATACGAAATGCTTCAGTCTGATTTTAGACCCCATCATAGCACTGAGACTGCACTTGTGAAGGTGGTAAATTACCTTTTAATGGCATTAGACCAAGGCTGTGCATCTGTCCTCGTGCTCCTAGACCTTAGTGCTGCTTTTGATACCATCTTTTGGAGAGATTGGAAATCCAAATTGGTCTACACGGACAAGTTCTGGCCTGGTTTAGATCTGTCGGAAAGATATCAGTTTGTCTCTGCGAATGGTTTGTCCTCTGACAAATCAACTGTAAATGTTGGTGTTCCTCAAGGTTCCGTTTTAGGACCACTATTGTTTTCACTATATATTTTACCTCTTGGGGATGTCATTCGAAAACATAATGTTAACTTTTACTGCTATGCGGATGACACACAGCTGTACATTTCAATGAAACATGGTGAAGAACCAAAATTGCCCTCGCTAGAAGTCTGTATTTCAGACATAAGGAAGTGGATGGCTGCAAACTTTCTACTTTTAAACTCGGACAAAACAGAGATACTTGTTCTAGGTCCCAAGAAACAAAGAGATATTCTGTTGAATCTGACAATTAATCTTAATGGTTGTACAGTCGTCTCAAATAAAACTGTGAAGGACCTCGGTGTTACCCTGGACCCTGATCTCTCTTTTGACGAACATATCAAGACTGTTTCAAGGACAGCTTTTTTCCCATCTACGTAACATTGCAAAAATCAGAAACTATCTGACCAAAAATGATGCAGAAAAATTAATCCATGCTTTTGTTACTTCTAGGTTAGACTACTGCAATGCTCTACTTTCCGGCTACCCGGATAAAGCACTACATAAACTTCAGTTAGTGCTAAATATAGCTGCTAGAATCCTGACTAGAACCAAAAAATGTGATCATATTACTCCAGTGCTAACCTCCCTACACTGGCTTCCTGTTATGGCAAGGGCTGATTTCAAGGTTTTACTGCTAACCTACAAAGCATTACATGGGCTTGCTCCTACCTATCTCTCTGATTTTGTCCTGCCGCACATACCTCCATGTACGCTACGGTCACAAGACACAGGCCTCCTAATTGTCCCTAGAATTTCTAAGCAAACAGCTGGAGGCAGGGCATTCTCCTATAGAGCTCCATTTTTATGGAATAGTCTGCCTACCCATGTGAGAGACGCAAACTCGGTCTCAACCTTTAAGTCTGTACTGAAGACTTATCTCTTCAGTGGGTCATATGATTGAGTGTAGTCTGGCCCAGGAGTCTGAAGGTGAACGGAAAGGCTCTGGAGCAACGAACCGCCCTTGCTGTCTCTACCTGGCCGGTTCCCCTCTTTCCACTGGGATTCTCTGCCTCTAACCTTATTATAGGGGCTGAGTCACTGGCTCACTGGTGCTCATGTCGTCCCTAGGAGGGGTGCGTCACTTGAGTGGGTTGAATCACTGATGTGATCTTCCTGTCTGGGTTGGCTCCCCCCCTTGGGATGTGCCGTGGCGGAGATCTTTGTGGGCTATACTCGGCCTTGTCTCAGGATGGTAAGTTGGTGGTTGAAGATATCCCTCTAGTGGTGTGGGGGCTGTGATTTGGCAAAGTGGGTGGGGTTATATCCTTCCTGTTTGGCCCTGTCCAGGGGTATCATCAGATGGGGCCACAGTGTCTCCTGACCCCTCCTGTCTCAGCCTCCAGTATTTATGCTGCAGTAGTTTATGTGTCCGGGGGCTAGGGTCAGTTTGTTAAATCTGGAGTACTTCTCCTGTATTATCCGGTGTCCTGGGTGAATGTAAATATGCTCTCTCTAATTCTCTCTTTCTTTCTCTCTCGGAGGACCTGAGCCCTAGGACCATGCCTCAGGACTACCTGGCATGAGGACTCCTTGCTATCCCCAGTCCACCTGGCCGTGCTGCTGCTCCAGTTTCAACTGTTCAGCACCTGAGGTGCTGACTTGCTGCACCCTCGACAACTACTGTGATTATTATTATTATTATATCATAAGACATGAACAAAATGCATCAGTGAATCGTATTTCCCTTTCCCAACGCTGGAAGGCCCCTGTCTGTGTGTGCGTTTATCCAACACTTTGTGTAGCCATTAGCGATGATGCTAATAATGATAACCGTCTTCTGGGTAGATTGAAAGGCTTTCCCAAAAACCTTCTCAATTAAATGTGAACTACAAAGTAGCCTATGCCTACCTGGCAGAGTGATATCATGACTATTTGTATCAATCCAGTGGTGATTTGTTTAGCAAACTCTGCAATCATGTGTGCTACAGAAACACTGCTAACCAAACAAGGCTCTTGCTTTAAACACATGTAGCTACACCCAAAAATTTAAATTTCGCAGAATTATTCCAGCCCTAAAAAGTGGTTGCCTGATGTGGTTTAAGCATTATTGTGGATCATTTTTTAAATTTTTTTGTTGTTTTTCTATGATTGATTTTGAGAGCGAAAACCTGACAAAACGGGGAAAAAATGAAACATTCACAAACAAAACAGAGAAAATGTAATTTGGGGGAAAAAATAAACAGAATTAGACAACAAAAAAATTAACAGGTTTTATAGGGCCCTACAAACACACACAGTGGGGCTTGCTTACCATGGTATCCAGGCCGAGGGTCAGCAGCATGAGGAAGAAGATGATGGCCCAGAACGGAGAGAGTGGGAGTCTGGTCAGAGCCTCTGGGTACACCACGAACGCTATGCCTGGGCCTGCGAGTGTTAAATCAGATTGATAATCAGAGACAAAAGTGCCAATAAATACTGAACAAAAGCAACTATCTACTCTGCCTTGGGTTGTGTGCATATCGAAACAGTACTATTACACTTCAGAATTGGCCAAGCCACTCTCTATCTCTGGTCATACACTATCTGATCCTACCAGACCTAGGTTTCAAATCATTTCAAATACTTTATGTGTATTGTGATTTTTCAAGTATTTGAACCCAGGTCTGGATGCTTCATGAACCCTATATGAATGTGTCATTTACCTTCATCAGCCACCTTCTCAATGGGCACCTTCAGTTCGTGGGCCATGAATCCAATGACGGAAAAGATGACGAACCCAGCGAATATACTGGTGGCACTGTTAACTATGCACACTATGATGGTGTCCCTAAACAAGAGAAGAGAGAGACAAGAAAGGGATGTAAATGTTACAAGGCTGCAACACTTACAGTATTTGAGAACTTAGAACTCAATTTTTGGAGTATTATCACACTCAAGTGAGTAGCTATATGTTGGTAATTGTTATAATGTGTCAAAATGTCAAAACATTATAATAACATAACCTAAGGATGTTCTAAGTGTTTCACATGAGTTGGTTTTGTTAAAATAATGTCTTCTTTTACATATCTATCGACCATCTTCATGTGTGATATTGAATAAATGTATGAACAAATAAATTAATTATCTTCTGTGCGGTCTTATTCAAATGCATAACATTTGTGGAGTGGTTCAACAGTTCCCTCTAGTGAGAAAACTATGTCCTCATACCAAGGGAGAGAGTATACAGTCTCTGCTAGTAGCAGTTTTACTTCTTGTTTATATGTTGTGTTATTGTCACGGTACTCAGTATCACAACACTCAAATGATCACGGCAAGAAACAAAACATGAAGCAGACAGATTTTCATGATGACAATTGTATGTTGGAAATAAACAAACAGCTAGTAACGTGCATGTCCCACCCACCTCAGGATTCCCCCTTTTCCAGCCATTATTCCCCTGTTTTTGTGAGGTGTAAATTCACCTGTCACAGAATTGTTGCTGGATAGATTAATTGAAAACGAAAATCAATGTACACTACCGTTTAAAAGTTTGGGGTCACTTAGAAATTTCCTGTCCAATAAAATAATATCAAATTGATCAGAAATACATACTGTTGTAAATTACATTTTAGCTGGAAATGGCTGATTTTTTATGGAATATCTATATAGGCGTACAGAGGTCCATTATCAGCAACCATCACTCCTGTGGTCCAATGGCACATTGAGTTAGCTAATCCAAGTTTATCATTTTAAAAGGCTAATTGATCATTAGAAAACCCTTTTGCAATTATGTTAGCACAGCTGGAAAATGTTGTTCTGATTAAAGAAGCAATAAAACTGGCCTTTAGACTAGTTGAGTATCTGGAGCATCAGCATTTGTGGGTTCGATTACAGGCTCAAAATGGCCAGAAACAAATACCTTTCTTCTGAAACTCGTCAGTCTATTCTTGTTCTGAGAAATTAACAACTCTTTATTAATAAATCCTTTATATCAAATTTCAGCCAGACTGACCAGCCAGCCCGAGTCACCTGCATGCCCGACCCCCACCAGTTTAGTCAATAACTCAACTCTCTCCCAACACAAGTTCCTTCCCAGTTCCCACCTTAAATTTTTTGGAAACAAAAAAACCCCACACACACAAAAAAAACACATACACCTCAAATATAAATGAACACACAGAAACAGCAAATCCTCCATATAATTAATCTCATAGGCCTAATAGTACTGTAGAGCTCTTTTTACTTGCACACAATATAGCTGGGTTGCCCTGCCCTGTCCCTAGGGGTCTACCACACTGCAGCTCCCCAACCCAACACACCCCACACAGCTTTAGGATCGTATGACGCCGGAGGAGATGGCTGCCATTTTACCGGCTCCTAACCAACAAACTGGACGATCTATGATTAAGAATCTCCTATCAACGGGACCTTAAAAACGGTAATATCTTATGTTTCACCAAGACTTGGCTGAACGACGACACAGACTATAAAGAGTTGGCTGGCTTCTCCATTTTTTCGGCAGGACTGTCACGCTCGTCCAAATGATTGGACCAAGCGTGCGTAGAGTTCCACAAATTTTAATTAACCAAACAAAACAAATATGTACAAACGAAACTTGAAGCTACTGGTGTGGACACAGGCAACTAACTGTAGACAAGATCCCACAAAACACCAATGGGGTAAATGGCTACCTAAATATGATCCCCAATCAGAGACAACGATAAACAGCTGTCTCTGATTGGGAACCATACAGTGGGGAGAACAAGTATTTGATACACTGCCGATTTTGCAGGTTTTCCTACTTACAAAGCATGTAGAGCTCTGTAATTTTTATCATAGCTACACTTCAACTGTGGGAGACGGAATCTGAAAATCCAGAAAATCACATTGTATGATTTTTAAGTAATTAATTTGCATTTTATTGCATGACATAAGTATTTGATCACCTACCAACCAGTACTTCCGGCGCCGACAGAGATGGCCGCCTCGCTTCGCGTTCCTAGGAAACTATGCAGTTTTTTGTTTTTTTACGTGTTATTTCTTACACTAGTACCCCAGGTCATCTTAGGTTTCTTTACATACAGCCGAGAAGAACTACTGAATATAAGATCAGCGTCAACTCACCATCAGTACGACCAAGAATATGTTTTTCGCGATGCGGATCCTGTGTTCTGCCTTACAACCAGTGTAACCGAGTGGATCACATGCAGCGACCAAAAAAAAAAACGACTCAGAAAAAGAGGGAAACGAAGCGGTCTTCTGGTCAGACTCCGGAGACGGGCACATCGTGCACCACTCCCTAGCATTCTTCTTGCCAATGTCCAGTCTCTTGACAACAAGGTTGATGAAATCCGAGCAAGGGTAGCATTCCAGAAGGACATCAGAGACTGTAACGTTCTTTGCTTCACGGAAACATGGCTAACTGGAGAGACGCAATCCGAAGCGGTGCAGCCAGCGGGTTTCTCCACGCATCGCGCCGACAGAAACAAACATCTTTCTGGTAAGAAGACGGGCGGGGGCGTATGTCTTATGGCCAACGTGACATGGTGTGATGAAAGAAACATACAGGAACTCAAATCCTTCTGTTCACCTGATTTAGAATTCCTCACAATCAAATGTAGACCGCATTATCTACCAAGAGAATTCTCTTCGATTATAATCACAGCCGTATATATCCCCCCCAAGCAGACACATCGATGGCTCTGAACAAACTTTATTTAACTCTCTGCAAACTGGAAACGATTTATCCGGAGGCTGCATTCATTGTAGCTGGGGATTTTAACAAGGCTAATCTGAAAACAAGACTCCCTAAATTTTATCAGCATATCGATTGCGCAACCAGGGGTGGAAAGACCCTGGATCATTGTTACTCTAACTTCCGCGACGCATATAAGGCCCTGCCCCGCCCCCTTTCGGAAAAGCTGACCACGACTCCATTTTGTTGATCCCTGCCTACAGACAGAAACTAAAACAAGAAGCTCCCACGCTGAGGTCTGTCCAACGCTGGTCCGACCAAGCTGACTCCACACTCCAAGACTGCTTCCATCACGTGGACTGGGAGATGTTTCGTATTGCGTCAGACAACAACATTGACGAATACGCTGATACGGTGTGCGAGTTCATTAGAACATGCGTTGAAGATGTCGTTCCCATAGCAACGATTAAAACATTCCCTAACCAGAAACCGTGGATTGATGGCAGCATTCGTGTGAAACTGAAGGCACGAACCACTGCTTTTAATCAGGGCAAGGTGTCTGGTAACATGACTGAATACAAACAGTGCAGCTATTCCCTCCGCAAGGCTATCAAACAAGCTAAGCGCCAGTACAGAGACAAAGTAGAATCTCAATTCAACGGCTCAGACACAAGAGGTATGTGGCAGGGTCTACAGTCAATCACGGACTACAGGAAGAAACCCAGCCCAGTCACGGACCAGGATGTCTTGCTCCCAGGCAGACTAAATAACTTTTTGCCCGCTTTGAGGACAATACAGTGCCACTGACACGGCCTGCAACGGAAACATGCGGTCTCTCCTTCACTGCAGCCGAAGTGAGTAAGACATTTAAACGTGTTAACCCTCGCAAGGCTGCAGGCCCAGACGGCATCCCCAGCCGTGCCCTCAGAGCATGCGCAGACCAGCTGGCCGGTGTGTTTACGGACATATTCAATCAATCCCTATACCAGTCTGCTGTTCCCACATGCTTCAAGAGGGCCATCATTGTTCCTGTTCCCAAGAAAGCTAAGGTAACTGAGCTAAACGACTACCGCCCCGTAGCACTCACATCCGTCATCATGAAGTGCTTTGAGAGACTAGTCAAGGACCATATCACCTCAACCCTACCTGACACCCTTGACCCACTCCAATTTGCTTACCGCCCAAATAGGTCCACAGACGATGCAATCTCAACCACACTGCACACTGCCCTAACCCATCTGGACAAGAGGAATACCTATGTGAGAATGCTGTTCATCGACTACAGCTCGGCATTCAACACCATAGTACCCTCCAAGCTCGTCATCAAGCTCGAGAACCTGGGTCTCGACCCCGCCCTGTGCAACTGGGTACTGGACTTCCTGACGGGCCGCCCCCAGGTGGTGAGGGTAGGCAACAACATCTCCTCCCCGCTGATCCTCAACACTGGGGCCCCACAAGGGTGCGTTCTGAGCCCTCTCCTGTACTCCCTGTTCACCCACGACTGCGTGGCCATGCACGCCTCCAACTCAATCATCAAGTTTGCGGACGACACAACAGTGGTAGGCTTGATTACCAACAACGACGAGACGGCCTACAGGGAGGAGGTGAGGGCCCTCGGAGTGTGGTGTCAGGAAAATAACCTCACACTCAACGTCAACAAAACTAAGGAGATGATTGTGGACTTCAGGAAACAGCAGAGGGAACACCCCCATCCACATCGATGGAACAGTAGTGGAGAGGGTAGCAAGTTTTAAGTTCCTCGGCATACACATCACAGACAAACTGAATTGGTCCACTCACACAGACAGCATCGTGAGGAAGGCGCAGCAGCGCCTCTTCAACCTCAGGAGGCTGAAGAAATTCGGCTTGTCACCAAAAGCACTCACAAACTTCTACAGATGCACAATCGAGAGCATCCTGGCGGGCTGTATCACCGCCTGGTATGGCAACTGCACCGCCCTCAACCGTAAGGCTCTCCAGAGGGTAGTGAGGTCTGCACAACGCATCACCGGGGGCAAACTACCTGCCCTCCAGGACACCTACACCACCCGATGCTACAGGAAGGCCATAAAGATCATCAAGGACATCAACCACCCGAGCCACTGCCTGTTCACCCCGCTGCCATCCAGAAGGCGAGGTCAGTACAGGTGCATCAAAGCTGGGACCGAGAGACTGAAAAACAGCTTCTATCTCAAGGCCATCAGACTGTTAAACAGCCACCACTAACATTGAGTGGCTACTGCCAACACACTGTCAATGACACTGACTCTACTCCAGACACTTTAATCATGGGAATTGATGGGAAATGATGTAAATATATCACTAGCCACTTTAAACAATGCTACCTTATATAATGTTACTTACCCTACATTGTTCATCTCATATGCATACGTTGATACTGTACTCTATATCATCGACTGCATCCTTATGTAATACATGTATCACTAGCCACTTTAACTATGCCACTTGGTTTACATACTTATCTCATATGTATATACTGTACTCGATATCATCTACTGTATCTTGCCTATGCTGCTCTGTACCATCACTCATTCATATATCTTTATGTACATATTCTTTATCCCCTTACACTGTGTATGACAGTAGTTTTTTTTTGGAATTGTTAGTTAGATTACTTGCTCGTTATTACTGCATTGTCGGAACTAGAAGCACAAGCATTTCGCTACACTCGCATTAACATCTGCTAACCATGTGTATGTGACAAATAAAATTTGATTTGATTTGAAGAATTCCGGCTCTCACAGACCTGTTAGTTTTTCTTTAAGAAGACCTCCTGTTCTCCACTCATTACCTGTATTAACTGCACCTGTTTGAACTCGTTACCTGTATAAAAGACACCTGTCCACACACTCAATCAAACAGACTCCAACCTCTCCACAATGGCCAAGACCAGAGAGCTGTGTAAGAACATCAGGGATAAAATTGTAGAACTGCACAAGGCTGGGATGGGCTACAGGACAATAGGCAAGCAGCTTGGTGAGAAGGCAACAACTGTTGGCGCAATTATTAGTAAATGGAAGAAGTTCAAGATGATGGTCAATCACCCTCGGTCTGGGGCTCCATGCAAGATCTCACCTCGTGGGGCATCAATGATCATGAGGAAGGTGAGGGATCAGCCCAGAACTACACGGCAGGACCTGGTCAATGACCTGAAGAGAGCTGGGACCACAGTCTCAAAGGAAATCATTAGTAACACACTACACCGTCATGGATTAAAATCCTGCAGCGCATGCAAGGTCCCCCTGCTCAAGCCAGCGCATGTCCAGGCCCATCTGAAGTTTGCCAATGACCATCTGGATGATCCATAGGAGGAATGGGAGAAGGTCATGTGGTCTGATGAGACAAAAATAGAGCTTTTTGGTCAAAACTCCACTCTCTGTGTTTGGAGGAAGAAGAAGGATGAGTACAACCCCAAGAACACCATACCAACCGTGAAGCATAGAGGTGGAAACATCATTCTTTGGGGATGCTTTTCTGAAAAGGGGACATGACGACTGCACCGTATTGAGGGGAGGATGGATGGGGCCATGTATCGCGGGATCTTGGCCAACAACCTCCTTCCCTCAGTAAGAGCATTGAAGATGGGTCGTGACTGGGTCTTCCAGAAGGACAACGACCCGAAACACACAGCCAGGGCAACTAAGGAGTGGCTCCGTAAGAAGCATCTCAAGGTCCTGGAGTGGTCTAGCCAGTCTCCAGACCTGAACCCAATAGAAAATCTTTGGAGGGAGCTGAAAGTCCGTATTGCCCAGCGACAGCCCCAAAACCTGAAGGATCTGGAGAAGGTCTGTATGGCCAAAATACCTGCTGCAGTGTGTGCAAAGCTGGTCAAGAACTACAGGAAACATATGATCTCTGTAATTGCAAACAAAGGTTGCTGTACCAAATATTAAGTTCTGCTTTTCTGACATATCAAATACTTATGTCATGCAATAAAATGCTAATTAATTACTTAAAAATCATACAATGTGATTTTCTGGATTTTTGTTTTATATTCCGTCTCTCACAGTTGAAGTGTACCTTTGATTAAAATTACAGACCTCTACATGCTTTGTAAGTAGGAAAACCTGCATTATCGGAAGTGTTTCAAATACTTGTTCTCCCCACTGTACCTGGCCAACATAAATCATTAAACACCTAGATGACCTATCCTAGTCACTATCACGCCCCAACCAACAAAGAAAATACTGTGAAATGTCGCCGGAATCTCTGGACTGGGAACTGTCGCCGGAAGCTCTAGACTGGGAAATGTTGCCAGAAGCTCTGGACTGTGGAGGCGCATTGTGGCACCGGGCTGATGACACGCACCTCAGGGCGAGTGCGGGGAGGAGGCACAGGACGTACTGGACTGTGGTGGCGCACTGGAGGTCTAGAGCGTAGAGCTGGCACAACCCGTCCTGGCTGGATGCTCACTTTAGCCCGGGAAGTGCGGTGCGCTGGCACAGGATGCACTGGTCCGAGGAGGCGCACTGGAGACCAGGAGCGCTGAGCCAGCACAACCCGTCCTGGCTGGATGCTCATTTTCGCACGGCAAGTGTGGAGAGCTGGCACCGAGCGCACCGGACTGTGAATGCGCACTGGAGACACAGTGTGTATCACCACATAACATGGTGCCTGAACGATCACACGCTCGTCAAAGCGAGTGCGGGGAGTTGGCTCTGGTCTGGAAACTGGCACCGCCAATTCCCCCGTGTGTCCCCCCAAAAAACATATTTGGGGCTGCCTCTCGTGCTTGCGTCTTGGTTGCGAACACCGGAATCGTTGTTGATCCTCCTTTGCTGCCTCCGTCTGCTCCCCAGGCAGGCTTTCATACCTCTCCAATACTTCCTCCTAAGTCCACGCTATTCTTTCCTCAACCTCCTCTATAGACCAGGATGCCATCTCCCCCCGAGCATGCTGCTTGGTCCGTTGTTGGTGGGATTTTCTGTCACGCTCGTCGAAATGATTGGACCAAGGTGCAGCGTGCGTAGAGTTCCACATATTTTCATTAACCGAAACTCGTCAAACAAAACAAACAAGTACAAACGAAACGTGAAGCTACTGGTGTGCACACATGCAACTAACTGTAGACAAAATCCCACAAAACACAATGGGGAAAATGGCTACCTAAATATGATCCCCCATCAGAGACAACGATAAACAGCTGTCTCTGATTGGGAACCATACCTGGCCAACATAAATCATTAATCACCTAGATTACCCACCCTAGTCACTATCACGCCCCAACCAACACAGAGACTAAACAGCTCTCTATGGTCAGGGCGTGACAAGGACAGAGCAGCTACGTCTGGTAAGACGTGGGCGGGGTTGTGTCTATTTGTCAATAACTGCTGGTGCGCGATGTCTAAAATTAAATAAGTCTTGAGGTATTGCTCACCTGAGATAGTATGGTCTACAGCTACCATTTAGGTATTCTATCTAAAAAGAGAGTATATCTATATTATTCGTAGCCGTCAATTTACCACCACAAACCGATGCTGGCACTAAGACCAGCTTTATAAGGCCATAAGCAAACAAGAAAATGCTCATTCAGAAGCGGCGCGCCTGGTGGCCGGAGACTTTAATGCAGGCAAACTTAAATCCATTTTATTTCTATTCTACCAGCCTGTCACATGCGCAACCAGTGGAAAAAAAACTCTAGACCACCTTTATTCCACACACAGAGACGCATACAAAGCTCAATACACTCAATACAGAAGTGGTCAGATGACGCGGATGCTATGCTCCAGGACTGTTTTGCTTGCACAGACTAGAATATGTTCCGGGATTCATCCAATGGCATTGAGGAGTATACCACCTCAGTCACCAGCTTCATCAATAAGTGCATCGACAACGTCGTCCCCACAGTGACCGTACGTACATTTTCCAACCAGAAGCAATGGATTACAGGCAACATCTGCACAGAGTTAAAGGCTAGACCTTCCGCTTTCAAGGAGCTGGACACTAATCCGGATGCTTATAAAAAATCCTGCTATGCACTCAGACGAACCATCAAACAGGCAAAGTGTCAATTCAGGACTAAAATTAAATCCTACTACACCGGCTCTGACACTAGTCGGATGTGGCAGGGCTTGAAAACTATTATGGACTACAAAGGGAAACCCAGCCACAAGCTGCCCAGTGACGCGAGCCTACCAGATGAGCTAAATGCCTTTTATGCTCGCTTTGAGGCAAGAAACACTGAAGCATGCATGAGAGCACCAGCTGTTCCGGACGACTGTGTCATCGCTCTCTCCGTAGCCAATGTGAGCAAGACCTTTAAACAGGTCAACATTCACAAACCAATGGGGCCAGACAGATTACCAGGATGTGTACTCAAAGCATGTGCGGACCAACTGGCAAGTGTCTTCACTGACTTTTTCAACCTCTACCTGGTCGAGTCTGTAGTACCAACATGTTTCAAACAGACCACCATAGTCCCTGTGCCCAAGATAGCGAAGGTAACCTGCCTAAGTGATTACTACCTGTAGCACTCATGTTGGTAGTCATGAAGTGCTTTTCAAGGCTAGTCATGGCTCACATCAACACCATCATGCCAGAAACCCTAGACGCAAACCACCCCAACAAATCCACAGATGACTCAATCTCAATCTCAACCACACAGCCCTTTCCCACCTGGACAAAAGGAACACCTATGTGAGAATGCTGTTTATTGACTACAGCTCAGAGTTCAACACCATAGTGCCCTCAAAGCTCATCACTAAGCTAAGGACCCTGGGACTAAACACCTCCCATTGCAACTGTATCCTGGACTTCCTGACGGGCCGCCCCCGGTGGTAAGGGTAGGCGCAACAATACAACAGAGGTAGGCCTGATCACCGACAATGATGAGACAGCCTATAGGTAGGAGGTCAGAGACTTGGCAGTGTGGTGCCAGGACATCAACCTCTCTCTCAATGCGAGCAAGACCCCCATTAACAGGCCCCCATTAACATCGACGGGACTGAATTGGAGCGGGTTGAGAGTTTCAAGTTCCTTGGTGTACACATCACCAACAAACTATTATGGTCCAAACACACCAAGACAGTTGTGAAGAGGGCAGGACAACACATTTTCCACCTCAGGAGAGATTTGGCATGGGTCCCCAGATCCTATTAAAAGTTCTACAGCTCCACCATCGAGAGCATCCTGATTGGTTGCATTACCACTTGATATGGTAACTGCTCAGCATCTGACCGGAAGGGGCTACAGAGGTTAATGTGTATGGCCTAGTACATCACTGGGGCCAAGTTTACTGATATCCAAGACCTATATAGTAGGCGGTGTCAGACGAAGGCCCAAAAAATTGTCAAAGACTCCAGTCACCCAAGTCATAGACTGTTCTCTCTGCTACCGCACGGCAAGCGTTACCGGAGCGCCAAGTCTAAGACCAAAAGGCTCCTTAACAGCTTCTACCCCCAAGCCATAAGACTGCTGAACAACTAAACTAATCAAATGGCCACCCGGACAATTTACATTGAACCCCCCCTTTTGTTTTTACACTGCTGCTACTCTCTGTTTATTATCGATGCATAGTCACTTTACAAATTACCTTGATTAACCTGTACCGCCCCCCTCCCCACATTGACTCTACAGGTAACCCCTGTATATAGCCTCGTTATGGTGATGTACATTTATTGTGTTATCTTGTGATTGATTAGATTTTTTAAACTTTAGTTTATTTAGTCAATATTTGATGAACTCTATTTCTTGAACTGCATTGTTGATTAAGGACTTGTAAAGTAACCATTTCAGGGTAAGGTCTACACCTGTTCTATTCAGCACATGTGACAAATAAAATGTGATTTAGTGAAACATTCATTATTGGTTCCGGGTGTGTTAGGCTACGGCCAGAGTGACAACCCACATGATGGCAGACCCCCAGGGCCAGGACTGAACATCCCAGCAGCTAGGGATTGCCTAAATAGATTTCTCCCCTGACATGGGTATGTTTTCAGTACAGACTCCTTTTGTCCTACTGTATTCCATATAAGGCATCCAGACCTTATGAAAGTTGCCAAGTATATACCTTTAATCTGGAAAAAAAAAATACATGCTAGTGATACATAAGTTGACATTGTGGGAGGATAACCAACCTTCCAATTAATGGCAATGCATTTCTTAACCGCTATAAATGCTTGGTTACACAGTTATTTCACTCTCCAGTATAAAGAATTACCTTGGTGTACATTTATACACTATTTTATCCAAGAATAGAATCAATGGTTCAATAATTGAAATGACCATTATTCCCAGATCCCAGACTATAGCTTTAAATTTAGTCTGCTGTCCTGTAGTTTAAATTTATTTGCGGCACTGTCTGCGGGAGCGGGTGGTCAAACAGACTTTGGGATGAAAATATTGTATTTTTGTTGTCCCACAGATTATTTGGAAACGGTCTGTTTTGTATGTGTTAGCCTACCTATTGTATTAAAACCACATATTTTTCTAATTATTTACACAGAATTCGCTGCTTCAACCTCAGTAGCCTCCCTCTCATAGTTGAGCGTGAGAGTTCAAGTGCGCCTAGTATGTGTGGCCTCATTGAAATAGAGTAGGATGCCCACGTGGGCGGAGAATCACGTGACAGTTCACTTAAATATGAAATGAACTGAAATATGATTAAACTGTAGTTTACTACAGTGTCTGTAAATAAATATTGAGAATGGAAAGACGTGGAGGGTGCTCAACCAACGTGAGTCGAAGTGCAATCAAAAAATGTCATCTTCGTTGAAAAAGAAAAGGCACAACGCGCACATAGGTCAGTCTACTATGGAGAGCCAGCGTTGCGCGTTTTCATTTGCATTGAGTATTGATTACCGATTTATTTGTCTCTGCCAGCAAATCGTTCTGCTAAAAGGTAGGCTATATCCTATAAACCTATGCAAAACGTAGCAACTGTCGCTGTCATCATTCTTGCTGCATCAAGTTCAGTAGCCATACGCGATCAGGTGCGTGTGTTGTGTCAATTAAATAGAGTAGGCTATAGCCTATCCATGGACCGGACAAGCACGGGGCAGTTATCTTTCCAGGAAAGTGTACTTCCTAAATAGGCCTATGGTTAGGCTATAGTTTACTACATTGCCTAGAAAGGCCTAAATATTGATCACCCATATTTAGCAGTCTGAAAATCTTTCCACTCCTTAAAGGTAGGCTATAAAAATAGCTCAAGAGAAAGTGAATTTCTCTCCAACTCTGCTCTCTTCAAATTACATCTATCATATTGGCTGATCTTGCCCAGTAATACAGATAGCCTAATCTAAGGGCAATGTGAGAATCTCTGGTAATTTAACCTATTTCCTTCATTTATTTTTACGCATTTGATATTGCCTGTAGGACGCAAAATTGCTGGGATCATGGCTGGAAAGTTAGCTGTGTCACATAAACCTAAAATAACATTGCGGGACTGCAGTTGGGTTTGGGACCAGTTCTTGCGGTAGCGGGTGGGAGTCGGACAGAAAGCCAGCAGTGCAGTATGAAAAGCTGAGGGTGCAGGCAGGAGTGGGAGGAAGACCTCTACTGTGCACCATGACAGTGAAGCCTGTAATGTTAGAGCTGTTTATTACTGTGTCAGTGTTAAAAGTAGGGAATTAGCTAGGGAAACTGACAGATCAATATTGTGACATTACCAATCTGACTAATAAAAACTCAAGCACTGAAAAAAGGTGACAATAGCAATCTTCAATTGTTTGGCTGATTGTTTGATTCAGGTCTAGTGTGATTGAGGCAAAAAATAATAGTTAATGTTTGCCAACTTTTGGCCAGCTCTCTCTCTGTCTCTAGCGGTACATCAACTGGCAAAAGCTAGCCAAGTTCATTTACTTCTGTTGAAACGTGACAAAACAAAGGCTATAAAACATGTCCATACAAATAACACCTGTTAGATAGTAATAACAGCCTGGCTGTGGTAGCTACTAGCTAACGCAGCTAATTCATTCACCTCAGTCGAGAGGGGCTGAAACATTAGCTAACATTACAGTCAGTTACAATACTAGCTCAGTACTGTGGATAAACACTAGTTCAAAAAAATCATGTTAAGTTAAACAGCAGTTACCTTGCCAGCTACATCAGGAAAATAAGAGTAGTCAGTTTCTGCTCTGATTGCTTTTACAACATGGTGAAAGAGCACACCCCATGCTGGTCCAGCCACCCTTCCAGAAGCTTTCACACAGCCTGTCTGTCCTAAATCCAGCCTACCTGACACTCTGAGGTGTCCGCATGGTACTAAAGCGCACCGATGCCGCTTTTGTTTCGCATCTAAATTATAAAACTGAGGGGAGACAAAAATGCAATTTCAGAATGTAGGGCTCTCATGAGGACCACCACAGGAAAGGAAGACCCAGAGTTACCTCTGCTGCAGAGAATAATTTCATTAAGAGTTAACTGCACCTTATATTGCAGCCCAAATTAATGTTTCACAGAGCACAAGTAACAGACACATCTCAACATCAACTGTTTAGAGAATACTGTGTGAATCAGGCCTTCATAGTCAATTTGCTGCAAAGAAACCACTACTAAAGGACACCAATAATAAGAAGAGACTTGCTTGGGTCAAGAAACACGGGCAATAGACATTAGACAGGTGGAAATCTGTTCTTTGGTCTGATGAGTCCAAATTTGAGGGTTTTGTTTCCAACCGCCGTGTCTTTGTGAGACGTAGAATAGGTGAATGGATGATCTCTGCATGTGTAGTTCCCATCGCGAAGCATGGAGAAGGTGTGATGGGGAGGGGGTGCTTTGCTGGTGACACTGTCAGTGATTTATTTAGAATTCAAGGCACACTTAACCATCATGGCTACCACAGCATTCTGCAGCGATACGCCATCCAATCTGGTTTGCGAATAGTGGGACTATCATTTGTTTTTCAACAGGACAATGACCCTCCAGTCTGTGTAAGGACTATTTGACCAAGAAGGAGAGTGATGGAGTGCTGCATCAGATGACCTGGCCTCCACAATCACCCGACCTCAACCCAATTGAGATGGTTTGGGATGAATTGGACCGCAGAGAGAAGGAAAAGCAGTCAACAAGTGCTCAGCATAAGTGGGAACTCCTTCAAGACAGTTGGAAAATAATTCCTCAAGAAGCTGGTTGAGAGAATGCCAAGAGTGTGCAAAGCTGTCATCAAGGCAAAGGGTGGCTACTTTGAAGAATCTAAAATATAACATATATTTTGATTACATATGTGTTATTTCATAGTTTTAATGTCTCCAATATTATTCTACAATGTAGAAAATAGTAAAATAAAGAAAAACCCTTGAATGAGTAGGTGTATCCAAACTTTTGACTGGTACTGTATGGTATATATTTATACATTGTATATATATTATCATTGTGATGTAATTATATAATGGTTTATGTGCTGTCAACATTTGATAGATTTTCAAAATCCAAAAAGTGTTGAGTATCTTACTCCATTATACAGCTGTTACATTTATCAGAACTGTATTTTTGACCTTTTATACATTTTGACAACCCTTGCTAAAATAACCGTATGTTGTCATAGAGTCACGTGTTTACTTTCAAAGCTACATAACACAGTATGTTACATAAAGCAGGTTGCTGTGTTGACAACAATTTTTAGTCTGCGTCGCGTTTTATTTTTGCCATGGAAAATGTAACCGTGTGAATATTGTGATACAACTTCTTATTTACCCGTATGTAATGGATTGGATTGGTAACCTCACTCCTCAGTTTGAAATGTCTCTACCCGTGCCATCGAGTTGCTAGCTTTACGGTGGCGCAGCTGGCTAAGATGATGTCAAGAGGGCAGTCACGTGTGATTGCGAGACAGAGGATTCGGGCGGTCATATATGGAAGGAAGCAAAGCTGTTAAGCAGCACAGTGAGAAGTGCTTACCTGTAGCAGTTGTTGTGGAACTTGTTGTAAGAAGACAGTGTGATGAGGCCTCCCCAGGCTGCTGACAGAGAGAAGAAAATCTGGGTGGCAGCATCCTTCCAAACCTAGAGTAACACACATTCACAATCACTTTTAGAGACAGAGGGATGGGTGGAGAAATGTGTGTGTGTGTGTGTGTGAGTCTATTTGTGTGCCTGCACGCACTTACAGTTGAAGTCGGAAGTTTACATACACTTAGGTTGGAGTCATTAAAACTAGTTTTTAAACCACTACACACAAATTTCTTGTTAACAAACTATAGTTTTGGCAAGTCGGTTAGGACATCTACTTTGTGCATAACACAATACATTTTTCCAACAATTGTTTACAGACAGATTATTTAACTTATAATTCACTGTATCACAATTCCAGTGGGTCAGAAGTTTACATACACTAAGTTGACTGTGCCTTTAAACAGGTTGGAAAATTTCAGAAATTATGTTAAATTAGGAGCTTCTGATAGGCTAATTGACATCATTTGAGTCAATTGGAGGTGTACCTGTGGATGTATTTCAAGGCCTACCTTCAAACTCAGTGCTTCTTTGCTTGACATCATGGGAAAATCAAAAGAAATCAGCCAAGACCTCAGAAAAAAATTGTAGACCTCCACAAGTCTGGTTCATCCTTGGGAGCAATTTACAAACGCCTGAAGGTACCACGTTCATCTGTACAAACAATAGTATGCAAGTATAAACACCATGGGACCACGCAGCCATCAAACCGCTCAGGAAGGAGACGCATTCTGTCCCCTAGAGATGAACGCACTTTGGTGCGAAAAGAGCAAATCAATCTCAGAACAACAGCAAAGGACCCTGTGAAGATGCTGGAGGAAACTGGTACAAAAGTATCTATATCCACAGTAAAACAAGTCCTATATCGACATAACCTGAAAGGCCGCTCAGCAAGGAAGAAGCCACTGCTCCAAAACCGCCATAAAAAAGTCAGACTACAGTTTGCAACTGCACGTGGGGACAAAGAGCATACTTTTTGGAGAAATGTCCTCTGGTCTGATGAAACAAAAATAGAACTGTTTGGTCATAATGACCATCGTTATGTTTGGAGGAAAAAGGGGGAGGCTTGCAAGCTGAAGAACACCATCCCAACCGTGAAGCACGGGGGTGGCAGCCTCATGTTGTGGGGGTGCTTTGATGCAGGAGGGACTGGTGGACTTCACAAAATAGATGACATCGTGAGGATGGAAAATTATGTGGATATATTGAAGCAAGATCTCAAGACATCAGTCAAGAAGTTAAAGCTTTGCCTGCAAATGGGTCTTCCAAATGGACAATGACCCCAAGCATATTTCCAAAGTTGTGGCAAAATGGATTAAGGACAACAAAGTGAAGGTATTGGAGTGGCCATCACAAGCCCTGACCTCAATCCTACAGAAAATGTGTGGGCAGAACTGAAAAAGCATGTGCAAACAAGAAGGCCTACAAACCTGACTCAGTTACACCAGCTCTGTCAGGAGGAATGGGCCAAAATTCACCCAACTTATTGAGGGAAGCTTGTGGGAGTCTTCCCAAAACGTTTGACCCAAGTTAGACAATTTAATGGCAATGCTACCAAATACTAATTGAGTGTATGTAAACTTCTGACCCACTGGGAATGTGATGAAAGAAATAAAAGCTGAAATAAATAATTCTCTCTACTATTATTATGACATTTCACATTCTTAAAATAAAGTGGTGATCCCAACTGGCCTAAGACAGGGTATTTTTAGGATTTTTCTAGGATTAAATGTCAGGAATTGTGAAAAACTGAGTTTAAATGTATTTGGGTAAGGTGTATGTAAACTTCCGACTTCAACTGTACATGTGTGTATGTATACCTTAGCATCATTGAGTTTCTCCCACTTGGGTGTGATGAAGTAGAGGATGCCGTCACCAGCCCCTGGGAGGGTCACTCCTCTGAACAACAGAATGACCAGAACCACATAGGGGAACGTAGCTGTGAAATACACCACCTCGGAGAGGGGAGAGGAAGAACAAAACGAAGAGAGAGTTAGCAGGTTTTGTGATAAGTGCACTGATTCAACACTTTTAGTTCAAGAACAAACCGTCTAGAGGGCAACATTACATACAAATTCACAGAACTACAAACTTTATTTTATGGTTCTGGGATTTCACAGGGGGAAATTATTCAAATTCAAAGGAGGTACCACATGAGTAGAGAGTGAGAGATTTCTCTTACTTTCCCTGATGACTTGATTCCTTTAGCCAGGGAGAGGTAGACTATCAACCAGGCCAGCAACAGGCAGCCTGCGAGGGGCCAGCGGATGTCTCCAGGGTACTCTATCCCTTTGGAGATGTGCAAGACATTGTACCTATGGGGGACACACACACACACACAACACACACACACACACACACACAAACACACAGAGCCAGAGAGAAAGAGCCAGAGAGAGAGAGAGTCAAAGAGAGAGAGAGCCAGAGAGAGAGACAGAGAGAGAGAGAGAGAGAGAGGGGGGCGGGGAGAGGGAGAGAGAGAGAGGGAGAGAGACATCGAGAAAGCCAGAGGGAATTATAAAACAGTTATTTCAGATCTGACATGTATTATTCCTTCATATCAATCAATAGCGGGAAACAATTGTGTCTATATAGCCCAATAACTGTGCCCTAATTATGTTAGAAAGGAAACCAACATTTACAGTATAGTATGAGAAATTACAAGTATCCTCAGCCAGCAGGCCAACTTCAAACATAGAACCTCTGTATCTCTGATGCAAGTTATTATTTTTATTACATTTTTTAAAACTATATTTTCATTTAATACTTTTTTAGTTGTTTGAGAGGAGAGCTTGCAAATATGCATTTACTACACTATATACACTACACTGTATCCTGTGCATATGACAAATAAACGTTGATTTGACTTACTTGAAGTACTCCTCGCTGGGGCTGACGTAAGTTTTGTTATCCGGAAAGGTCATGTTAACCAGTTTGGTCAGGTTTCCAATGGCTTGAGCCGACAGACAGAACGAGCTGTTCTTTACAGAGGTGATGTTTTTATCATGGAGGATACACGTGTCTGTCACAACCAGAAACCAACACATGTCAACCAGGATAGACAGACAGACAGACTTACATAGCCTGTATCGAATCAGATTTTAAAAATACATCTCAACAGGAACAGACAGACCTCTTTACAATCTGGTTTTAAAAACTATCAACTTTCAGTTTTCTCAGGTGGTGGGTATAATGTAGAATAGATCCTTGCCCAGCACACTGGTTCATACACCAAAAACAGTGATCTCTGCCATGCTTTAGATATTACTGTTCTTTACATACTGTACTTGATACCCATTACAGGAAATGTCCTCTATTCTCAGATGAAAGCCATTCATCCACTGTATGGGTGAAGCATGTTTTTTAAAAATGTGTAATGGTTATTTTTCTTTTAACAGAACTTTAAAAACAAATTGTGCTTATTATGAAATAACCTTTTTCACAATATGTTTAAAGATTATATCAAATGTACACATAGAAACGTTCAGCATGTTTGACAGAGTAGATCTAGTTTCGCTTTGTTTGATGATCATAAGTTTGTTGTATTACCAATGAAAGCTACGGGTTGACACAGCATCAATGCTATTCAACGATACAGAGAGAGACCAGGGAGACGACAGTTACTGTAACTCTTACTATGACCACGAGAGGGCAGTCTGGCGCGCACTGCGGCACTGCAGCAACTCCACTACTTGTAAATGTGTCAAGCAAGCAACTTTTGTGCTGAATTCACTGAAATGCAACAGACAAAAATGGCATTTTCTTAATCAAATTTCGTTTTTATCTGGGAGAAAATTATCCGGTCATACTGCGAGCCTTTCTTTTATCAATTTATCTTCTTTTTTTTAATGAATTGTAACCTAAAATCAATTACTCATAATTGCACAAATGCAAAAACTAATTTGTCTACTGAGCCTACACCGTAATCTTTAAAATACACCTTTTGTATAACTGCTTTTTGCTCATTATATAGATCAGACTAGAATAAAGACTTTTTTTTTTTAAATATCACACATTTGTAGCCTACACACAGTTGAAAAAAAAGAACTTGAGATCCACAGAATAAATATAAAAATCAATACAATAAACCTAGTAAGCAAAAGTAGCACTTTTGGATGTATATGAAACTAGAAAACAATGCTTCAAATAACCCGCCACTCTACACTATAGGGCAGGTTACAGGCAAGAGTCCTTAGCTAAGGGGTGCGTTGCGCATTGCGCAATGGTGAGGGGGGTGCTTAGGTGTATGTGTGTGTGCGCATGCATGAGAGTGTGTGTGCGTTCTGGCGCATTGTGGTCTTACCTAAGAGAAGCATGTCTTTGTCCTTACAGTCCAACGTGTTCCACTCGTTCTTACAGTTAGCCCATGGCAGTGAGCCCTTCAACGAAGCGAACAGGTAGTACAGTGTCCAGCACATAATAATGTTATAGTATATGGCTATCAAGACAGATATTATCAACATGGCAATCCCGCAACCTAAAATAAATAAATGAGACGAAATATGTAAATTACTCTTAAGCAGGCAGAGGAGCGTGATCAAAAGTAATTATATCATAATAAGTCGTTTTCATTTTTTTCTGAAGTTAGTGTATGTTACTAGTTTTAAATACGTTACTTTATGAGTTTGGATCGCAGCCTGTATATGCGCAGTTTACCTTGCAGAGCCGGGATGGCTTTCCACACGGACACGGGGCCCTGGCTGGCAAACTGACCCAGGGAAACCTCCAATAAAAAGATAGGGATCCCGGCGAGGCACAACATTATAAGGTAGGGGATCAAAAAAGCACCTATATACACAGGGAAACGGGGAAGAATTTCAAAGTAGCGCACAGGTACAAGTGAAAAGAGATTACTCAAACTTGGCTCACATGATTTTAAAAGAAGGCTATAACAGACTTAATTCGACTGCTTTTCTCATGGAATTAAAGAGATTATGCATGGCAGGTAATAATGAAATACATGTGACATATCTAAATGGGTTATACTTATTTGCTTCCCTTACATGTAGCTTAATTAGTTGTATAAGGTAGCTAGAATATAATAAAGCGTAGTGTAGACCAAACTAAATTGAAATGAAGATAGGCCTAGTAATAATAAAACAAATATAAATAATATTTTGTTTACCGAAGTGATTATCAATCATAAAGCCTAAATAATTTAACTAAAATCCACGAAAAAGAGTAGGCTCTTAGACGCTGAAAAATAATGCTAGCTAGACGCTTTCTATAACTGTTTGGAAAACGTGTCTTAATAAAAAGTCGCCATTTCCTTTAGAGAAGAAAAGGCAGTCAAAAAGTTGAGTGAAAAATGTTTGGTTTTTTTCGACACTAATTTAAACTCCAATGATATAGCCTAGCAAGTGAATGAATTAAAGTGATGTATTTTCGTTTGATAATGTTGAAATACATTAAGCATACTGGCGTTCACACAATTGCAAAACAACAATAGAAATCATCCAGGATAAAATCACAATTAAGTCGACTTACTCCCATTTTGTTCCTCGAATTTAATTACATCGTCAATTTCGTTCATATCAATTATGCGTGATGTCAAACATATACATCTATCATTGTGGAGCAATGGAATATCCAATTAAAATAACATTGATCAGTTTTGGAATCAGTGTTATTTCTTTTCCGCATTTAGGTGCTTTTGCATTTACAACTTTAGTGACATTTGCAGTGCGGGTACATTCTCAACTCAACATTCTCCTTACCTCCACCATTTTGGAAGGCAAGGTATGGAAACCTCCACACGTTTCCCAGTCCCACCGCATAGCCAACCATGGACAGGATGAAATCCAATTTATTAGTCCAGTTTCCCCTGGCCTTATTCTCATCTCCACTCTCGTCCTCGTCTTCCTCCTGGGAAAATCAGTGGATTTTAGTGCTAGGTTTCATGTACATATATGAAACATATAACCATATAGGACTTACATTTAGTATAGCCAATCATTAAAACGTCTCAGATCCCAAACCTCCTGCCTTACTGGGCGAAGGATTCGTTTCTTTAGTCGATCTATCAAATTAGCCACAACTATAGGCTATTTGCAACAGTCAGAACATACGAATACAACCCGCTTCAACACACATAATCATCTCGGGAACAACACTGTTTGATTGATGTGAGCATTTTAAAACATGACAGGACAAATTAATATGAATATTCATAAATACAGATAATTCCAATTTCCTTATTTCTGATTCCCCGCCAATAGGGGTAGAGGGAGAAAGGAACAAGCTTATCAATGGAACACTGTCAGGCTGGCGCGCGGAGGAAGAGGAGAATGAGAGGAGTGGAGAGAGAAGAGGAGAGTGGCGAGGAATGCCCTCGCGGGGATTGTAACAATGGGCAGAATCCGCAGCCTTATGTAACCCATTACCAAGCGCTGTCATGGGTTTACCGAGACCAATCCCGAGAGAGCATGATGCGGGGTTTCTATCCCTCTTTCTATCCATACCTGACACACGGAGCAGCGTAGTGCGGGGGATATACCATTACTGTAGGCTGATACACAAACAACCATCTTACAGTAGGCCTATTCCTTTATCTCACTGCAGTGGGAAGATTCCGTCCATTCAGCACTTTCACGACGCCGTTTTAGACCAACTTTTGTTGACAGAATTTAATCAAATAGGTAGCCTACTCTAGCCAAATGCAGAGAGTCAGAACATCGAAATAGATAGCCTACCTTTTCCGTTCTATATTTTGATCATTTGCCATAATAACAGGGAATTCTTCTCAACTATTATATTGGTGAATTCTAACCCTGATTCATAGACAATTGTAACCTCTGGTCACTGCATCTGGCCACTGCAAATGGAAACTCACTTGAATAGGCTATATAGCTCACATTCTCTCAAATCATCCCTCAGCAGCAGTCTCCAGTGCCGGACTATCTCAGAAGGAGTCCCATGGGACCGTAATTACAACTTCTCCTCAGCCGCAGTATGTCACCCCCACCTCGGCTTCCTTATCCGTGAAAGACCCGATAACACCACAGCCAATCCCCTATCCTAATAGGCAATACAGGTTGCGTGTCAGATAGATCACCACTCACTCCAAACCACGGTTCGTCTTGTAGTCCACCCCACCCCCTAAGCTCTCCTGACCCCGGTTGTTTGGACGATGCTCCCCGTAACGAAACAATTCGTTTGAGCCCACTTACCCACATCACCGCGCCGGGCTGAACAGACGTGTTGCCATCTGCGCCCAGAATGATGGTGGTCTGGCTCATGGTGGTCCAGTTGCCCGATGCATTGTTTTGATCCCCGGTGACCCTAAGCGGGTCCCCGGACTGGACAGGGATATCCCGGGCAGCTGAGAGAGCAGCCACGGATCCAGGCACCGGCAGAGCGGCGTTTTTAAACGTCCCATAGACTTTGACTTCTCCCGGTTCTCCTGGTTTATTTTCCGTGGGACAGAAAGTTTTGCTCTCGTTGGATTGTGCTGGCTGAGGGGCCGGGTATGCTGCGGACGTTTGGTTAAAGGCATTATCCGGTTTGTTTGCTGAAACTCCCTCCGGCTGGTGCAACGGGTTACAACCGGTAGGAGCATTGGCCGGCTGTTTGGCCATCTCTCTCTGCTCGGAGAAATCCTGCAACATGTCATTTACAGATGAAGCTCATCACACAAGACAAGGGGTAAAAAAATCATATAAAAGGCTATACAAACAGAAACACTTTAAGATGCATTTGCCAGCTCAGTGTTAGCACTAATAGGCTATGAATTGAGAATTCGATTATTTTAGCGTTATTATTTTCAAATAAAAAATATGGGCTAATCACCTACAATAAAAATGCAGCAGCGGTGGGTGTTTCTGCAGTATTTTAAAAGCCCTTTGTTGCATGTTTTGGCTCCGCAGCTCTGGGCTTCAGATCACGGTCTGCGGGGGTTTGCCTCTCCTGTTCGCTGTTACTGCGAGATTCTTTAATTTTACGCCCCATTTCCCCCATGTCATTCAGCTCCACACAGCCACTGATTTTTATGGGCAATAGACAAGCTGCCGGGCTCTTGACAGCTCCCCTCTCCCTGGCAGGCATGTATGATCACCGGCATCAGGCTACATCTCTGAGAGGACCCGGGCGTGCAGAAATACAAATTACTATCTCCGCATATATATCCTAACCAAGAGGAAACAAAGCAATGTAAGAGAGCGCGGGATTTCTAAACACAAACATGCTACATGTAGGTTGAAGTAAAAACAAGGGGGGAAAAGAGATCGTTTCTGCGTCTTTTGTCTACCACCTTGCATATAGTCTATATCTGATTTCGTTTTTCTTCAAATGAAAACAAATACATTCAATAGAAATAGCCCTACTTGAATGGAAGAGATCGAACGAAACAAGTGTTTTTTTGATTGAACTGAATGCATATTTTGCTCAGAGATTGCCATGTGAATGCGAGTTGTGAAAAGTTTCTGTGTGTGGAGCAGCGCTATGCAGCTCGATTTCGGTACCATGGACAGCGCACAACTCGGCTGCTGAATTACAACCCATTATCCAGCATGCAGTTTGAATAAATGTAAATATTTCCACAAAACGAAGTAAAGCTGCTTCAACCATTTAGATTAATAAGATAACTTGTAAGACAAATGTAATGTAGAATAAAGAAAATAAACAAAGTATGTAACATACTCACCATTTGTGAAGAGGCTTAAGACGTGCTGAAGCTGAAAGGCTGAAAAACAGCTGTAAAGAGAACTGGAAGATGTAGGAGTGGATTTGGCTGTGCTTAGTGCAAAGCTTTCTATACCCCAGTGGGAAATATTGGGTTTGCGTCAGTGCGGAGCAAGGTGCCCTTCGCTTGACATTTTCTTGATAATAAGAGTTTGATAAATCATTGGCCTTGGATTCTTATTTTTAAAGCTACACCGGGCGAAGACGCGCGGGAACGTGCGCATGTTGTTCACGCACATGCCGCTCAGTGTGTGCGTGCTTGGACTGATTCATTCACCAGCTGATTAATAATACACTTTTCTCGAGGGGATGTGTAAGTACACACGAGCTAGGGAGGATTTGCATGTAGGCCTAGATTACATTTTGGGGAATGAGAATGCATGCAGCACGTCAATTCGTGAGAGAACATGTACCATTTGTGGGAGAGACGATTACATTGATTGGGAAACTATTTCGTTAGATGGTTAATATGGTTTCTATTGTGTTGTAAGTATGCCTACTTTGCGTAAATGCTATTGAACATTTATTAAGAAAGTAATATGTTGAAAACACTGAAAACGTAACTTAACATCTAGTATCATATATTACTTATTTCGCCTATATTTCTATATTGGGATCACATATCATTATATGGACTACGACATATGATTATCAATTTTAAAAGCATATATTTCGTTTCCGTAAAGCCTGTGTCAGTAAATGTTTTGCACATACTATATACAGTTTGGGCTATACTTTATCATACCAATTATTTACACAATTTTCCTTGTACAAATATTTGTGAAGTGTGTCATGACAAAAACTGCAGACTGCTGCAAAGTCTTTTTTTTGTTAAAGCCTCCAGGCTATATATAGGCTTTACTACGCGTCAAGGAATTTAAGCACACGTGCGATATACGCGTAATGCGTTTCTGTGTGCGTCACCGAAACAAGCACTGATCAAGTGTAGAAAAAAGTGGGCGAGGTCTTCATGAAACGACTGAAGCTACTCATTTGTTAACCTCTTACGCAAGAAGGACACTTAAAAAAAAACACGTGGTCATTGAGTTATCTTGCTACACTGGAGGCTTTGGAACTTTCCCAGCACCACAAATAGCCTGCCCTAAAATACTGCATTGCGCACGGCATTGTTCGGCTTTCTCTTCTCTGATAACGAAATGTACCCCTAATTAAAAATGGGTTCATTCTCGTGGGCAAACAATCCCATGAGCATCCTATTTTGTTGTTATTTAGACACACCGTTATACAACCAACCCAAACCCTTGAGAAAGATACAAAAATAATCCGAATAACACAACCCCGCAGAAACGGTCCAGCGACCTCGCAGTGTCTTTTAACGAGCTCGTCACTGTAGCCCGCGTACCTTATTAAATGTGCGATAAACACCTGCAATGCTTACTGCGCCCGTGTGGCCCGCGCCCCTCGTAAATCTGGGCCTCTACAGATAAGGGCCTCGCGCTGCTAAATTAGCTGGCTGCTCCAAGGTTTAATTACTTTGTCAACAGAGAATAATTGTAATTGATTTCTGCTCCTCTTTCCTTGTACCACTCACACCTTCCTCAAGACACAGAATGGGAGAGGGCAGGAGACAGACTACTCTTAGAAGAAAAGGTTATTCGAGGATCATTTTTGAGTTGCCACTGTGGGGGAACCTTTTTTGAAATGCAGGGTTCCTCGAGGAACCTTTTTGAAAATGTTATTTGAAGAACCTTTTTGAAAACGTCCTTCAAGGAACCTCTTTAGGAGGCATGTTTTTTTATTTACTTTTTAACCCGTTAATTATTAACGATATTTAGCAATAATAATAATAGCCTAATAACAATAATCTATAAGCACACAACATCCATGGGTAATTTAAGATTTGTCAAAAGTATATACATATGTTATTGATATTTTAATTGGGTATATTAAACATGAAACAACAATAATACATATGAAAACAATCAATCCAAAACAAAACAAGCTCATACTTTGGAGGAAACACTTTTTAAAAATGAATGTATATTATCCATATAATCCATAGATATATTTTTAAAGCTTAAGATATTGAAGTGGCCATAGCCTTACTTTAATGCTACACCACACACATGGAAAGATTTGATTTGTGCTCATCCATTATTTACCCTACTCTACACAAGAAGACACATACATTTGCACAGGAGGTGTGACAGCAAAGTATGCTATAGTCAAAGCTCAGATTTAAACCAATTACATAACCATTGGTTACCAACCACCACAGACAGATGAAGGCGTGGAGTTCCATAGTCTGGGTGGTGCCCTGGAGAACACCCTGTTGCCAAAATGTTGGGTTTGGGGAGGATTATATCAGAGGAGGCTGGTGGTGGGAGGAGCTATAGGAGGAGGGGCTCATTTCTGGCCTCCTTTGAAGGCCCAGCGCTCTTTCTTGCCTTATCTTTTGGCAGAAACATTTGGTGAACAATGTCTGTAAGAATACATTGTTTAAAGTAGTGACATTTCAGATAATCTGTAAGCAAGACAAGTCATAGAAATCAAGTGGTGTTTGCATGTATTTGCGCTATTGTTAAAGTTTTGTTGGTGACCTGGTATGCAGAAATCACTGAGCGGAGCTATAATTCTATAATGCAACATACAGCGACTTCAGAAAGTATTCACACCCCTTAACCTTTTCTACATTTTGTTGTGTTACAGCCTGCATTTCAAATGGATTAAAGGGTGATGTTGTCTCACTGATCTAAACACAATACCCCATAAGTTTTATTTGTAGAACATTTTAGAAATTAATAAAAAATGTGACGCTGAAATGTCTAGTCAATAAGTATTCAACCTGTTTGTGCTTAACAAATTGCACAATACGTTGCATGGACTCATTCCGTGTTCAATAATAGTGGTTAACATGATTTTTTAATGACTATCCCATCTCTGTACCCTACACATACAGATAAAGGTCCCTCAATCAAGTAGTGAATTTCAAGCACAGATTTCAACCACAAAGACCAGGGGGGCTTTTCAATGCCTCGCAAAGAGAGGCAACGATTTGTAAATGTGTAAAAATAATTTAAAAAGCTGACGTTGAATAATATCCCTTTGAGCATGGTGAAGTTATTAATTAGGCTTTGGATGGTGTATCAATACACCGTCACTACAAAGATACAGGTGTCCTTCCTTACTCAGTTGCCGGGGAGGAAGGAAACAGCTCAAGGATTTCACCATGAGGTCAATGGTGATTTTAAAACTGTTAAGAGTTTAATCGTTGTGATATGAGAAAACTGAGGACGGGTCAACAACACTGTAGTTACTCCACAATACTAAACCTAAAAAAACTGAGTGAAAAGAAGGAAGCCTGTACAGAATAAAAATAAACATGCATCTTGATTGTAACGTGGCACTTAAGTAAAACTGCAAAAAATGTGGCAAAGAAATGAACTTTTTGTCCTGAATAGAAAGTGTTACGTTTGGGTCAAATCCAACACAACACATATTTTCAAGCATGGTGGTGGCTGCATGGTATCAGTATGCTTGTCATCGGCAAGGAATAGGGAGTTTTTTAGAATAAAAAGAATACAGCTATAAGCACAGGCAAAATCCTAGAGGAAAACCTGGTTCAGTCTGCTTTTCAACAGACACTGGGAGACAAATTCACCTTTCAGCAGGACAACATTGAATGTTCCTGAGTGGCCTAGTTAGAGTTTTGACTTAAATCATCTTGAAAATCTATGGTAAGACATGAAAATGGCTGTCTGGCACAATACAGGTGTACAAAGCTCTTAACTAAAATGAGTCACATATGTAATCGCTGCCAAAGGAGCTTCTACAACGTATTGGCTCAGGGGTGTGAACACTTATGTAAATTAGATATGTATGTATTTCATTTCCAATAAATTTGCAAACATTTCTAAAAACACCTTTTCATTATGGGGTATTATGTGTAGATGGGTGTGATAAAACAAAATCTATATAATACATTTTGAATTCAGGCTGTAACACAACAAAATGGGGACTAAGTCAAGGGGTATGAACGCTTACTGAAGGCACTGTACAACCTGTGGAAGTTGTGCTTAGAAAGAGTATCCACTCACCCATGGCTCTGCACCCTTGTGCGTTAAGCATAGATATCCTGCAAGTATCTTTCTGCCGATGGCTCTATACTCATTGCTGTCCTCTATGTTTGGGGATTTTGGAAATGTATACATGGACTGTCTCCTCTACTAGTTTACTCCACACAGCATCTATTTCTTCCTTTGTCTATCACTCCACACTCACACGCATGCACAAACAATAATTCAACAGATATCAAATTTGTCTCAGTTCTTGTAGGCCTAGTGTCATATGGTGCCATCTGGTGCCATTTAGTGGTGTAGTGTGGCCGACTTTGAATGCAGCAACTAATCATTGTCAAATCCATTAGAAGCTAATTCATTGTTTGAATCTATATACTACATCTGGAGTCAATCTGACTTATGGTTCATGAGAAGATTAGCATATGTGCTAACGTGCATCTATAGGTACAGTGCGGCCATATTTAAAAGCAGCAACCATTTTTTTTTAGAACCATTAAAGACTGATGTAATGAGACTAAATAGAAAATCTGGAGTGAACCTGACGTATGGTTCACGAGGAGAAGATGAATGCAGATGATTTTGAGAGTTAGCGTTACAAATTTAAAGAATGAATTGTTAAAAAAATTTTTTTTGAGATATCAATACCAAATTCAGTGTGGTTCATCTTAGGGATGTCCATGATAGCAATAACAAGTTTCAAGTTGATAGGCCACTGTGGGGTGGATTTACACTAGTTTAAATGGACATGTCTGAGTTTTGATTTGTCAATAACCCTGTCATCTTTTGACCAATCCCTTAGCTTTCAAATTAGAACAAAAAGTCACCAATCTATGCTTGAGTTATTTAGCCATGTAAAAAAAGAAAAGACAATAATAATAGGTCTTCACAGCTTTGTGGTGAACCCCTAATAAGACCATTTATTCACGGCACAAGTATTGAAAGACGCGGGACACTCAGAAGTGGAAAAATAGCTTTATTAAGCAAAACCAAAGAGGCGACAATCGCCACCTGATTACAAACCAGCAATCCTGGTTTTTGTCAGATTTTTTTTAGGGCAGAAATAAAAACTCACTGTGATGACGTCCCAAATGGCACCGTATTCCCTACATAGTGCACAGTGTGCAAGCACACTACTTTTGACCAGAGCTTTATGCCATTTGGGATGCAGACTATATGCTGCTAGTAGTAGACCTGACAATCTGGAAAAAGAGCTTGCTTTTTCTTGATTAAAGGCTGTCATCCGTGCTAGATCAAACAGTGATCGGGTGACACAGTTAGGCAAGATAACACGTTACATTTAGTTTTATAAGGCACATTTCAATGGGTTAAAGGTCAAACCTGGTGAAAATGGGCACAACGGAAATAAACTCAGCAAAAAAATCCATGTCCTGGCATGTCTCACTGGCAACTGCTTTTTTTCAGCAACCTTAACATGTGTAAATATTTGTATGAACATAAGATTCAACAACTGAGACATAAACTGAACAAGTTCCACAGTCATGTGACTAACAGAAATGGAATAATGTGTCCCTGAACAAAGGGGGGGGGGGTGTAACAGCATTAAGTACTGCAGTGCATCTCCTCCTCATGGACTGCACCAGATTTGCCAGTTCTTGCTGTGAGATGTTACCCCACCCACCAAGGCACCTGTAAGTTCCCGGACATTTCTGGGGGGAATGGCACTAGCCCTCACCCTCAGATTCAACAGGTCCCAGATGTGCTCAATAGGATTGAGATCCGGGCTATTCGCTGGCCATGGCAGAACACTGACATTCCTGTCTTGCAGAAAATCACGCACAGTACGAGCAGTATGACTGGTGGCATTGTCATGCTGGAGGGTCATGTCAGGATGAGCCTGCAGGAAGGGTACCACATGAGGGAGGTCTTCCCTGTAACATACAGCTTTGAGATTGCCTGCACTGTCAACAAGCTCAGTCCGATGATGCTGTGACACACCGCCCCAGACCATGACGGACTCTGTGGGTTTGTGCCCATAGGCGACATTGTTGCCGGTGATGTCTGGTAAGGACCTGCCTTACAACAGGCCTACAAGCCCCCAATCCAGCCTCTCTCAGCCTATTGAGGACAGTCTGAGCACTGATGGAGGCATTGCGCATTCCTGGTGTAACTCGGGCAGTCGTTGTTGCCTTCCTGTACCTGTCCCGTAGGTGTGATGTTCGGATGTACCAATCCTGTGCAGGTGTTGTTACACGTGGTCTCCCACTGCGAGGATGATCAGCTGTCCATCCTGTCTGCCTGTAGCGCTGTCTTAGGCATCTCACAGTACGGACATTGGAATTTATTGCCCTGGCCACATCTTTCTTTTGGTGTTTTTCTGAGTCAGTAGAAAGGCCTCTTTAGTGTCTTTAGCTTTCATAACTGTGACCTTAATTGCCTACCATCTGTAAGCTGTTAGTGTCTTAACGACTGTTCCACAGGTGCATGTTCATTAATTGTTTATGGTTCATTGAACAAGCATGAGAAGCAGTGTTTAAACACTTTCAATGAAGATCTGTGAAGTGTTTTTGATTTTTTACAAATTATCTTTGAAAGACAGGGTCCTGAAAAAGGGACGTTTCTTTTTTTGTTGAGTTAAGTAATATATTTTTGTAAAATATCCTGATATTCTCAACCAATCAGTCGATTATCAAACAAACACTTGGGTTATGGATGTGTTAATGGTTACTTTCATACAGTTATTATGCTTTAAGACAAGCAAATATACAGAAAGGATGAACATTCAGATTTTTTCAGCAACAGTACCCACCAAGTACCCTTTTCAGATGACCTAGACCAGGGCTCTCCAAATCTGTTCCTGGAGAGCCACTGTCCTGTAGGTTTTCACTCCGATCCTAATCTAGCACACCTAATTCTAATAATTAGCTGGTTTATAAGGTGAACCAGGTTAGTTACCACTGGGGTTGGAGTGAAAACCTACAGGAGGGTAGCGCTCCAGGAACAGGGTTGGAGACCCCTGACGTAGACACTATGAGAAAACTGCAGGAGACCCCACTGCAATAGGATAGTCACAGATTGTGACCAAAGTTACTGAACATATCAATATAAACCAGGGATGGGCAACTCTAGTCCTCGGGGACCTGGATGGTGTCACACCTTTGCCTCAGTCCCAGCTAACACACCTGACTCCAATAATAAGATAACTCATGATCTTCAGGTTAGAACACAATTAGTTTCAATCACCTGTATATGCTAGGAATGGGGAAAAAGGCCCTGATGAATTGGGGCTGTTCTGAGTCTTTTCCTAATATGTTAAATATATATACACAGTTGTGGCCAAAAGTTTTGAAAATGACACAAATATTAATTTCCACAAAGATTGCTGCTTCAGTGTCTTTAGATATTTTTTGTGAGATGTTACTATGGAATACTGAAGTATAATTACAAGCATTTCATAAGTGTCAAAGGCTTTTATTGACAATTACAGTTGATGCAAAGAGTCAATATTTGCAGTGTTGACCCTTTTTTTCAAGACCTCTGCAATCCGCCCTGGCATGCTGTCAATTAACTTCTGGGCCACATTTTGACTGATGGCAGCCCATTCTTGCATAATCAATGCTTGGAGTTTGTCAGAAATTGTTGGTTTTTGTTTGTTCACCCGCCTCTTGAGGATTGACCACAAGTTCTCAATGGGATTAAGGTCTGGGGAGTTTCCTGGCCATGGACCCAAAATATCGATGTTTTGTTCCTCGAGCCACTTAGTTATCACTTTTGCCTTATGGCAAGGTGCTCCATCGTGCTGGAAAAGGCATTGCTAGTCACCAAACTGTTCCTGGATGGTTGGGAGAAGTTACTCTCGGAGGATGTTTTGGGACCATTCTTTATTCATGGCTGTGTTCTCAGGCAAATTTCTGAGTGAGCCCAATCCCTTGGCTGAGAAGCAACCCCACACAGGATGCTTTACTGTTGGCATGACACAGGACTGATGGTAGCGCTCACCTTGTCTTCTCCGGTCAAGCTTTTATCCGGATACCCCAAACAATATCCTTGCCTGTGAAGCCCTTTTTGTGCAAAGCAATGATGACGGCACGTGTTTCCTTGTAGGTAACCATGGTTGACAGAGGAAGAACAATGATTCCAAGCACCACCCTCCTTTTGAAGCTTCCAGTCTGTTATTTGAACTCAATCAGCATGACAGAGTGATCTCCAGCCTTGTCCTCATCTACTCTCACACCTGTGTTAACGAGAGAATCACTAACATGATGTCAGCTGGACCTTTTGTGGCAGGGCTGAAATGCAGTGGAAAAGTTTTTTGGGGATTCAGTTCATTTGCATGGCAATGAGGGACTTTGCAATTAATAGAAATTCATCTGATCACTCTTCATAACATTCTGGAGTATATGCAAATTGCCATCATACAAACTGAGGCAGCAGACTTTGTGAAAATTAATATTTGTGTCATTCTCAAAACATTTGGCCACGACTGTACACTGAGTATACCAAAAATTAGGAACACCTTCCTAATATTGAGTTGCAAAACCCTTCCCCTTTTGTCCTCAAAACAGCATGGAGGGTCCATGCCAGGGAATGGACCCTCCAAGTTATCGAAAGCTTTCCACAGGGATGCTGGCCTATGTTGACTCTAATGTTTCCCACAGTTGTGTGAAGTTGGCTGGATGTCCTTTGGGCGGTGGACCATACTTGATACAAACAGGACACTGTTGAGTGTGAAAACTGGTGCGACCTGGCATCTACTACCATACCCCTTTGAAAGGCACTTAAATATTTTGTCTTGCCGATTCACCCTCAATTGCACAAATACACAATCAATGTCTCAATTGTCTGAAGGCTTAAAAATCCTTCTTTAACCTGTCTATTTCCACTTTATCCACACTGACTGAAGTGGATTTAACAAGTGACATCAATAAAGGATCATAGCTTCACCTGGTCAGTCTATGTCATGGAAAGAGCAGGTGTTCTTAATGTTTTTGTATACTCAGTGTACATTTATTTTATATTCAGTGAATATGGCCGAAATCTATCATTACCTCAAAAATGTCAACTTTTAACTGCATTTACACTTGCCCCCTTAGTTCCAATATCTCTACCACAGAATGTCAGATCCTTATTGTTCAGAAGTGTCTTGCTGTGTAGTTTGAAGGGCTCTACACTGTCTGAGAAAGTAATTTTTGTTCGCTAATGCCCAAGTTTGGCCAAAATGATGGAAAATATACTTTTTCTTTGTATATGCATGACTCAAAGCATAATCATTATGACAAAAGTAACAAACATGTTTATTCCATACTTAATCTAAGTATGTACTGTATGTATGCAAAAAGTCTGTTTATATTATCATAGTATGTTCAGTGAATTTGGTCAAAATGTGTGACTATCCCATTTGGCTGCTTGTACATTTTATCCCTTAAAAATTACATTATAGTTTCAATATCTCTGGCCCAGAATGTCACATTCTTACGAGGTTTAGTTCTTCTGATTGAGTGTGGTCTCCTGCAGTTTTCTCAAAGGGTCAACATCAGTGCTCTCCAACCCTGTTCCTGGAGAACTACCGTCATGTAGGTTTTCCTTCCAACCCTAATCTAGCACACCGGATTATAATATCCTGAACATATCCTGCCTGAACAGGCAGTTAACCCACTGTTCCTAGGCCGTCATTGAAAATAAGAATTTGTTCTTAACTGACTTGCCTAGTTAAATAAAGGTTAAAAAAAAAAATATATATATATATATATATATATATATATATATATATATATATATGTTTGATAATCCACTCAGTTTTGATGATAATTTCAGGATATTTGACCTAAATCTATTACTATTTCCCTCATGCCCATTTTTACCAGATTTGACCTTTAACTGATTGAAAATTGCCTTAAAAATAAAAAAATATACGTGTTATCCAGCCTAACTTTGTGTGTCAGGAAAAAATGGGAATGTCACAGGAAAGTGTTGACTCTGTGCAAAAGTGAAAAATGTTTCCACAGCCAAGTAGAAACATTTTTGAGAAATGCCGCTTGCCAAGAAATCAACTCAGATTCTGTATGAGGGAATGTGTTTATTAACAGGTATGGCATTAAAAATGCAGTGAACTCCACAGCTTGTTGTTCAAGCACACTTCATACTCTCCCTGTCTCACCACTCTGTCAGTCTAACTTTCATTTTTTTTTTAAACGAATCCCTATATTATCTACATTTACTGCTCCATATGAAGATAAGCTGTTTCTGATTCCATAAGAGTTAAACATTTCATAATAACAACCATAATAATACTAATTGTTTTGGCAAAGTCTGGGGAATATTTCAGTTCAGCCACACTATTGATGATCGTAGTCATGTGATCAGTGAACTCACTGCAGGCTGTAGGTCTGCTTCATGTCATGGAGGTCAAAGGTGATGAACAGCGAGCGGGGGTCCTTTTTGTTTTTGCGTATGGTGATCCGTCCCTGAAGCTCCTCCCCTAAAGAGGAAAACCAACAATAAAAGTGAGAGGCTGAGCACCAACCTTTGACTTCTGTTCACCTGTATTGGAGCGCTGCAGGGTGAAGTTTCCCTAGGAACAGATCTAGGATCAGCTTCCCCTCACCCAATCCTAAACTCGCCCATTAATGGTAATATGCTACACTGAGTCTAGAGGCAGAACCCCTCCTAGGCAGTTTAAGAGTAGGGCTATTCAGTTATAGTCCCGGAGTGCCACATCATCATCAGCACATTGAATATACTCTCAGGCCAATAATTCAAAATCAATACATAATAAATCAATACATTAATTGATCAGAGTAAAATGTATTAAATCCAGGTACTCCAAAGTGCCTGTGTGTGTGTGAGAGAGAGAGAGAGAGAGACAGAGAGAGAGAGAGAGAGAGAGAAGGATTTGATGCATGTAGAAGAGTGGATGTGTGTAGGGACATACAGTGAGCTCCAAAAGTATTGGAACAGTGACACATTTTTAGTTGTTTTTGCTCCAGCACTTCTACATGATTACGGAAAATCCTCAGTGAATAACGATGAGTGAGAATTGTTAAATTTATGTTTTAAGTATCCCTATATTTCTGTTACTACGGGGCTGCACAAATAGCATAACCCCCCCAAAAAGTCTTGAGGTATGATATTTGCGCATCTAACTTTCTCACTCATAATTATTCACGATTCATTCAGGATTATCCGTAATCATGGTAGCATCCACATTAAATGTAGAAGTGTTAAGAAAAATATTATATTCTTATTTACAGTAAAAGTGACTCCAAATTGACACAATACATTATTTACCATTCATGTCTATTGAGCCCAATAGATTTATTATCTGAAACGCATCCAAAACAGATAGAAAATGCATCAGACAAATGTGTAGAGTCACAAGCTTGATGTAATCAGTGTGTGCTATGAATATGGGACCAAATGCTACACTTTTTACTACTTTAATACGCAAGTGAATTTGTCCCAATACTTTTTTGGGGGGGAGGGGCTATGTAATGGTTCAACCTCAAATTAAAGTTTTCACTTAAACCACATAGCCATTGCATCATTTCACATCCAGCTGAAGCAGAGCGAAACAACACATGTTACTGTCCCTATACTTTTGGAGCTCACTGTATATTTTATTTATTTATTTTATTTTACCTTTATTTAACTAGGCAAGTCAGTTAAGAACAAATTCTTATTTTCAATGACTGCCTAGGAACAGCGGGTTACCTGCCTGTTCAGGGGCAGAACGACAGATTTGTACCTTGTCAGCTCGGGGGTTTGAACTTGCAACCTTCCGGTTACTAGTCCAACGCTTTAACCACTAGGCTACCCTGCCGCCCCATGTGCTTTGGTATGTGCCTACGAGAGAGAGACAGAGCATTTGTGTGTGAGTGAGAGAAAGTGTCTGTGCGTCAGTGAGAGAGAGGGTGTGTGTGTGTGTGCATAGCCAGATGGTGTGGTGAACCTCATATGTTTCAGTACAATTGCACACCACAGTGTGTTGGCAATATAGGGGGGGGGGGCAGGAGGAGAAGGTGTGATAATTACAACATATAATCACTTTGATTAACTCCACGTGTGTCTGCCGGGGGTAAATGAATGTTTACCCAATCGGCAAACAAGTCCTCCTCTATGCCAGGCGTTCCCTATTGATGGAGGTTAGAGGAGGACATGGAGAGAAGAAAAAAAACGCTGACGGTGGCATTTTCCTGAGCGAAGCTGCTGCTGCCGATGACTGTCTCATCAGAACTGTCACTGTGGCGACACTGTCAACATAGCAAAGTCTCTGGGCGCCACGCTCCGAGGCTGTCACTCCATTACAGCGGAGTGATGTACACACTGGAGCAGAGGAAGCGGAGGAGAGAGTGTGTGTGTGTGTGTGTGTGCGGGGGGGGGTATGAGAGTTAATAGTGTATCAGTTTGTGTATTCCTACGTGTGTGTGTTTTTGGCGGGGGGGTATGAGAGTGAATGTGTATTGGTTTCTCTGTGTATTAATAACAGGGTCGTTCTTGAATTGTGGGGGCATTTGGGCATGGCATTTTGGAAATGAACTTCCCATACTAAATCAGCGAATATGACTAATGACTTTAAATAATTGTTACCAGTATTATAACATTGTGCCACTGCAACCAGTAGGGGAGTAACACCAATGACAGTAACACTAATGACACATTTTTAGGTAATTGAGGATTTTCTAAAAAGTAATAATGTAGTGAAAATCTCACTTTTAGAAGTAAATATTCTGTTAAAGGAATACTTCCCCAGAATCAGATGAAGTCTTGGATACTATTTGTATGTCTCTTAGTCCAGTATGAAGGAAGATAGAGGTAGTTTCACGAGCCAATGCTAACTAGCATTAGCACAATGACTGCGAAGGGACTCTGACAAAATCCGAAGTATCCCTTTAACTCATACACAAATAATGTTGTTGACTCGTCCTTTACTCGTATTTGTAGCCAAAACATACATTAAGAAAAAACACTTAAAAAACCCTACCTCAAACTTGTGGATGTTTCAAAAATGCTTGCTAATTCCTCATATAAGGTGACGTCACGTTGGCTCATTAGCTGAGCTGGCTAATCAGCGGATTACTTTAATATATACACACTACCGTTCAAATGTTTGGGGTCACTTAGAAATGTCCTTGTTTTCCATGAAACATACATGAAATTAGTTGCAAATTGAATAGGAAATATAGTCAAGACATTGACAAAGCTATAAATAACGATTTTTCATTGAAATAATAATTGTGTCTGTCCTTCAAACTTTGCTTTCGTCAAAGAAACCTCCATTTTCAGCAATTACAGCCTTGCAGACCTTTGGCATTCTACTTGTCAATTTGTTGAGGAAATCTAAAGAGATTTCACCCCATGCTTCCTGAAGCACCTCCCACAAGTTGGATTGGCTTGATGGGCACTTCTTACATACTATACGGTCAAGCTACTCCCAAAACAGCTCAATAGGGTTGGGATCCGGTGACTGTGCTGGCCACTCCATTATAGACAGAATACCAGCTGACTGCTTTTTCCCCAAAAAGTTATTGCATAGTTTGGAGCTGTGCTTTGGGTCATTGTCCTGTTGTGGGAGAAAATGGGCTCCAATAATGTCTCATTATATGGCTGTGAATGCACCAGGAACGAGCCTGCGCTTTCTGTCGTTTCTTCAAGATGTCTGCAGCATTGTGACGTATTTGTAGGCATATCATTGGAAGATTGGCCATAAGAGACTACATTTTCCAGGGGTCCGCCCGGTGTCCTTTGTCTAAATTGGTGCGTAATCTTCAGTTGCGGGCATTTTCTCCTGGGATTCAGGACAGAAAGCACACTTCCACGAACGATGTATCATCGAAGAGATATGTGAAAAACACCTTGAGGATTGGTTCTAAACAACGTTTGCCATGTTTCAGTCGATATTATGGAGTTAATTTGGAAAAAAGTTAGGCGTTTTTATGACTGGATTTTCGTTTTTTTTTGGTAGCCAAACGTGACGCACCAAACGGAGCGATTTCTCCTAAACAAATAACCTTTCAGGAAAAACTGAACATTTGCTATCTAACAGAGTCTCCTCATTGAAAACACCTGAAGTTCTTCAAAGGTAAATGATTTTATTTGAATGCGTTTCTGGTTTTTGTGAAAATGTTGTCTGCTGAATGCTAACGCTAATGCTAACGCTAAATGCTACGCTAGCTAGCTACTGTTACACAAATGATTGTTTTCCTATGTTTGAGAAGCATATTTTGAAAATCTGAGATGACAGTGTTGTTAACAAAAAGCTAAGAGCTAGCATATTTATTTAATTTGCGATTTTCGTGAATAGTTAACGTTGCATTATGGTAATGAGCTTGAGGCTGTATTCACGATCCCGGATCCGGGATGGCTAAGTGCAAGAGGTTAATCTTTTCTTTTTATTGGCCAGTCTGAGATAAGGCTTTTTCTTTGCAACTCTGCCTAGAAGGCCAGCATCTCGGAGTAACCTCTTCACTGTTGACGTTGATACTGGTGTTTTGCGGGTACTATTTAATGAAGCTGCCAGTTGAGGACTTGTGAGGCATCCGTTTCTCAAACTAGACACTCTAATGTACTTGTCCTCTTGCTCAGGCCTTGTTATTGGATTTTTATGAATAATTACTAAATGATGTATACATTTAGGTTAGAAATATAACTAAACAGAATAGTACTCTGTTACTGTATGAATGTATGAATCTTATTAGAATCATAAAACTGAAAATAAGGTGTGTAGTTTTAGTCAAGAATTAGAACAAGGACTTTCTGTTCCTTGTTAGAAACGAATGGAGCTATCGTCAGACCGGCTGGAATACTGTGTTCCTTACACAACATTCTGTCCCCACCCAGGGAGGGGAGAGACCTTGGGCATGTAGTAGATTGTTTAACAGGTGGCAGACAATGTGAGAAGGCTTGTGAACTATATTGCCATTGTATCTGAGAGGAAGAGGGTCATTTATGACTAAATGTGAGGTATATAAACCAATGTACATGGTATTATGACCAGAACGTTCCCATGAATAAAAATGTACATATTGTACTATTGTAGACTGGGCCTCTGTCGGTCTTCATTTCTATCAGTATCCTACAAATTCTGATATAGCAGACTGAGTAGTTTAATTGAATTGGTTAATGAACACATAGTTACTAAATTCATCTAACAGGCCTCCCACTCCTCTTTCTATTCTGGTTAGAGTCAGTTTGCGCTGTTGTGTGAAGGGAGGAGTACAAAGCGTTGTAAGAGATCTTCAATTTCTTGGCAATTTCTCGCATGGAATAGCCTTCATTTCTCAGAACAAGAATAGCGTCAGTCTAGTTTCAGAAGAAAGTTATTTGTTTCTGGACATTTTGAACCTGCAATCGAACCCACAAATGCGGATGCTCCAGATACTCAACTAGTCTAAAGAAGGCTGGTTCAATTGCTTCTTTAATCAGTACAACAGTTTTCAGCTGTGCTAACATGATTGCAAAAGGGTTTTCTAATGATCAATTAGCCCTGTAAAATTATAAACTTGGATTAGCTAACGTGCCATTGGAACACAGGAGTGATGGTTGCTGATAATGGGTCTCTGTACGCCTTTGTAGATATTCCATTAAAAATCAGCGGTTTCCAGCTACAATAGTCATTTACAACCTTAATGTCGACACTGTATTTCTGATCCATTTGATGTTATTTCAATGGACAAAGAATGTGCTTCTCTTCCAAAAACAAGGACATTTCTAAGTGACCCCAAACTTATATACACACTGCTCAGCAAAGAAGCCACTTCTCTCCAGGAAAAACATCAGGGACAGACTGATATTCTGCAAAAGGTACAGGGATTGGACTACTAAGAACTGGGCTAAAGTCATTTTCTACGATGAATCCCTTTCTGGTTGTTTGGGGCATCCGGATAAAAGCTTGTCCGGAGAAGACAAGGTGAGCGCTACCATCAGTCCTGTGTCATGCCAACAGTAAAGCATCCTGTGTGGGGTTGCTTCTCAGCCAAGGGATTGGGCTCACTCAGAATTTTGCCTGAGAACACAGCCATGAATAAAGAATGGTCCCAACACATCCTCCGAGAGCAACTTCTCCCAACCATCCAGGAACAGTTTGGTGACTAGCAATGCCTTTTACAGCACGATGGAGCACCTTGCCATAAGGCAAAAGTGATAACTAAGTGGCTCAAGGAACAAAACATCGATATTTTGGGTCCATGGCCAGGAAACTCCCCAGACCTTAATCCCATTGAGAACTTGTGGTCAATCCTCAAGAGGCGGGTGAACAAACAAAAACCAACAATTTCTGACAAACTCCCAAGCATTGATTATGCAAGAATGGGCTGCCATGTGGCTCAGAAGTTAATTGACAGCATGCCAGGGCGGATTGCAGAGGTCTTGAAAAAGAGGGGCCAACACTGAAAATATTGACTCTTTGCATCAACTTTGTGTAATTGTCAATAAAAGCCTTTGACACTTATGAAATGCTTGTAATTATACTTCAGTATTCCATGGTAACATCTCACAAAAAAATATATAAAGACACTGAAGCAGCAAACTTTGAGGAAATTAATATTTGTGTCATTTTCAAAACTTTTGGCCACAACTGTGTATGTATATATGTGTATATAACTGTGTATATATATATATATATATATATATATATATACAGTATATTAGAGGTCGACCGATTATGATTTTTCAACGCCGATACCGATTATTGGAGGACCAAAAAAGCTGATGCCGATTAAAATCGGCCGATTTTTTTGAATTTATTTATTTGTAATAATGACAATTATAACAATACTGAATAAACACTTATTTTAAATTAATATAATACAAATAAAATCAATTTAGCCTCAAATAAATAATGAAACATGTTCAATTTGGTTTAAATAATGCAAAAACAAAGTGTTGGAGAAGAAAGTGAAAGTGCAATATGTGCTATGTAAGAAAGCTAACGTTTAAATTGTTTCGTTATGGAATGGATGATTCGGCGGTTGTCGTTCTTCGCGTTCAATGATACCGAATTCCTAGCTGCAGACTAGTAATTAATATCAAAGACGTGTTCTTATTCTGTCGGTATCGATAGTCTAAGAGTTTAACCACGTGGTATGGTTAAAAGATTCAGCAATGGTCTGCAACCTTTGTACTCCCGTGATTGAGAGAAACATGGTCATGGAATTTCTCAAAGTTGGGTTTAATTCGGAATTGCAGAAAAGGGACTGTCCCAGGTTGCCTGACCCTAACTGGGCTCAGGGGCGGTCCTCTAATTTAGTTCAACTCAAAAGGGAATTGGAGTTTCCTTCATTAAACAGTCCAAAATCACTGTACAGTTCAAAATGTTACTGTACCTAGCTAGCTAATGGAGGAAGCGTTCACTTCAGGAGTGTGTTCATTGGCTGGTTAACATCCAATTTGTTTCATATGAATTGACTGGCGTAGAGCTAGCAAGCTAATGGTCAAATTTAAGCTAGTTTTCAAGCACATTGTCAAACTTAAGAAATACTCCTCCTTCATGCACAAAACTCTTTAGCATGATGTAACATAGTGGAACTAACACTTCATCCGCAAAGATTTATTGATTTAACTTTGAATCATTCTGGTGTTTTGAGGCAGAAATTCTTAGCTCCCATCCCTCACTGGTGCTGGCTATGCACTGGGATCTATAAAAGGCGGTATACCTGCAAGACAGTGGTAAATCTTGAAAGGGCATATAAACATTGGCTTATTGTTTTTTGTTTTTTTTACAGGTAACATACCATGTTTTTTTTGGTCTGAAATAGGTATAAATGTGAACGAAAAATGCAGGAAAACTCAACCATGCATCAAAGTCAGCGTTTTCATCATAAGTTCACATTATCAAGACTGAGTTAATTGTAACTTCACAGTATCCCGACTCAGACTCATGACTCAGGGGCCAAATTAAGTGTGTGGACTCTTTTTGGGGAGGCTCCAAAACCTATCCATCACCCCCTCTACACGGGTACACTGGGCTGGGAGCAGGCTGTAGGAACAGGATATTTAGCAAATAAATTGCCTATAGCAAATAAATTGCCTAGGCAGGCACTTTTAATTAAAGACAACCATGCAGATGAGGGCTGTCAGAAGACAATGCTGATTCCTCAGTCAGTGGTAGCGTCCCAAATGGCACCCTATTCCCTAAATAGTGTACTACTTTCGACTAGGGCCCTATGTGTCCTGGTCAGAAGCACTATATAGGGAATAGGGTGCCTTTTGGGACACACCCAAAGTGAATGTGAATCTATTCCTTGTCTACGTGAAAATCATTATATTTCCCCTCTTCTCTGTCACAAACCCAATGAGCTGGGTCCTATCCAGAGCACACCGTAGAAAATATATTTTGAAAAAGAAAACAAAAATGAGCAGGTTGGCGTTTATTTTACTGTCTAGACTAATGCAACTTGCTGTTGGCTGGGCTCACCGCTTGTGCCATCAAACCCCTCCAACGTATCCAGAATGCCGCAGCCCGCCTGGTGTTCAACCTTTCCAAGTTCTCCCAGGTCTGCTCAAGTGTGCAGCATCCGTCAAATGTTGGTTCAATAAATAACACAGAATTTAACATTGTTATCAGGACATATTCCTAACGTGTGGAAACCAGCGTATGTGCTGCCACTACATAAGGGAGTTTGATTGTTGTGATCTTGACAACTATCGTCCCATATCAATGCTTTCTTGAATCGTTGGTGAATGTGCAACTTCGTAGATTGTTTAATCTGTATTTGGAATGTACATCAATCAGGGTTATGACCAGTACTATTACTGCAACCATATCAGTTGTAAATTATATTGTCAACGCATTGTATGCAACGATGAATTGTGCTGCCCTATTTATAGATTTGTCAAATGCTTTTGATACAGACGATCATTCTATCTTATTAAGTAAGTTGTCTGTGTTAGGTCTTGGCACTGATGCCTGTTTGTGGTTTCAGAAGACGGGGTTAAATCTGAATTTCTTGAAAAACTTAAAGGGGTACCCCAGGGTTTGATTTTGTGGCCATTGTTGTTCACGTTGTGTATAAATGACATTGGAAATACTGTAAAACACCTGTAACATTCACCTCTATAAAGAAGACATAGTTATTTATTCCTGTGCATCTTCAGTGCAGCAGGCCATTCGTGACCTTCAGCATGATTTTGACTCATCCAAAAATCACTTACTGATCGTAAATTAGTGTTAAATGCAAATAAAACCACGTTTATTCTCTTCTCTAAGTCTCGTAATGTTGAACCTGAGGACTTGCACTCCAAATGGAGCAAGTTTCTCACTATAAGTACTTGGGTATGTGGATTGATGACAAGTGGTCTTTTGAAACACACATTGAAAACTTGACAAACATGCTGAGATCGATGTTTGTTTTTTATATAAAAATAAATCCTGACTCAGTTCTGAAAATATAAGGAAGATAGTTTAAAAAAAACGCTTCTCCTTGCAATCGAGATGATTTATATGCACGCGGCATCCTCTGTTATGAAACCATTGGACTCAGTATTCCATTCAGCAATCCATTTTATCACTAGGGACGGTTTAAGGACTCATCATTGCATTCTTTATGTGGGATGGGCCTCTCTGTCTGTAAGAAGAGCTGCATTCTCTTTTATTTATTTACAAAGCAGTCTTGTAGAAACTTCCTCTGTACATTACTTTGTTTTTACCAAACCTGTTCTTAGGGATAGATAACTCTGGAGATCCCTTTGGTCTCCACAGAACTGGGAAAATCTGCATTTAGTTTTTTTTGCCCCCTTATGTGTGGAACAATACACATAATTCCTTTCAGGCATTTTAAATGATTGATTGGAGACTTACGTTACAGAATGCGATTGCTTTTCTTAAATATTTTTCATGTAGTGCTTTATGCGTTTTATTATAGTGTGTTTTGTTGGGCTGTTATATTTATGTATTGGGTTTTACTTGTAAATGTATACAGGGCTCTCTTGTAAAAATGGTTTCATCTCAATGTGACTCCCTGTTTAAATAAAGGTTAATAAATGAATGCCACACTGCCCCTATGCACACTCCACTGGCTTCCAGTCGAAGCTCGCATCCACTACAAGACCATTGCACTTGCCTACGGAGCAGCAGGAGGAACTGCCCCTCCATACCTTCAGGCTATGCTCAAACCGTACACCCCAACCAAGTACTCCATTCTGCCACCTCTGGACTCTTGGCACTCCCACCTCTACGGGAAGGCAGCTCCCGCTCAGCCCAGCAAAAGCTCTTCTCTGTCAGACACCCCAATGTTGGAACAAGCTTCTCCCTGAAGCTAGGATAGCAGATCCCCTGGCCATCGTCCAAAACCATCTGAAACCCTACCTCTTCAAAGAGTATCTTAAATAATCCCACAGCACATTTTTGTTTTCATGAATTTTTACGAAAGACAATTTTGACTTTGCAGCTGGCCTATCTAGCGGAAATCGTTCAGTTCTGCTGCCAGGGCAAGATTCATGACAAACATCAACCTGACAAAAATGTGCAGATACTGAACACGACCCATTTCTTTCAGATGAATGACAAAGGGCTGGGAAAAGGGGCTGAAATGGAACCCAGCCTTGCTCAACGCTTGAGGGGAGCCAGAATGGAAAGGCAGGCTATGCAGGGGTATGCTACAGTAAGTCTAAGCCTGTGTCCCAAATGGCACCCTATTCCCTTTTTAGTGCACCACTTTTGACCAGGGCCCATAGGGTTTTGGTCAAAAATAGTGCACTATATAGGGCAAGGGTTATTCAATTCTTATTCTACGAGGTCCGGAGCCTGCTGGTTTTCTTTTCTACCCGATAATTAATTGCACCCACTGTCTAAATCAATCCCTGATTAGAGGGGAACAATAAAAAAAATGCAGTGGAACTGGCTTCGAGGTCGAGAGTTGAGTTTGAGGGATATAGAGAACAGGGTGCCATTTGGGACGCATCCCATAGCTTGGAATGCAGGGTTTAAAAAAGGCCAAAAGAGTAATTGCTCGACTGCGATAGTCCTCTGACAAAATGCAACCTCTGCAGGGTAACTAAAACGAGTCTGGGATTAAATGATTGAATAAAAGAAAACAAACTTGGCGGAAAACTGGGAGGAAAATTCTACTTTTCTGCCGAGAAACACACACACAGAAATGCTACAAATGCTCATACAACAGAAACACAACTTTAATCAGAGACGCTAGTGCCTCTAGCAATCTAGTGAAGTAGCCAGAAACTGAGGGAGAATTGATCATGTGTTGAAATCAAAGGAGAAATAGAGCTGGTCCTTTCACAGAGACCTCGATCATCAACATGCCAATAATGTTAACCACACACAGCCACAGAAATGCGCCATCTTAGTCCATTACACTCACTGGTGCTCTCCAAACCGGGACTGTGCCCCAAATGGGACACTATTCCCTTGCAAATGCACTACATTTGACCAGGGCCCATCCTCCAATGTAAAATAAAAAAATTAAGGATCGTGATATTTTGGTGAATTGAAGCTTGTTCTTACCTTTGCCATGTGAGGTCAGTTTGACCTGCTGGGCAAGAGAGACTGTGACCACCCTCTCTTAGAAGAAAAGGGTTATTCAGCTGTCCCCATAGTAGCACCATTTTTTGTTCCAGGTAGAACCCTTTTTAGTTGCAGGTAGAACCATTCTGGGTTCCATATAGAACTCACTGTAGAAAGGTTTTTACATGGAACCCAAAAAGGCTCTGCCTGGAACCATAAGGGTTATACTTGGAACCAAAAAGGGTTCTTCAAAGGGTTCTCTTATGGGGACAGCCAAAGAACCGTTTTAGGTTCTAGATACCACCTTTTCCCCCCTAAGGGTGTATGAATTGAACAAACCCAAAAGACGGGATGAAAAAAGAGGTCTTCCAAACTTTTTTCAAAAATGGTGGATTGACAGTGATTATAATGAATGCCAAAACAAACCAGAAGAAAGATAAATAGTGGCTGAGTTAAATATTTCAATCAAGAGAGAGATGGAAGGACGACCAGCCAGTAAAGTGTAAAGGTAAGAGACTCTAATGCTATGATATTCACCATCCCTCCTTGATTGTTGCCGTACTACTGGTTAAATGCTTCCTTTTTCAGCATTAACTGGTTGGAGTTGTTTGTATACCTACAATCAGATCTAGTGTGTGCTCAAAGTATTATCTTCAGAAAATGTAGATGTTTATCATCTCTGTTCATCTCCTGCTCAGATTTCTCCAAACAGAGGGTGGTCACGGTCTCTCTTGCCCAGTAGGTCAAACTGACCTCACATGGCAAAGGTAAGAACAAGACAAGGTAACACTTAACTTGACACTTCTGCCATAGACCTACACACATACTTTTTTTGCAGACATCGATTAGAAGTAGCAAATGTTGCACACGCACAAAACATTGTATGTTTTTGAGGACCACGCTGAAAAATGGTTGTTTAATGTTTTAATGCATCATCATGTGCGCTTTTAAGCTGTACATTAAAAAAAAGAAAAATCAGGCACGCATGCACACACCTCCCTTTCCAACTTCTCCCAAGGCAGAACAACTTCCATCTATCCCCCCCAGCACTGCAGTGATGTGCACAGCAGCAGCATTTCAACCTAGTCTCCCTATCTCCCCCTTTCTACATAAAACTCTCTCTCACCCTCTCCTCTTTCTGTCTAAGAAGAGGTGGATAGGTAGAGGAGGTATAGTCAGGCAGTGTCAGGGGGTCGTATATCCTGAGCACCTGTCTGAGCAGTACATAAAGCAGGCCTGGGGAATTACACCCTGCTGTCTGCCTGATGCAGTTCAGCTCCTCAAGGACCTTCAGGGGGGGGGTGAGAGTTGGAGGGAGAGTGAAAGAGATAATTCCATCAGTAAGAGGCACAAGAAGAAGACAGAAGAGTTATGGCAGGACAAAGGGCACAGAGAGGGCACTAGAGTTAAAGGGATGGAGGAAAGTGACTTGCCGGCCTATCGAAATCTGCAGCAAACTCCCACCCGAGTTGCAGGTCCTCTGGTTGATCCGAGACACAGATAACCAGGCCATGGTTAATCTATAAGATCATGGTACATCCTCGGACACAAAGTATGACCTTGTTTCTTGAACAAACAACCAAAGTATGAAGTTGAAAAAATGATGATATATATATTTTAAAAAATCCCTAACCCTATGAAAATCCCACCTCATCCATTTCCTAGTCATACAGAACAGAGGAGCATGACAAATGATGCTGCGTTTAATTTATTAACCTGCCAGCTCCGAGTAGTTCTCAGCGATGTTTTCTTCCGGCCCACTGCGTGCTGTTTTTCTCTCTTGAAACAACAACATCTCTTTGCGTGTGTGTGTGTTGACTCTCAGCCTCCTGTGGTTAATTACTGCACTCATACAAACACATCTCATATGCTTCAGTCTCGCCACAGATGTATCACCGGATGCACAGAGCGGAGAGATATTGGCGTTGCTGCAGGTCAGGTTGTGTTTCTCAGCCCTTGCTGTTTTAAATCAGGTGTGTCTCTTTAACAGCACTCTGTAAAATAAATAGACCCTTTGCTATGACACTCAGACCCTTTGCTATGACGCTCCAAATTGAGCTTAGGTGCATCCTGTTTCCATTGATCATCCTTGAGATGTTTCTACAACTTGATTGGAGTCCAACTGTGGTAAATTCATTTCATTGGACATGATTTGGAAAGGCACAAATCTGTCTATATAAGGTCCAACAGTTAAAAACGCATGTCAGAGCAAAAACCAGGCCATGAGGTCGAAGGAATTGTCCGTAGAGCGCCGAGACATGATTGTGTCGAGGCACAGCTCTGGGGAAGGGTATCAAAAAATGTCTGCAGCATTGAAGGTCCCCAAGAACACAGTGGCCTCCATCATTCTTAAATGGAAGAAGTTTGGAACCACCAAGACTCTTCCTAGAGCTGGCCGCCCCCGGGCCAAACTGAGCAATCGGGTGAAAAGGGCCTTGGTCAGGGAGGTGACCAAGAACCCGATGGACACCCCACAGAGCTCCAGAATTCCTCTGTGGAGATGGGAGAACCTTCCAGAAGGACAACCATCTCTGCAACACTGTACCAATCAGGATTTTATGGTAGAGTGGCCAGACGGAAGCCACTCCTCAGTAAAAGGCACAAGTTTGCCAAAAGGCACCTAAAGGACTCTCAGACCATGAGAAACAAGATTATCAAGGGTCTGATGAAACCAAGATTAAACTTTTTGGCCTGAATGCCAAGCGTTGCATCTGGAGGAAACCAAGCACCATCCCTACGGTAAAGCATGGTGGTGGCAGCATCATGCTGTGGGGATGTTTTTCATCTGAGAGACTGAAGGATCGAGGGAAAGATGAACAAAGCAAAGTACAGAGAGATCCTTGATGAAAATCTGCTCCAGAGCGCTCAGCACCTCATACTGAGGTGAAGGTTCACCTTCCATCCGCTTGAGAGGATCTGCAGGGAAGATTGGGAGAAACTCCCCAAATGCAGGTGTGCCAAGCTTGTAGCATCATAACCCAAGAAGACTCGAGGCTGTAATCACAGGTGCTTCAAAAAAAATACTGAGTAAAGGTTCTGAATACTTATGTAAATGTAATATCATTTTAATTTTGTTTTATAAATGAGCAAAAATGTATAAAAACCTGTTTTTGCTTTGTCATTATGGGGTATTGTGTGTAGATTGATGAGGGCAAAAAAACGATTTAATCCATTTTAGAATAAGGTTGGAACGTAACAAAATGTGGAAAAAGTAAAGGGGCCTGAAAACTTTTCCGAATGCTCTGTATAGGGGAATAGGATGCCACTTGGGACGAAGGCCATCTCTCTTTCTACGAGGTCAGAACCTTTGCCCTTTCCAGTCTTTATAGACTCTCCAAATTGTCTTTTGTATTGAATATCGGGTGTTGATTTTTGTGGGATACACTTTTTTTTTTTTTTTTTAGGGATGTGAGAAATGGAAAATAAATGTTAACGTTAAAACAATAAGAAAAATATATAAAATTCCATGTGACTCACAATGTAGCTGCCCTGCTGCAGGAAATGGTTTGAGTGTCATGGTGAGTCCCTTCCAGAAGGTTAAGCATCGCTCCTGTACTACCATTACTGTACCTCAATTCCACCCAATTTAATTTCTCAAAGTATTGCCATACAGGACTTCCTTCATATTGTTGCTTGCCTTTCCCTGCTATTTTTCCAACTGTTAACAAAGATGAGTCGGCCTCAAGGAGAGCCGACCTCCTTGCACAATTGATCCCTCGACTTCTCGCACGTCAAGATTAGATTCCACTAGGAAGATTCTGTGTTTTTGTAATGGAGGAGACTGATTAGTGGCCATACTTCAGAGAACACAAACACTTGCATCTTTCATAGCGAGCTAGCGAGGGAGGGAGAGCGGGGAGGGGCACAGTATAGGCAGGTTGGCCACCAGGCAGACAGAGTCAGAACCGCACACTAGGCCTATCTATCAGTGCTCAAAAACTGTATCTCGCAATGGAATGCTGTATGTAGAGAGAGAAAGACAGATAATCCCACCAACATTGATGTGAACATGGCTTGCAGTCAAATGGCACTTTTTTCTAGCCATACCATTCTATTCCTTTTTCTATGCTCTGAGCTGATAGAGGAAAGGGAGGACTAACGTATTTCCTGCCACTCTCTGTCTGCATGCCAAACGTCACCCTAATTCCTTACAGAAGATTTACAATCTCAGACTTTCGTTAATATGTCTCCCCAAAAAGCTTGTCACAGCCACCAGGCCTTTTATTTGCTTTATTTCTCCAATATTTAGATGTTTGCTTTTGGGGTATGCGTTCCCCAATGGGGTACTATAGACACACACCTCAAACATTTCATTTATGTTTTGTCTGTCCATTCTGAGACATTTAACCTGTGATCTTGTTTGTAATGTCACATCCATAACGCTGCAATTACCCACGTACACAACATATTTCCAGGTGAGTTGGTCTGTTTTGAGGGCGTTTAGTATGCAGGGCAGTGCCCATTCCACCAGTTGTGAGTAATGACAGAGGCAGGTGTGTGTGTGTAGCCCATTTCAGCAGTAGTGAGTGTTGTGATAATAGTGAGCTATGTGTGTGCACATGTTAGTTTGTGGGGGTGGGGGGGTATTCCAGCAGTAGTGAGTGTTCACAGCCTAACTTGGGGATCTCATCACCCTGTTAACTGATGCCTAAGGAGAGCGGGTGAGTCAGCTAGCGCCAAATACAGAGAGCATTGAGCTAATTTACCTAAGGGCTGGGGGGCATTTGTGGGTGTCTGCTTGTTTGAAGAATGAAATGTGCATGCATGAGGCCAGCAGGGCGTGTGTGTGTATCCAGAGCGTTGATGTATAGAGAAGCACTACCGGAGCACTGTAGATCGCACCAAACTGGTTTACTCTTCAATAAGAATACATTTAGAAAAAAAATAGAACAGTCACTGCAAATCTCTTTCTCACTCACTTACTCACTCACCCACGGTGTGCATATGGCAGAGGCTGCTGTTATGAGTTGGGCCAGACTGTCAGCAGATGCTAGGCGACCTTTCTATACACTCTGCAGCGTTTTAACCCACTTCAACACTGCAGGGTCTTAACCCATTTTAACACTGAGGTGTCTCAAAACTAGGGATGGTTATCGGTAAGATTTTAATGGTATTACCACTCTTACCGATACTGCATATCGATCCGGTACTTTAACGGTATTCTTATCGGTTCTTTTTGTAATTTTTTTACGAAAAAAACAAACAAACAAACAAACAAATTAAGAACAGAATTAACATAGCTTTATTTTCTGAAATGTAAAATAAATAAAAATAAACAATCATTTACAGCAAAAGAAACAGCAATGTTTTGAACAAATCACTATTATAGACTGTAATGTTGCGATGATGGAAATGTAAAACAAATTATCAATATTTTCCTGCAAAAGAAAATACAGTGGTATAGATCAACACGGGTGGGGCATGCAGGTAAGGCTGCAAAAGTTCTTAGCAGTTCTTCTGGAGAAAGATCAACATATTTGCCTTTGGCAGAATTCGGGATCTCTCCTGGCTGATTGTGTTCCCTCTGTTGAAAAGACCCTCTCGCTAGGGGTGGAGGAGGCTTGAGCACAGAGGTAGCTTGTTGCAATGTTTGTGAGGAGGGTCAGAGTAGCTCTCTTCTCCCACCACCACATCACAGGATCTTCAGCCATGGGGACTGTCTCCTCCATTTCCTCTCCTTCAGACTCCTCCTCCTGTTGCAGGTGCTCTGTGTCTGTCTGCTCCGGATCCTCTGACAGCCCTGGTGTTGCTCCTGTCACATTGGCCTCATCAGTTGCCTTCCTCAGCCTGTCCCAGGTGGAGACACTCACCGGCCTCCCTTTAAATCTGGGGTCCATTGCTGTGGCCTCATGCAGGAAGGCTTGAATGTCCTCATCCTGATAGTGCTCGGAGAGTTTCTCCCACACCTTCTCTTTGATGGTTGCCACAAACGTTGTATCTTCGTGCTTCACAGTGAAGTGCTTTTTGGAGGATGGGTATGATCTGTCCACAGATGGCATTCTTTTCACATGACACACACGCAGGGTGGATGTGTAGAGGATTCTCATGACCTGGACAAACTCCTCAGCCTTATGGAAGTCCTCGTTCTTCAGACGGTCCAGGTAGTCCTTGGTCATTGCTTTTCGCAGTCATGGGTCCAAGGCTGCTGCTTGGATCGATGGATACTCCTCCATGAATCTGGTCTTGACATCAAGTATGACTGAGTGTTGCAGAAGGCCTGAAATGACAACATACAATTAATTACCACACACGTGAATATTGAATGAAATAGTTAAATGTGGGAATTTCTAAATAATACTTTTAATAGATTGAACTGGCTTCTTACCAAAGAGCTGCTGCTTTTCCTTCAAGACTGTTTTGGATATCGAGGATCTCTTGAACAACACGACCACTGCTCTGATTAGGGCTGCCCATTAATCAATGGAAGTAGTTTTGTAGATTTTCTGCGCTGCCAGATTCAATGTGTACGCAAAGCATCCTATTTTTAGGATGTGTAGCCTCTTGATGGCAACATCCATATCGCCAGCATTATCAACAGTCACAGGTACAATCTTGCTCGGCTCTATCTCAAACTCTTCCAGAATGTCTGAGATCTCCTCTGCCAATCGCAGTTTGCGATTTGTACACTGCCCTGGTGTGGAGGACATTCTGTTTTACACTGCCCTGGCTTGTGTAGTACACTGTAACAGTGAGATAGTGGTCCTGACAGAGGCTGGTCCACCTGTCTGATGTGATGGCTAACTTTGGCACGTCCTTCAGCTCAGTGATCACATTGGCCTTTTCTACACCATACCAGGTAGGAATTAATGTGTCACTGAGGTAACTCCTGGAGGGAGGGGTATATTTGGGGTTGCCTTGCTCATCTCCCTACAGTAAAACAAGATATTCCATGTGTTGAATTATTGTGTATTGTATTGTGGAGTGATGGGACTAACATACAACCCTTTTATACTACTATATCCTAAAAATTAATACAGCTCAACAGACTATGACCTAAAGCCCTTGGACTCTACTGTTGCAAAGGGGTGTAGGCCTTTCACTAGGTGGCACTCATTCACCCTCTCCTTAGTCATCCTCCCACTAGCTGCCAGCGTGAAGGGGCTTTGGGATTGTCTTTGGCTTGGACCAGCGGCATTAGAGGGAGGAGTGGGTTGGTTCACTGTAGCTGCAACTTTAACAAAAAAGTAGGAACATCTTTAAATGGGTGATTGAATTTATGAACGCACCCGTAGCTAAACAATCAGCTGGCTAATGGTTACTTTTGATCATGAATCCATGTTCTCGTAATTTAGTTAACCCCATGTGTGGGCTCCAGGCAGCTAGCATACATACCTAACGTAGATCGGCCAACGAGAGATGAACTACGAGCCTGGCAGTCGAAAACTGTGCATTTCTCTGCCTGTATATGATCACTTTCAATTGATGTTTGGACAGATTGCTTGTGTTTCCACCCTTACAAGCAAAAGTCTTGTTGCACTTGTCAGTATCAACTCTGGTGAAGTGTAACCACACTTTTGAACGTTTAGTTCTCTCCGCCATCGGCACTAATTAAAAGCAGGGTCTTTCTTGTGTGTGTGTGCGCTGTACCATGTGAGAGACAGGCTCCGCGCGAGAGAGATCTCTCTTCTGGATTGGGAATAGCGAAAATGCATCGTAAACAAATGTCTTAATCTTATTGCAAATTAGAAACGGTTGGTGAGATAAAATGTGCAAAATAATGTTTATATAGCAATAATAAATAGGAAATGTATTTTCTTAATTTCTCCAGTACTGAATGCAGAACCGATAACGTCGGAGCTTATCGATACTACGGTCTTTCATAATTTAGCCCCGGGGCCCTTTAATACCGGGGTTCGGTACCCATCCCTACTCAATACATTTAAACACCATGCAGTGTCTTAACCATTTACAATCATGGGAATTGGCCTTGAGAGAACACATTTTAACACTAATGTCTCAACACATTTTAACACACTGCAGTATCATAACACATTTTAACACTACAGTGTTTCAACACATTTGGCCATTTCTGGCAATGTTTTAATGTGTTTGCTTTTATACCGGCTAACGGACACACTGCTGCTTCGCACTGTCATAAAACACTTCAACACTGCAGTGTCTCAACACACTCAAAAGCAGGCACTTAACTGACGGACACAATGTGAACGTTGCGTTAATGTTATGGGAGCGTCAGTGGGATGACAGTCATCGTGGCTGTGGATCTGGCCAGGTGCTGAGTGGTGCTTTACTTGGGGACAGTGGATGTCCAGTCCCCATACAGGCCATTCATTACACTTGCCTCCTATCTGATGGTTGTGGGGGGAAGACTGGACAGCACGGAGCTACGGTCTCATCCATCCCAACATCACTGGACACATCCCTGATTCCCATTACGATAACGCACACAAGCCTTCACATACAACACACACACCATCGTTCACAATGTATAGTACTATACATACACAAACGCACGTTCTCGAAGAACTGTACACACACGTGCACACACACACCATAATTCACATCATACACTTACATTCACTGCATACACACAGCTTCATACATATCACATCAGTAACAGCATCACTTAATAAAATTATATTTTAGTTGGCTTAGTTATAATTTGTTTTGCTTCATATGTTCTGTTCAGTACGTGCTTGCTTGAGGTAAGCTATGTAGTGACTTAACTAACATTCATCTGAAGACTTATTTATCTAATTAACTAACTATGTTTAATTGTTACCCAATTAAATTAATCATGTAACAATTCACTCACTAGGATCTGGGGCACCACGAGAGCGGTTCTTTAAAGAGTTAATATCTCCAGGTCAAAACTCAAAAAGGTCTTTTACCTATCGCATCTATAAACAGTCAACTTATTAATCATAACCTTGTATAATATAATCATTCTGAACAGTCGTAACCTCCTTGCATCTGCAAATACCCATCCCTTACTTACGATTCAGTACTACACAAATTGGTTTAATTATTTATTTACTAGCTAATTAAATGGGAACACGGGACAAACATACACACTTTGCATCGGTTATTGACTGGAGACTTAATACGCTGAAAACAGGTCCCTAGCGGAATGACAACAACATGGCTGCTTGTTAAAGAAGAGATGGAGAGGTAGAAAGAGAGACAGAGACACTAAACATTGGTATTCAGAAACTACTCTCACTTACAGTAACCATATACTTTGCACACAAACCGCCGCCCGCTTTGAGTAAGAAATCATGAATGTATTTACGTGAAATGCCTGGGTTTTCCGGGGATCTCTTGGTGGACAGGGCAGCCTTGGGAAGGGGGTGGGCCTTTTCGCTGCACGCTTTTCGCGACAAGGCTCTGATAGTCCAAAATGGTTCCAACAAGTCTTCTACTGTTGTCTTCCTTTGTAGTTGCCTGGTAACCGGTGAATTGTTGTGTTGTCCTGAACAGAACTACAGAGTTGGCTTTTCCTTACATTCGCTCTTGAAGATGCTTCTTTGAAGATAGGCTAGCCAGCCGTGTCGATGGTTCCCCAATGGGGTGATGAGAGTAGCATAATACGATGGTTTGAGCAGAGTAACAGAATGGTCCTACTTAAATCCACTTTTGAAGACACTTTACTTAGGACAGCTAATCAGCCTTACGAGTGATTGTCCGGGAGGTGAATTTATCGTCTCCGCCTCGTGTTGAGATTCAAAGTTCAAACCACTTTAAAGGTGAAGCAGCAGCTTCACGTATTTCTGGTGTGATGTGTTTTTTCCCGTAACCCATAATTTATACAGTTTGCTTAACTTCTTCGGGATAGGGGGCAGCATTTTCACTTTTGGATAAATAGCGTGCCCAATTTCAACTTGCTGATACTCATCCCCAGAATATAAGATATGCATATTATTAGTAGAATTGGATAGAAAACACTCGGAAGTTTCTAAAACGGTTTGAATCATGTCTGTGAGTATAACATAACTTATGTAGCAGGCAAAACCCTGAGGACAAATCATTCAGATTCTTTTTTTTTAGGTCACTGTCTATTCAATGAGTTTTCATTGGGAAACTAGATTTCTAAGGGACTTGTTTGCAGTTCCTACCACTTCCACTGGATGTCACCAGTCTTTAGAAATTGGTTGAGGTTATTCCTTTGTGTAATGAAGAAGTACAGCCATCTTGAATGAGTGTCATTTGAAGTCTACTTTTTGAGAGAGGAGCATGACTTGAAAAGTAGCGTGAGTTTGTTGTCTTCCTGTATTGAACACAGATTGTTGAGTTTTCAATTTGATCGATTATTAACGTTTAAAAATACCTAAAGTTATATTACAAAAGTAGTTTGAAATGTTTTGGCAAAGTTTACAGGTAACTTTTGAGATATTTTGTAGTGACGTTGCACAAGTTGGAAGCTGTGTTTTTCTGGATCAAACGCACCAAATAAATTGAAATTTTGGATATATATCCACTGAATTAATCGAACAAAAGGACCCTTTGTGATGTTTATGGGACATATTGGAGTGCCAACAAAAGAAGCTCGTCAAAGGTAAGGCATGATTTATATTTTATTTCTGCGTTTTGTATAGCGCCTGCAGGGTTGAAATTTGCTTTCGCCCTTTGTTTACTGTTGTGCAATCATCAGATAATAGCATTTTATGCTTTCGCCGAAAAACCTTTTTGAAATCTGACATGTTGGCTGGATTCACAACGAGTGTAGCTTTAATTTGGTATCTTACATGTGTGATTTAATGAAAGTTAGATTTTTATAGCATTTTATTTGAATTTGGCGCTCTACATTTTCCCTGGCTATTGGCCAAGAGGGACGCAAGCATCCCCCCTATCCCAGAGAGGTTAAAAGGGGCAGTTCCGGCAGGCTGGCACACTCCCTGACCTTACTCCGGGCGGTAGCTACTCACTGTGCAAAGTTATAAAAACAATGATCTCTTATTGCTTCTCAAATCACATCTCTCTCTTAACAAAAACACTTTCATCATCGTTCATATTACATCCACAACGCAGAGTATGAAAACTTCATACATGTAGTGGGTATACTTTCAAGTTCCAGTATTTCCATTTTAACATTTTCAATGACATCACAAAACAATGAAAAAAATGACAGTGTTCTATAGATTGCCTCGCACCTTCCCCATGTTCTACGTTAGAAATATTGTTTGAGTATTCGCTTTTGAAAGTGTTAGAGTTTTAGTGGGAAAATGTCTGTTGAATCAAATTACATTCCTTTGCTGAATCTTGAGAGGGCAGACCTGAATCTTCTCCCTTGATTTACAACAGGGCTCGAGTTGATAACCCTTAGTTCTTTCCTTCCCCCCTCTAGGTTGACAGGGGGTCTGATTGAAGTTATTTATTGCAAACCTGATCTATTTGGATTCTCGTGGACAGTCATGACAGCTATCAGATAAAGTTTTACATTGTGTTTTTGATGACTGACTGATTAGTTTTGATCTCACTCTGTCTCTCTATAGGTGACAGATAACTAGCGTTGCACACCCTGACTACATCAGCACCACTGACAGATTACCTGGCTCTCAGTATGATGTTCGAGGAAGATCGGCATGTAAAAAAATAACATCACAGTTGACAGCTGGGTGTGCGTGCAGTGCACCACAATAGACATAGAGAGACATGTCCATACAGGCACAAACATGCAGGCCCGTGTGCACGCACGCACACACACACGTACGTCCCCACATGCACACACATTCAAGAAACCAGTGCTGTAATGGAAACTGACCTGCTTGTACAGGGATGGGATTTTCTAGCAGGAATACTGTCTGCTTCCAATGCGTCTTGGTGACCTGTGGTCCCGTGGAGAACATCACCTGTGATTCAAAAGCAGAACATGTTATTTAGTCTTGGGCAACAGCAATCAACATGAACTCACAACAGTGAGGAATATGGATAACAACTCATTCCATTGTGACACTTATTTTTCTGTGGCTCATCTAACAATTCCATAACAGTAGTGGAAAATTAACCGGTCCCACACTCTTAAACCTACTAAACTAATTTTATAAATCTGTACTTCTATCCTATTCATAGTCTTCTAAAGACTAGATGTACTTCATTTTACCTTTATTTAACTAGGCAAGTCAGTTAAGAACAAATTCTTATTTTCAATGACGACCTAGGAACAGTGCCCCTGAACTGCCTGTTCAGGGGCAGAACGACAGATTTGAACCATGTCAGATCGGAGATTTGAACTTGCAACCTTCCGGTTACTAGTCCAACGCTCTAACCACTAGGCTATCCTGCCGCCACACATTTAAAACCGTAGTTCCCATTACACGTGGTGTAGTGTTACATCTCAGCAGTTATGCTCACATTGTAGGTAAAATAGGACGTGCAATTAAAAGACTTGTCGGCACGTCCCTCACGGAGCTTGGCATTGGCTGTTCCGAGTGGCCAGCTCCGGTGGGTGCTTACATCAGCAATCAGGAAGCGCCCCGGTGTCGATTGTCTCCCAAGGATGTGGGGAACGCCAAATCGTGAATGTAAATTGGGTGGCTGTTAAAAATGTAAGGGCCGCCGCATGCTGCTTACCTTGTTGCCGCAGTCTCTGTCGAAGAAAATGTCAAAGTAGCCCACGATGGCCTGGAAATGAAATATGAGAGGGTTGTTAGAATGTGATATGACAACACTACCGGGGCTGGACTTGTTTGGATAACCTGGGGCCTGTCCCAAATGGCACCCTTATTCCCTACATGGTGCAATACTTTAGACCTATGAGGCCTAAGGGCCCTGGTCAAAAGTAGTGCACTATGTGGGTCATTCTACAGAAGTGGTTAGAATTGCTTGAAAACAAATATGTCTCCAAGCTTAGGACATTTATTTAGATATATTGATATATTGATCATGATATATTCTAATTCATTTTAAGACAATAACAAACATATTGTTAGATTAAGATATTACAAAATCATTGTTCAGATACCCATTCGTATTGAAAGTCAAAAATTTATTTTTGAAAATAAAACAATATGTTTTTGGTAATTTTATAACAATCTTGAACTAGTTAGTCGTTTTTTTTTTTTTTTTTTTGTCTGAAAGTATTGTCCCCACTTTGGATGTTATTAGCGAAACACATTAAAAGATTGAAGAATGAATGCGCCTTAAGCCACACACCTCAAATCTAATAAACTTGTATTGGTCACATACACATGTTTAGCAGATGTTATTGCAGGTGTAGCGAAATGCTTGTTTCGATACAATTATAACCAGGAAATGGGATGCACCCCTTTCCATGATGACCAAATAGTGAGTGGTCTGTCTCCCAACACTTTGTAGAAAATGAGTGAAAAATGTAGTAAATCTTTATGTATGGTTATGGGACTACAATATATATTGAGGATGTAAAACTGTCCAAATGTAGAGCTAGCTAGCCATATGCTAGCTACGGGGATACATTAATGTCCAAAATAAGTCTAAATTGTCAAAACCAAAATGGTCACAACCATATTTTTAAAGCTTCATTATGGTTATTAACATTATTGTTTTGTTTATTGATTCTTGACTGTTAATCCACTGAATTTCTTTACATTTATTGAAAAAAAAAACTGTCTTTTACTTTTCCCTGGAAGTCAGAATAATGCACAGCATTGGACAAAACCTCTCTTTTGGCCTCAAATGGAAAATGCTACACAGTGGACAAGGTCCTGACCTTAATCCCTCCCCCCACAAAGGTTACACAGTGACACAGTGTACGACGGAGTGCGCGAGAAGCTTGGTCTGTGAATTCAGGGAAATGTGGCCATGGGTCAGAGCCTGATGGTAAAATGCTGAAAAGACTCTTACACAACCTGGAGGGTAATTTTCCTGTTGAAAAACAAATGATCATCCCACTAAGCCCACTTTGGGCTCCCGGGTGGCGCACTGAATGCGCCTTAAGCCACACACCTCAAATCAAATAAACTTTTATTGGTCACATACACATGTTTAGCAGATGTTAGGTCACATTGGTCTTTTACCAAGGCACTGCATCTCAGTGCAAGAGGCGCCACTACAGTCCCTGGTTCGAATTCAGGCTGTATCAAATCTGGCCGTGATTGGGAGTCCCATAGGGTGGCACACAATTGGCCCAGCGTTGTCCGGGTAACGTTGGGTTAAGCAGTCATTGTAAATAATAATTTGTCCTTAACTGACTTGCCTAGTTAAATAAAGGTTCAATAAAATAAATAAGCCCAAACCAGATGGGATGGAGTATCACTGTGGTAGCCATGCTGGTTAAGTGTGCCTTGAATTGCCATAATATGGACTTGGTCTTTTACCAAATATGGCAATTTTCTGTATACCCCCCCTAACTTGTCACAACACAACTGATTGGCTCAAACACATTAAGGAAAGAAATTCCACAAATTTACTTTTAACAAGGCACACCTATTAATTGAAATGCATTCCAGTTGACTACCTCATGAAGCTGGTTGAGAGAATGCCAAGAGTGTGCAAAGCTGTCATCAAGGCAAAGGGTGGCTATTTGAAGAATCTCAAATATATTTTGATTTGTTTAACACTTTTTGGGTTACTACCTGATTCCATACGTGTTATTTCATAGTTTTGATGTGCTCACTATTGTAGAAAATCGTAAAAATAAAGAAAAACTCTTGAATGAGTAGGTGTTCTAAAATGTTTGACCCGCAGTGTATATCTACGTCACAGGATATGGACACCAAGGTAAACCAAACTACATTATTTATTGAGTGGGTGCTAAACCTTTGGCATCATCCCACAGCTACTGTGTGGGCAGTCGTGGCTCGCTGTGGAGGGGCAGAGCTCAATAGAACCAAGGGTCCCCTCTCCGCAACCTCCCATCTGAAAACAACATGGAGCCTTACATTTGGCTGAGTCGACACACGGTGGTCCCATGTGGTACACCTCACCTCGTCTGAGGCCTGTCGCTTCACAAAATAAATAAATTACTTTTTGGCTGTCCCTGATAATACTGGGCATATTTTGCTGACCGGCTAATACCGGTGTGTTACACAAAATAAGCAATGTCGGCTTTTTAATGTGGTGGCTACTAGGTCTAATTCGAACACAGCCCATGTATTGTAAAGTGAGAGTCATTTCATGATGAAAATAAACCCTTGTGTGTGTTTGTGCATGTCTATTGTTTGTATTGCTCTTAAAGGGTAGGCCTGTGTGTATATGTAATGCCGTGGGTATTCTTGAATGGTATGTGTGTACAGTATAGATGTATATTGCACAGCCATTTGTGAATAGATCATCATTTTGTAATTACACTATTTCTATGAATTCATGGTGGGTGTTCATTTCAGACTCAAATACATGACTGAGCCTTAAGCTATAAACAAACACTTGAGTGAAAAACAATTCACATAAAAACAATAACTAAACTCATAACTAAACAAATTGAAACACACACACACACACACACACACACACACACACACACACACACACACACACACACACACACACGGCCTGGAGGTGACTGTTCTCTTTAGATGTGTGAGGTAAAAACGACCCCCTCAGGCCAGTTTTCCTCTTGTTTCTCCCCCAACTGAAGGAAGAGAGTCACTATCAATCTCTAGAGCGCACTTGTAGTGGCAATGATGCAGAACTAATAGCTTTTAATCCTGCCGCAGCTGACAATTTGGATGCCGGTTCTCGCAGACAAAGAGGACCAGAATGAATGCAAGGAGAGAGAAAGAGCGAGCCATGGGAGGGAGATATAGACAGGAAAAGAGCATGGCAGAGAAGGATTAGAGAGAGGGAAATAGAGAGACAGTGAGTGTGAAATAGTGAAGGAGTCATGATAGCTTACTTCTGAGAGGGTGGTGGTTGAACTTGGTGGGCCATGAAGCTAAAATATCCCTCGGGTACAGCATTCCTTGAAATGAGCAAGACCTTATCCTTAGTATTTACACCACACATCAGCATTAGGAATTTCAAAGCAAGAGTGAATGTGTGCCCCGAGAAAAGGAGGTTGGACATACTGGGGTCCATACTTCATAATCACTGGGCCGTCATCGACTCCATGTTCCACACACTCAACGCCGCGTTCTACAATCAGCCTTTATTGATTCAGACAGGCAGGGGCGGGAACCTAGCACTAGCACTGAGCCAGACTGGGAGAAACATCCCAAAGTGGGAAAAAGGAGCATGTCAACCCAATGCAATTATGGCTTTTAATGAACGCCACAGGAACGCTCAGTCGCAAGGTAATTGGGAAATTAGGCCTAATTGCTCGTCAGGCAGAGCGGATTCACCTCTCGCTGGTTTTTGAGGTAGGGATCAGCCTCGGCTCTCGTCGCCGTTGACAACGCCTCATAAGCGGGATTGATTGTCACCTCTGCGTTGTTTTCAACTTTTTCGACGGGAAATGTCTGGTGAGTTGAGGTTTCAATGTTATAAAGCCTGAGATCACAGGTTGCATTGGCAGCACTGCTCTTACCTGAACCCAAGTCTCTAGAATGTTTAACTTTCATAATCCTGACAAATACACTCTGCCTGAACAAAACAAATCAGCAGCCTCTTAATACAGACAACTATACAAACCTGATAAATATACTGTCTAAAACTACTAATGACGAATTGCTCAACACAAACTACTAAAACTAAACCTAAACCTAATTTTATTAACAATGACTGCCTTTATTCCAGACCATAGGTTGGCCTTCATTCAACTGGATAAGAGGACTGTTGAAATTGAGAAGTGAGTTAGACTAGGCAGGTTAGTCGCAGTGAAGCTCTGAGAGGTCCGTAAGATAGAAAAAAATCATCTTGACTGTATAAAAAAAAAAATTAAACACTAGAATGAATCAAAGATCTTCAGCTCTGGAAGGGACTGAAAAATAATTACTTACTCGGAATACGATTACAAAAAAACATACGATACTGTTTAAATTCTATAAAAAAATCTTACAGATACTGTATTTTTCTGAAAAATGTAATAGTATGTCCCGTACAGAAAGTAAAATGGAAGAATGAAAAAGTGAAAAGGAAACGCTTCCAAACTGGGATAAATAGGCTTAATTCCAGCTTAATCAGCTCAAAGCTTCAAAACTGTAACGTGAAACATCAAAGACTGAAGCAGAGTACAGGCTTAGTTAACCATGGTGGGTAAGCCAAAAATAAGACCCCCACGAGGCTGCTACACACCAATACTACAGCCCACCCACCTCTGCATAGGTTAGGGAGAGAGAGGGAGGGAGAGAAATAGAAGGCGAGAGAGAGAAAGAGAAGGTGGGAGAGAGGCCAGGAGGGAGTGAGAAAGGGGGACGTTGAATAAGAGAGGAGGACTTACGACGACACACAAACTGCGAAAATGGGACAAATCAAATGAGCGCTTTTTATTTTCATCAGCGTTTAGCCTTCGGCCCGGAATCTGTCGGGGATAAGTGATGACAGTGGGCTTTCCGGCGGCCCGCTCTGGAATGCCGCCACATTCCGGACCCCCGTTCCCAGGGAAGAGGGGGAGAAAATTAATAATTATCATCACGGATAACACCAACAGGGAGCAATTCATCATCTCTCCCCTTTTGCCCGACCGCGTGTCGGCACGCCACGTGGCTCGACCAGATACTATTATACAGCAGGGGGGAGGAGGAGTGTGAAAGGGGGGGACGGGGGAGTGGAAAGGGGGAAGGGAGGGAGAGCTAATACGCTTTTGATGGGGTTTATCCAGGCGTGGAGGCTTCCTCCACAGCTAACTCACGGGAGGGTTAGTGTGAATGTGCCCCTCCTCCTATCCACCCCGCTCTCCAGGCCCCAGTCTGCTTGGTGTGTAGTGTTGAACACAGCGCACCTACCTCCCTACTCTACTCAGGCCTGCTCCCATCTCCCACTGTTCCGCCGCAGTGCCTGCACACATACACACACACATTGGGTAGAGAGCAGGAAATGTGCGACTCCAGCGGCTCTCACACATTCTGAAGTGAGTATTGAGGAGAATGAGCAGTTTGTACTAGATTAATACTTGGACCAACAATGTCAAATTACTTAGTGATGTGTGCATAACCAAAATGGAAATGTCTAGTCTACTGGACCATTTTTAACAAGATACACATTAAGTTATAATATTATTCAGTTGTCCTTTCAGTTTATCCCCATACTTGTTTCAACAATTTAACACTGTACTTCATTATTCTAATGACAGGTGTGTATAACATGGGTGTTCAGGGTGGCCAAACAAATACGCGAATCGCCAATTTTTGTTCTTGACAGATCATTACAAATAACACACTCTTCAGAAATACAGCCCATTCGGAAAGTATTCAGACCCATTTACTTTTTCCAGATTTGTTACATTACAGCCTTTTTCAAAAATGTATTAAAGTTTATATCCCTCAACAATCTACAGACAATACCCAATAAAGACAAAGCAAAAACAGGTATATAGACATTTTTGCAAATGTATTAAAAATGCAAAACTGAAAGATCACATTTACATAAGTATTCAGGCCCTTTACTCAGTACTTTGTTGAAAGACATGTGGCAGCGATTACAGCCTCAAATCTTCTTGGTTATGATGCTACAAGTTTCTCCCATTCTTCTCTGCAGGTACTCTCAAGCGCTGTCAGGTTGGATGGGGAGTGTCGCTGCACAGCTATTTTCAGGTCTCTCCAGAGATGTTTGACGGTGTTCAAGTTCGGACTCTGGCTGGGCCACTCAACAACTTGTCCCGAAGCCACTCATGCGTCGTCTTGGCTGCGTGCTTAGGGTCATTATCCTGTTGGAAGGTGAACCTTCGCCCCAGTCTGAGGTCCTGAGCGATCTGGAGCAGGTTTTCATCAAGGATCTCTCTGCTCTGTTCATCTTCCCCTCGATCCTGACTAGTCTCCCAGTCCCCGCCGCTGAAAAACATCCCCACAGCATGATGCTGCCACCACCATGCTTCACTGTAGGAATGGTGCCAGGTTTCCTCCAGATGGGTGGCTTGGCATTCAGGCCAAAGAGTTCAATCTTGGTTTCATCAGACCATAGAATCTTATTTCTCATGATCTGAGATTCCTTTAGGTGCCTTTTGGGCTGTAATGTGCCTTTAACTGAGGAGTGGCTTCCGTTTGGCCACTCTACCATAAAGGCCTGATTGGTAGAGTGCTGCAGAGATGGTTGTCCTTCTGGAAGGTTCTCCCATCTGCACAGAGGAACTCTGGAGCTCTGTCAGAATAACCATTGGGTTCTTGGTCACCTCCCTGACTAAGGCCCTTCTCCCACGATTGTTTCGTTTTGGCCGGGTGGCCAGCTCTAGGAAGAGTCTTGATGGATCCGAACTTCCTCCATTTAAGAATGATGGAGGTCACCGTGTGCTTGGGGTCCTTCAATAGTGTAGAATTTGTTTGGTACCCTTCCCCAGACCTGTACCTCGACACAATCCTGTCTAGGAGTTCTAGGGACAATTCCTTTGACCTCATGGCTTCGGTTCTTGCTTTGACATGCACTGTCAACCTTATAAAGACAGGTGCGTTGCCATTCAAAATCATGTCCAATCAATTGAATTTACCACAGGTGGACTCCAAGTTGTAGAAACCTGTCAAGGATGATCATGGAAACAGGATGCACCTGAGCTCAATTTCGCATCCCATTGCAAAAGGTCTGAATACTTATGTAAATAAAGGGCCGGGTTTTTATTTTTAATACATTTGCAAACATTTCTAAAAAACTGTTTTTGCTTTGTCATTATGGGGTATTGTCTGTAGATTGATGAGGGAAATGTTTTTTAAATCCATTTTAGAATAAGGTTGTAATGTAACAAAATGTGGAAAGGGGAAGGGGTGTGAATACTTTTCGAATGCACTGTATGCTATGTGTGAGGCATGGTCGTTTCCTACACCCTACAGACATGCAAAAAACATGCAAAAAATGATCCCGAACCCCCCAAAAGTGTATTTATTACAGATGTGGCCGATGGTTGAGGCCTAAAAGTCTAGATGACCTTGAATAAATTCAACAAAGTTGTCAATAGTGGCCCTCAAATAACAGCGAAATATGAATTATGACCTGTGCCTTCCGTTTGAATATTCAAAAAAGGTGTTGATGTAATTAAAATAAAAACGAGGGAAAGCTAACTCTTACAGTGACTTTTTCCACATTTTGTTGTGTTACAGCCTGAATGTAAAATTGATTAAATTGAGATTGTGTCACTGGCCTACACACAATACTCCATAATGTCAAAGTGGAATTATGTTTTTTAGACATACTAACAAATTAATAAAACATTTAAAGCCGAAATGTCTTGACTCAATAAGTATTTAAACCATTTGTTATGGCAAGCCTAAATAAATTCAGGAGTAAAATACATTGCATGGCCTCACTCTGTGTGCAATAATAGTGGTTAACATGATTTTAAAATGACCATCTCACCTCTGTACCTTACACATACAATTATCTGTCAGGTCCCTCAGTCAAGCAGACTTAGACACAAAGCCCACAGACTGCAATACCTTGCTATGTGTGGATAGTACGCACCCCCTTCCCCTCAAGAATGGTCTACCATATAGCCAGTTATGCAGGGTTAAACTAATCTAGACAGATTTTAACAACAATGCAAAAACAAAACGACAGATGCATTCTAAATGAGAGGCTACAAGGACATAATATTGATGCTGCAATGATGGGAAAAAAAACACAAAAAAACGAGAGGAAAAACTCAACCAAAGAAAAACAACGCAACTGTTCGGAGAAAATGAAAGCCATCCTGAAAAAGCACTGGCATATTCTGCAATCAGACAACAAAAATCGCACACCTCTTCAAGGAACCCCCACTGGTGGTCTATAAGCCTGGTCACAATATTAGAGATAGCCTGGTGAGGTCTGACATACCCCCTGAGCCCACTCAGACACTCTTGACAAACATTCGAAATGGGAACTACAAACGTGGTTCATGCGCACAGTGCAATAGCACTACAAAAACATCCTTCAGACACCCACATACAGGTTGAAAAATGTTAGGGATATCATCTCAATGAAAGAGCAAGGGAGTAATCTATATCATCACCTGTTCATGTGGAAAAGCCACGTAGGACAAACAAAAATACAATTAAAACAACGCATAGCTGAACACCGCAGCTCAATCAGGTGTAAGAACATTGACTATCCAGTAGCAGGTCACCATCCAATCTTCTCCCTCAAATTGAGGATGTTGCTCTACCAAGGAGAGGAGGTAACATCGAGATCCTACTACTACAAAGGGAGGCTTACTGGATATCCTATCTAAAAACATTGACCCCTACGGGTCTGAATATTGACTTTGATCTCAGGCCCTTCTTATGAACAATTGTTTATTTTTTTATTTCCCCTTTATTTAACCAGGTAGGCAGGTTGAGAATGATTCACCCTTTTATGAACAAGACTTATAATTTGATATATTCTTTCTACAACTTATTAGGGTACAGGTAATATGTTCCCCCAGTTGATGATTCTTATTATGCATTAAGGTTGAACCAAAAGATTACATGTGACAAATATAAATTAAATAGGAAACAATTAAACATGTGAAAGTGAATTAAACAATAATGTATGCTGATGCTAATAGTATGTACAATATTAAATTATGATTGCATATGATAACCTATATATATATATCATATGCCGATATATATGCCTTATAGCCTATATCTTTCATATGCCATAAACTATAGTTTAACAGTTTCACTCAATTCATTCTAATTAACTTAATCATTATGACACACGCCTCACTATTGTCATTGGTTGCACTAATTGCACTGTTTGTCTACATAACCTGGTTCAAGAATTCATGACATCACCCTGAAGGAGGCACAGTGACGCCGAAACGTTGATGTTTTACCCCCAAAATTTCGGGCCGTTTATATATGGATTGTGCGACTCAATTTTTATAGTTTACTAGCAATGAATTTCAAACACAGATTCAACCACAACGACCAGGGTCCGGATTCACAAAATACTAATTACAAATAAATACAAGTTCCAAAAATGCAATTCCTCAAAATGTTCTTAGGAATTCATAGTTTTTAGGAACATCTTTCTTTTGAACTTAGTAAATATCTTACGTGGCATTGACATTAGTGATGTGCTTGAAACCAATGGGATGATAGGATTTGGCCCATTTTATTATATCTATTTTTTTGCTTTATGTCTCAAGAATAAAACATTTTTAGTTGGCTCGCAAACACTTTACACACACAAAAAAAACTATATTTTTCACAAATTATAACCATCAGACAAGCTACAGCGAAACCAAAAATGGATAACCAAGGAAAGTGCAATAAAAACTGAAGCAAACAAGAGCTTGAAGTGATGGTGGAGGAAATAGCAGGCAGGAAAAGGTTGCTGTTGGGGAGACTTGATAACTGCGGGGTCACTGCAGAGACCAAAAAGAAAGGAAAGGCGAGAATGGTAGAGTCGGTCTATGCCGTCGGGTTTTTACATTTTTTATTTAACGAGGCAAGTCAGCTAAGAACAAAAGTTTTATTTTCAATGATGGTCTACCAAAAAGCCTCCTGCGGGGCTGGGATTAAAAATGCTAAATAAAAATATAGGACAAAACGCACATGACGACAAGAGAGAACACCACAGCACTACGTAAAGAGAGACCTTAAACAACAACATAGTATGGCAGCAATACATGACAATACAACATGGTAGCAGCACAAAACATCGTACAAACATTATTGTGCATAGACAACAGCAAAGGGCAAGAAGGTAGAGAGAACAATACATCACCCAGAGCAGCCACAAATGTCAGTAAGAGTGTCATTGAATGAAGAGATGGAGAAAAAAACTGTCCAGTTTTAGTGTTTTTTGCAGCTCGTTCCAGTCGCAATCTGCAGCGAACTAAAAAGAAGAGCGACCCAGGGATGTGTGCACTTTGGGGTCCTTTAATAGAATGTAACTGGCAGAACGGGTGTAGTATGTGGAGGATGAGGGCTGCAGTAAGTATCTCAGATGGGGGGAGAGGGGCCTAAGAGGGTTTTATAAATAAGCATCAACCAGTGGGTCTTGCGACGGTTATACAGAGATGACCAGTTTACAGAGGAGCATAGGGTGGCCGAATGGTAAAGAACATCTAGCTGCTCGAGAGCACCCTTACCTGTCAATTTATAAATGATGTTTTCATAATCTAGCATGGGTAGGATGGTGATCTGAATCAGGGTTAGTTTGGCAGCTGGGGTGAAAGAGGAGCCAAGTCCAAACCTAACCTTAGCCTGCAGCTTTGATATGTGCTGAGAGAAGGACAGTGTACCGTCTTGCCATATTTCCAAGTACTTGTATGAGGTGACTACCTCAAGCTCTAAACCCTTCGAGGTAGTAATCACACTGGTGGGGAGAGGGGTATTCTTCTTACCAAACCACATGACCTATGTTTTTGAGGTTTCAGAACAAGGTTAAGGGCAGAGAAAGCTTGTTGGACACCAAGAAAGCTTTGTTGTAGAGCGTTTAACACAAAATCCGGGGAGGGGCCAGCTGAGTATAAGACTATCATCTGCATATAAATGGATGAGAGAGCTTCCTACTGCCTGAGCTATGTAGCTGATGTAAATTGAGAAGAGCGTGGGACCTAGGATCGAGCCTTGGGGCACTCCCTTGGTAGGTAGTGGCAGCACATGTTCTGACTTAATGCAGTTCACTCTTTGAGAGAAGTAGTTAGCAAACCAGGCCAAAGACCCCTCAGAGACACCAATACTCCTTAGCCGGCCCACAAGAATGGAATGGTCTACTGTATCAACAGCTTTGGCCAAGTCAATAAAATAGCAGCACAACATTGCTTAGAATCAAGGGAAATGGTGACATAATTTAGGACCTTTAAGGTTTGAGTGACAGATCCATAACCTGAGCGGAAATCATATTGCATACCAGAGAGAGTACTATAGACAAAAACAAAGTCAGTCAGTTGGGAATTAACACGTTTTTCCAACACTTTGATAAACACAGCAAAATATAAATTGGCTTGTTAGGGTCAGCATGGCAAGGGACAGGGAAGCCGTAAAAAAGAACTTGGCTGCTAAGAAGAAGGGAGCTGAAAGAAGCAGGGAGTTGAAGAAGACTGGAGGGGGGTATCGATCATTCATGTGGACCAGCTCAGGAGAAAGTGTTGTCCATGATAGGAGAGACGGTAGTACAGGGACTGCGGTCGGGCATTGACTCTGACTAATTAGCCAACATAGCTAACGACATTAACATTAACTAAGATAGCAAAGTTCTTCTTTGCAAATTGACGAGCTAATTCTAGCTATATAACACGTCTAGAATATTGTAATATATTCCTAATTACTAGCTAGCTAGATAATGCACATTGCATTTGTTTTCTTTAATTGTCTGGTAGCCAACTGTATCTGTGCCAGTGGCGCCAGAAAATGTTCATGGTTACAAGATTATCCAGTTGTGCAGCTAACATTACACTTGTTTACTTCTCTCATCATATCAAGCCTACAGCTCTTCAAACTTTGTTGTCATGCTGAAACAATGTTTTTTGACCTTCCAGAAATAACACTGGACATCATCCACATGCCCATGTGCCCAGATGTGGGAGCCATGGATCGTCATAATCATATGACAGAAGAACAAGCAGGGGTAGGTGTTTGTTTGATATCTCATTTAAAACGTTTATTATTATTCTATAATAGGCCTACAACACATATCATTCCATAACAGATGAATTGTATTTTCTCAACAGATAATCACTGAAGGAACAGAGGAGACAGCAGAGGGAGCACCCCCCTATCCACATCGACGGGACAGCAGTGGAGAAGGTAGAACGCTAAGTTCCTCGGCGTACACATCACGGACAAACTAAAATGGTCCACCCACACGGACAGTGTGGTGAAGAAGGCGCAACAGCGCCTCTACTACCTCAGGAGGCTGAAGAAATGTGGCGTGTCACCTAAAACCCTCATAAACTTCTACAGATGCACAATTGAGAGCATCCTGTCAGGCTGTATCACCACCTTGTACAGCAACTGCACCGCCCACAACCGCAGGGCTCTCCAGAGGGTGGTGCGGTCTGCACAACGCATCACTGGAGGGCAAACTACTTGCCCTCCAGGACACCTACAGCACCCATTGTCACAGGCAGGCCAAAAAGATCATCAAGGACAACAACCACCCAAGCCACTGCCTGTTCACCCCGTTACCATCCAGAAGGTGAGGCCAGTACAGGTGCATCAGAGACTGAAAAACAGCTTCTATCTCAAGGCCATCAGACTGCTAAACAGCAATCACTAACTCAGAGAGTTAGGGCTATCGACCAAAAAAAAGATATAGCTTTTCTATCGATCTTCAAAAAGAACTAAATGGAACACAAAATCACTAATTCAACATGGTGGAGATAAAAACACAGCAGGCATAAGGCACAGTATGTGGGTATGTGTGGTTGTATTGAGATGGATGGTGTGGTGTGTGTTTTTTGGTGTTTGGGAAAGTATGGCGTTGAGTGAGAATGGAAATGGTTGCATTTCCCAGATGTATGTCTGTGAGCAGGGGTTGTGAGAGCTTTCTATTTTGTGCAGATGAGGGATATACATTTTATATTGAATTACACTTATTTATTTATTGTCCTATCATGGTGGAACTACATTTTAAAAATAAATTATACATCTAATGTATTTATTTATGGTCCTACATATACTGATGGAACAGTCCACAACCAACACCAGCTTTCCTTAAAGTATGGGTCGTGACCCAAAGTGGGTCTCGGACCTGTTAATGGTGGGTTGCGACGTGTCAGAGTAAATTTGTAATTATTTAATTAATTACTGGAATTGATTTGGCCAAGTGCATCTGTGCTCTCTGTTCAGTGCACTCTCTGCTTAGCAGCGGCCTCTGCTCAGTTTGGCAACTACGCAAGTGGTAGATGCCTGTGTGCTTCACGGATCAACTGATCTTTTTTCTACAGTTTTCTTGACGATCACTCCTTCCCACTCGCCATCACTCACCACTGTCATCAAATGGACTCATGCTAGCCATAAGTTCTGACTGAGCTCAATTGTCATGAAACGCAAACACAGGGATGGGTTTCTCTCTCTTTCATACAAACTTTGAGAAATATCGTGGAAAGCGCACACAAATTAATAAAACAATACGTCCTGACAAAACATCCACTGCATGATGGTAAACCCGGGGAGTTCTTTCAGAACAGGGCAGAATGCTTCAGGAAACAGTGTTTCGACAGAAGAAAAGTAAGTCAACTAGCAAGGCATTGTTGTCATTTTATAACAGGTGATGATCAGCAGAAATAAAGGAGTACTATCTCTTATAGTAGTAGATGTGAGCTTCTCTTTCAAACAATCCCCTGGCCTTGTACACAGCTAATAGCTAACATTAGCCAAACAGGCTAGCTTGTTACTGAAAATTTCAGAAAATGATGTCATGGCTTTAGAAGAATCTGATAGGCTAATTTACATAATTTGAGTCAATTGGAGGTGCACCTGTGGATGTATTTCAATGCCTACTTTCAAACTCAGTGCCTCTTTGCTTGACACCATGGGAAAATCAAAAGAAATCAGCAAAGACCTCAGAAAGAAAGTTGTAGACCTCCACAAGTCTGGTTCATCCTTGTGAGCAATTTCCAAACACCTGAAGGTACCACATTCATCTGTACATACAATAGTAAGCAAGTATAAACACCATGGGACCACGCAGCCGTCATACCGCTCAGGAAGGAGATGCGGTTCTGTCTCCTAGAGATGAAAGTACTTTGGTGCGAAAAGTGCAAATCACTCCCAGAACAACAGCAAAGGACCTTGTGAAGATGCTGGAGGAAACTGGTACAAAAGTATCTTTATCCACAGTAAAATAAGTCCTATATCGACATAACCTGAAAGGCCGCTCAGCAAGGAAGAAGCCACTGCTCCAAAACCGCAATAAAAAAGCCAGCCTACGGTTTGCAACTGCACATGGGGGACAAAGATTGTACTTTTTGGAGAAATGTCCTCTGGTCTGATGAAACAAAAATATAACTCTTTGGCCATAATGACCATCGTTATGTTTGGAGGAAAAAGGGGGAGGCTTGCAAGCTGAAGAACACCATCTCAACCTTGAATCACGGGGGTGGCAGCATCATATTGTGGGGGTGCTTTGCTGCAGGAGGGACTGGTGCACTTCACAAAATAGATGGCAACATGGGGAAGGAAATGATGTGGATATATTGAAGCAACATCTCAAGACATCAGACAGGAAGTTAAAGCTTGGTCGTAAAAGGTCTTCCAAAGGGACAATGACCACAAGCATACTTCCAAAGTTGTGGCAAAATGGCTTAAGGACAACAAAGTCAAGGTATTGGATTGGCTATCACAAAGCCCTGACCTCAATCCCATAGAAAAGTTGTGGGTGGAACTGAAAAAGCGTGTGTGAGCAAGGAGGCCCACAAACCTGACTCAGTTCCACCAGCTCTGTCAGGAGGAATGGGCCAAAATTCCTTCAACTTATTGTGGGAAGCTTGTGGAAGGCTACCCGAAACATTTGACCAAAGTTAAACAATTTAAAGGCAACGCTACCAAATACTAATTGAGTGTGTAAACTTTTCTGACCCACTGGGAATGTGATGACAGAAATAAAAGCTGAAATAAATCACTCTCTGTACTATTATTCTGACATTTCACATTCTTAAAATGAAGTGGAGATCATAACTGACCTAAGACAGGGAATTTTTACTAGGATTAAATATCAAGAATTGTGAAAAACTGAGGTTAAATGTATTTGGCTAAGGTGTTTGTAAACTTCCGACTTCAACTGTAGGTGTTTCTTTTGTCCAGGTCGGAAAGGGCAGTGTGGAGTGCAATAGCGATTGCATCATCTGTGGATCTGTTGGGGCAGTATTGGAGTGGGTCTAGGGTTTCTGGGATAATGGTGGTGATGTGAGCCATGACCAGCCTTTCAAAGAACTTCATGGCTACAGACGTGAGTGCATCGGGTTGGTAGTCATTTAGGCAGGTTACCTTCGTGATCTTGGGCACAGGGATTATGGTGGTCTGCTTGAAACATGTTGGTATTACAGAAAATGCCAGTGAAGACACTTGCCAGTTGGTCAGCACATGCTCGGAGTACACGTCCTGGTAATCCGCCTGGCCTTGTGATTGTTGACCTGTTTAAAGGCCTTAGTCACATTGGCTACGGAGAGCGTGATCACACAGTCGTCTGGAACAGCTGATGCTCTGATGCATGTTTCAGTGTTATTTGCCTCAAAACGAGCATAGAAGTAATTTAGCTTCTCTGGTACAAGCTCATTGATTTTATTTTAATTTTACCTTTATTTAACTAGGCAAGTTAGTTAAGAACAAATTCTTATTTTCAATGACGGCCTAGGAACAGTGGGTTAACTGCCTGTTCAGGGGCAGAACGACAGATTTGCACCTTGTCAGCTCAGGGGGTTTGAACTTGCAACCTTCCGGTTACTAGTCCAACACTCTAACCACTAGGCTACCCTGCCTGGCGAGCACATAATCCTAAATGAAGAGAGTACACTTTCTACTCACAGACGATTTCATACTATTATCTATACCTCTATTTACTTTAATCAAGAAAATAGAAATTCGACATATGAGCTTGTCTGACCACCCCACTTACTGCCAACTTCAAATGTCAGAATCTCCTAAAAGAGCCACAAGATGGCATTTCAAAGTTTCATTACTACAAACTCCTACATTCTGTGATCATCTTGAAATTGAACTAAATCAATAACCATAAAAAACAAAAATTCAGTTGACAACCCCCAGATTCTATGGGATGCCACCAAAGGTTTTGTAAAAAATAATTAAACTGGCATTTGCATATGGGTTGAATAAATCACAATTAAAGAAGATATCAGAATTGGAAATGTTGCATTCTAAACAAACACTCTTTTCAGACCAGGTAGCTATTACTCTTTCCAAAGTCAAGACAGAACTTAAGACAGAGGGCAAAATTAGACTCAACCATTACTTCCATGGTCCCAGTCATTTACTGGCCAACAAGCTACACAGTAATGATCAATAAGCTGATACAGCAACTATTGAGTCTGAAACAGGGGAATTACTATCAGAACCAATATTAATAAAGCAAAGATTCTCCTGCTTCTATAAATAACTGTACAACTCTGATTGTAAATACACACCAAACCAGACTAAGTACTTTCTAAAAGAAATACACCTCCTCGCTGGGAGCCCAAATCTCTCTCATTGAACTCAAACAGGCATTGGATAGCATGAAGGCAAATAACCTGGATAGGTCTATTTAAAATGTAAGAATCAATTAAGGTCATTAATGATCTGAATTATTACCACAGATTTTCACAAAGGTTCATCAGGAGAGATGTGAATACATCAAAAATTGTACTTTTATATATTAAAACAAATGTAATGATGCCACCCAGTGTTCTCACTATCGCCCCCCCCATCTTTGATAGAAACAGATATTAAACTGTTTTCCAAAATGTTGTCGTCTTGAGACTGATCCAAATTGGACCACACGGTCCTCCTTTGCTATTTTTATCTTCATACGTAGAACACCTGGCCCAGGCAATTAGTAAATTGAAGGAATATACGCAGACGATATTATTGTATAAACAGTATAGACAATGTACATTTTTATTTTTTATTGATTAAGGATCCCCGTTAGCTGATTCCAAGGCAGTAGCTACTCTCTTCCTGGGAACCAGCAACATTAAGGCAGTTATATACCATTTTAAATATTACACGACATTACATTTCAGAACACTTTTCACAACACATTAAGTGTGTTCTCTCAGGCCACCAGTCCACTATCACATATCTACAATACAAAATCCATGTGTGTAGTGTGTGTTATCATGTGCATATGTGCCTGTGTGTCTCTTCCCAGTCCCCGCTATTCCATAAGGTGTATTTTTATCATTTTTTTTAAAATCGGATTTTACTGCTTGCATCAGTTACCTGATGTGGAATAGAGTTCCATGTAGCCTTGGTTCTATGTAGTACTGTGCACCTCCCATAGTCTGTTCTGGATTTGGGGATTGTGAAGAGACCTCTAGTGGCATATGCATGGGTGTCGAGCTGTGTGCTAGTAGTTTAAAACAGACAGTTTGGTGCATTCAGCTTGTCACCATTTCTTACAAAAACAAGTAGTGATGAAATCCACTTTGAGCCATGAGAGATTTAAATGCACATTATTAATGTTATCTCTACGTGTACATTTAAGAGCCAGCCGTGCTACCCTGTTCTGAGCCAATTGTAGTGTTCCAAAGTCCCTCTTTGTGCCACCTGACCACACGACTGAACAATAGTCCAGATTAGACGTCGACCGATTATGATTTTTCAACGCCGATACCGACTATTGGAGGGCCAAAAAAGCCGATACCGATTATTCTTATTATTTTTTTGTAATAATGACAATTACAACAATACTGAATTAACACTTATTTTAACTTACTATAAAACATCAATAAAATCAATTTAGCCTCAAATAAATAATGAAACATTCAATTTGGTTTAAATAATGCAAAAACAAAGTGTTGGAGAAGAAAGTAATATGTGCCATGTAAAAATGTGTGCCATGTAAAATATGTGCCATGTAAAAAAGCTAACGTTTAAGTTCCTTGCTCAGAACATGAGAACATATGAAAGTTGGTAGTCCCTTTTAACATGAGACTTCAATATTCCAAGGTAAGAGGTTTTAGGTTGTAGTTAATATAGTATTTATAGGACTATTCCTCTCTATACCATTTGTATTTCATATACCTTTGACTATTGGATGTTCTTATAGGCACTATTGTATTGCCAGTGTAACAGTACAGCTTCCGTCCCCCTCCTCGCCCCTACTTGGGCTTGAACCAGGAACACATCGACAACAGCCACACCCGAAGCATCGTTATCCATCGCTCCACAAAAGCCAAGGGGAAAAACTACTCCAAATCTAAAAGCGAGTGAAGTTTGAAACAGTATTAGCGCACACCCAGCTAACTAGCTAGCCATTTCACATTGGTTACACCAGCCATTAGGCTGATAGGCTTGAAGTCATAAACAGCGCTGTGCTTGCGAAGAGCTGCTGGCAAAACGCACGTAAGTGCTGTTTGAATGAATGATAACGGGCCTGCTGCAGACTGCTCTATCATATCAGACTTAATTATAACATAATAACACACAGAAATACGAGCCTTTGGTCATTAATATGATCGAATCTGGAAACTATCATTTCGAAAACAAAACGTTTATTATTTCAGTGAAATACGGAACCGTTCGGTATTTTATCTAGCGGGTGGCATCCCTAAGTCTAAATATTCTTTCTACATTGCACAACCTTCAATGTATGTCATAATTACGTAAAATTCTGGCAATTAGTTCGCAATTAGCCAGGCAGCCCAAACTGTTGCATATAGCCTGACTCTGCGTGCAATGAACGCAAGAGAAATGACACAATTTCACCTCTGTCGTTCTGCCCCTGAACAAGGCAGTTAACCCACAGTTCCTAGGCAGTCATTGAAAATAAGAATGTGTTCTTAACTGACTTTGCCTAGTTAACTAAAAGGTATATATAAAATATATATATATATATATATTTTTATTAATCGGAAATCGGCGCCCAAAAATAACGATTTCCGATTGTTATGAAAACTTGAAATCGGCCCTAATTAAATCAGCCATTCCGATTAATCGGTTGACCTCTAGTCCAGATGTAACAAAACTAGGGCCTGTAGGACCTGCCTTGTTGATAAGTGTTCTTAAAAAGGCAGAGCACAGCTTTATTATGGACAGACTTTTCCCCATCTAAGCTACTGTTGTATCAACATGTTTTGACCATGACGGTTTACAGTCCAAGCAGTTTAGTCACCTCAGCTTGCTCAATTTCCACATTATTTATTACAAGATTTAGTTGAGGTTTAGGGTTTAGTGAACGATTTTATCCTAAAACACAAGGCTTTTCGTTTTTGAAATATTTAGGACTAACTTATTCCTTGCCACCCATTCTGAAACTAACTGCAGCTCTTTGTTAAGTGTTCCAGTGATTTCACTCGCTGTAGTAGCTGACCTGTATAGTGTTGAGTCATTCGCATACATAGACACACTGGCTTTACTCAAAACACCTTCACCTAAAACACCAGGCCAAATCTACACTGGAGTTGCTTACCAAGAAGACCGTGAAGGTTGTGGAGAGGCTGAGTTAGAGTTGTGATTTAAATCTGCTTGAAAATCTACGCCAAGACCTGGAAATGGTTGTCTAGCAATGATCAACAACCAATTTGAAACAGCTTGAAGAACATTGAAATGAATAACATGCAAATGTTACATAATCCAGGTGTGTAAGTCTCTTAGAGAGTTACCCAGAAAGACCCGCAGCTGTAATCAGTGCAAAAGGTGATTCTAACATGTATTGACTCATAGGCTTGAATACTTATCTATTCAAGATAGTGTTTTATTTTTCATTCATCTTTTACAAATGTTTGAATTTTTCTTCCACATTGACAGAGTATTTTGCATAGATTGTTGACATAAAATGACAATTAAATGCATTTTAATCCCACTTTGTAACAACAACAAAAAACTGAAAAAGTCAATGGGCATGAATACTAATCTCAAGGCACTGAATGGAATCATTAATTACTTACATAACCCATCTTTATAGGAAAATAATTTTGGAGCAGTGTTTGAGGATGACACTTTGGGAACTGTGCTACATAGGAAGAGAACATTCTCTCTCTTTTAGCGCTAGAAACAGCCTAATCAAATTCAAGGTGGTTCACCGTATACACTGGTCCAGGGCTAAACCTGGAAGAATATTCTCTGATTTTGATCTTACATGTGTTCCATGTAAAATAGAACTAGCCAAACTATTTCAGGTTTTGGTTTTCTGGAATGTTGATATTTAAATATGTCTCTGATATACACTGACCGTACAAAACATTAGGAAAACCTGCTCTTTCCATGACAGACTGACCAGGTGAATCCAGGTGAACGCTATGATCCCTTATTGAGGTAACTCGTTAAATCCACTTCAAAATCAGTGTAGATGAAGGGGAGGAGACCGTTTAAAGAAAGATTTTTAAGCCTTGAGACAACTGAGACATGGATTGTGTGTATGCACCATTCAGAGGGTGAACAGGCAAGACAAAAGATTTAAGTGTCTTTGAACGGGGTACAGTTGTAGGTGCCGGGCACACCGGTTTGAGTGTGTCAAGAACTGCAACGGTGCTGGGTTTTTCACGCTCAAAAATGTCCTGTGTGTATCAAGAATGGTTACACCCAAAGGACATCCAGCCAACTTGACAACTGTGTGAAGCAGTGGAGTCAACATAGGCCAGCATCCCTATTGAACGCTTTCAACACCTTGTAGAGTCCATGCCCAGATGAATTGAGGATGTTCTGAGGGCAAAAGAGGGTGCAACTCAATATAAGAAAGGTCTTCCTAATGCTTCGTACACTCAGTGTATATGACACTTTCATTGATCCGGGGGAAATCACATCTCTGATGTCAAGTAGAACTCTGAGGCCCTGCATTCCTGCCTAGTTAAACTCTGGTAATACACACAGCAGGGGCGACTGTAAACTCAGTAACACGCATGGGGTTACGTTATGGGGGCTGCACCCAGGAGGTAAGGTGTTTGGTGTGACAGTCACCTGGTGTACAACTAGCGATGCTGACAAATAACCAGAGATGGGAGTTTAATGATTTTGCTCGTAATGTGCTCCAAAACACCCCTGAAATTTCAGAGAGCCTTCTGTCTGACTTGAAGGCCACTTTTTCTATACGATTTAAATTTGATGGGAGAGCAGTTGAAAGACGAATCAAGCAAAAGTGAGTTTCTTCCAACCTCTTCAGCAGTGAGAGACACTGGTGTTAGAACTAACCCAGATCTTTATGAGGCTTTTGAAGTGAGGGATAGTTTGTAACTTCTTGTGTTCATTTTCCCCCCACAATTCACAGCAACCAGGGCAATGATCTCTAGTGGATATTATCAGAAAATAATGGCATTGGAGTAATACAAGTCTTAACACTAGTCTAAAGTAACTAGTCTTAAAAAGTTCAACAAGGACTATTTTATCTCACCAAGGGGAAAATTGGTTGTATCTGGACTATAGACTAGTGCATAGATATTGAACCACAAGACTGAATGAAATTAACCTGCAGTTTAAAAATACATAAAAACAAGACAACCCCTTGAGATAGTCTTTCTGACTACAAAACAATGCAAAACCTTTCAAGCACAACCCATGCTTTTTGACATAGGTTTTCACAGCCTACACGTGCGAGGAAAGGAGGAGTGATAGAGTAAAAAGGGGGGGCAGAAGGAGGGAGAGAGAGGAGGGGTATTTGTCTACTGTGTGCGCGGCGCAGACGCAGGGGTTGTGCTGTTCATTTAATGCAAGGTTAGGCAGGCATCGCTGATGAATGGACTGTCGACAGGAGAACAAAAGCAGGAGCTCCATCATACACACCCACACACATTCTCTCCCTCACACGTGGTCCACGCGCAGGGCAGAAGTTACCAATAGGCAAAGATCTAAGATTAGGCGCCTCTAAAATCCTAACATTAACCCATAAGGGGGGAAACACGAAACTGGCCAGTGTCTATGGAAAATTTCTTCCAACTCCCACAGTCTGCCCACTATCCACAAAACCCCTTTGAAATACTGGTCAAACACAGACACCCAAGGGCCACCCTTAACACCTGTCACCAGAGATTCTGTTAATTGTCACATTTTCAGTCAAATGCTCGGTCACTTACAGAGATTTGAAGGAAAAATATGCCTGGCAATTTTTTTTTTATACAAGATAATTAACACAAAAGCACAAAAAACATGGATTTAAATTACTGTTTTTAGCCCGATCATATCATTTTTTGTTTCACTTTTCTCATTGCACTAGGCTCTAAACCTAGAACAGGTCATCCACATTCCAAGAAAAGGAACAAATAAAAAAGGTGGATGTGTTCAATTATGTGGCCGAGAAAAGAGGAAAAATGAGAGGATGTTTACAAATTCCATTAGATCCACGGGGCCGACCAAGAGCAGAAGCAGATAATAACCAGCTATTGATTAACTTTTGAAATAGTGGAGAGAGACACTGCACAATGCTCTCAGAAATACAATGGGCCACCAAAGACAAATCACTTGCCGGAGTCCACCAGGGCTATTTCTGCTCTCTGTTCTCTCTCTGTGTGTTGCTTCGCAAATGGCACCTTGTTCCCTTCATAGTGCACTGCGTTTGACCAGAGCCCTATGCCGATCAGTCTGTGAGCTTCCCAGAGGAGGGGTAGACAAAGAGCCGCGGTGTGAGTGCCTGCCAGCACAGTACAGAATAGACTAGATGATAGGTGGATGACAGTTCACCGTACAGAGTGAACTATCATCCACCCCCTGCCTAGTGCCTAAGATTGGTTACGGAGAAGATGTAAACAAGGGGTCTCTGACTCCGGTCCTGAAAGCGTCTGGAAGTGTGGGCTTTTGCTCCACTGCAAGCACTTACGAAAATGCTTCAAAAGAATCAACTATACCATGGTTATCACTATCAGTCCAGGTTTATCAGGTGTGTTAGAGCTGTTAGTGTTAGATTCTTTATTTGGATATTCCTTTTGGTTATAATGTTTATTTTTATTCTGCCCCTCAACATCCCCATATACACAAAGCACGTTGAGAGGCTCAGGGTCAGCCACATTTCAGCACACCTCGATGTAGAGCAATTTTGGGTTTAAGTGCCTTGCTCAAGGGCACATGACGGTGGTTTGTACTCGGGATAAGAGACAGATAAGAGAAAGCAGTTCCCAGTAGGCATGAAATGGCACAGAACGCTTCTAAATGGGGAGGCAATACCTGAACTTGTCCTATAAGAGCACTCAATTTCTGCTGGAAAATGCCAAGTTGTGCCATATTGAACATGACGCAAATCCACCACCACCCCACTGTAGAGTTTTGACCTGATTAGTAATTGGAGAAGGCACCAAAATGTGCATATTTAATAAAGATTAAATATGCATTAAATGTTTATATTTAAGGTACAGAAGGAACACACCACATATGTAACAAGGTCTCCCTTGTGTGACAAACTCCCTTCACATGTGACGCAACATGCATGTAGTCAGCCACACCTGGGGATCAGGAGGATTGTCTATCCATCACACTGGTGTACCACCCACCTCACCCTTCCTAGCCAATTAGCTGGCCCCATTTATCACCACACCTGTGATCAATCCTCACCGCTGACAGCCTTGATTAACTCAGAAGATTGAGTTAGGTGTGTGTGTGTGTGTGCGCACGACTCACCGTGCAGTCCGTGCTGTCTGTTATCTTTAGGCAGAAGTCTGATGCAAACTCCAGCTCAGAGAGAGACACTGCGTTACAATCGATCCCCTGAGGAGAGGAGTCCACAAACAAAAGATCAATGCACACACTTTCACAACAAACCAGGAAATTATAACACACTTTTGGTCTTATCAAGCAAGAAACAGAAGAACAGTGAAGTATCAGCGATACAAGACAACTAAGCACTTGTACTAAAGGTGACTGCTTTCCCCTGTTCTTGAGTACAATTCACCAAAAACAGAATACTTGCCAAAACAAGAGGTTAGACTCCCCAACAAAGGACTTACATACCTAAAAAAGTACAACAACTAGGGACGGTTTTATACCCCGTTTCAATTTCACCTTCTAAAGCACATTCCTTAACATTCTGAGAGGAAAAATGCAATAACTGTTTGAACAGGGATTTGCAATTCCCTGAGAGACAGGCTCTTAATTTTACGCCGTTCCGACCATCCTTAATGGAATGTTATTGGATCGTATCAGAGTGAGGCAATGGATGGAAATCCATGCAATTTGGGCCAAGGGGGAGCTGTCCATTTTTCACTAAAGGGGAGAAATTATCGATTAGAGGATTCAAATTATATTATTTCACCTGCTCCGCTCGTTCATCATGGGAGAGACATGGAAAAGAACATGCTACTTCACAAAATGGAGGATGGGTAGAGGAAGGAGCGTCCATGGAAAAGACAGAGAATATGATAAAAATGGTTTTAAAAAGGTATCCATGCTCTAATTTGTGTGTGTGATATAGAAAGTCCATTAGGAAATGCAATGTGTGTGTATATGGTGTATGTAAGTGCAGGATCTGTGAGGAGGATTGTGCTTGTAATGTGTGTGTGTTGTACTCTCCCTGCAGTGTTTGTGTATGTCTAGTCTCTCTGCGCTGTGTGTGTGTGTTTTCTCCATCAGCTCAGTGAGTGCCTCTCCATCTGCAGGGGGGACAGAGTAATGAAGTTTCCTAAAGAGGAACTTAAACAAGGATTAGACTTATCAATCACCCAGCACTAGAGCACTGCCACACACAACAACAACCTGCCTCCAGGGACCTCTCTCTCTCTCTCTCTACGACTAACTCTTTCCCTCGCTCGGTATTCACCCTCTACACCCACTCTATTTCTGTAACCTTTTTCCTTTCTCTATACCTTGAGTGTGTATATACCTGTATGACTGCAGGTTGAGAGATGAGTGTGTCTGGTTTGAGGACCTGCACCACGGCCTCTGGCACCACGGCCCTCTTCATGCACGCCATCTTGAACCCGTATACGTCATCCCAGAATGCAATGCGGTCCTGGTGCTTCTCCGTGTCGCCCACTGCCGCCAGGCTGATGGTGCAACGATCAGGGTAGACTAAAAAGAGAGTAAGAGGGTGAGATGTATGGACAGACTGAACATAGAGGAGAAGAGGGATAGGGGATATGGGATAGGGATATTCATTTGAAATTATTTCACTATTCGAATATCGTGATTTTTTTCAATTTGGAAAAATAAATAAATACAAATAAATAAATCCTCTACTCTCATCACCAATCACATCACTAGCCTTAGAGCGTAGGACTAGTAACCGAAAGGTTGCAAGTTCAAATCCCTGAGCTGACAAGGTACAAATCTGTCGTTCTGCCCCTGAACAGGCAGTTAACCCACCGTTCCTAGGCTGTCATTGAAAATAAGAATGTGTTCTTAACTGACTTGCCTAGTTAAATAAAGCTAAAATACAATTTTTAAAATGCCACAACAGCAGACATTGTGCAGTTGTTTTCATGGTGTTATATCTGTAGTTTTTAACTAACAGTAGACTAGGCTAACAGTAACAATGAAAGAGAAGTCTGCTGTCGCCATCAGAGAACTGAGTGATTTGCATTGATCTGTTTCTTGTGTTGTGGACCCTCTGTTGGTTCGTACCTGTACCAGGCTAATTGCTATTTGAAGTGGGGAAAATGCGCTATGATAGTAAAATGCCTTTTCATGTAAAACGCAACCCATAAGCCATAGCCCATGAGATAGAAAATGAGCTTGAAAATAAAACAATCACTCCTGATATTCAATTAACCGTGCCCATCCCTATTAGGGAGGGAGTGGAGATATATGACCAAGTCCGGATACCCGTGCTTGCATACTAAATAGTAGGTTGTTTGGGTACACAGCGTTTCAAAAATGTGTTACACTTTAAAATGCCAGGATGCCATACTCATTTCGTCTTTTAATATAGTACGAATTTGCTGCATCGCATTGAGGAAGAAAATCATATTTTCAGACCAACATGTGTTTGACAACAGCTGACAATCATATAAGGGGACAGGCCGTACCAAAACGAACAAATGGCTAAAAATAATGCAATTGCGCATTCTCAATATGGTTGAGCATAGTATGTTGATATTTGTTGCATACTGCATATATTTTACCAAACAGTACATTCTAAATAGTATGTAGCACTATCAGTACACAGTATGTAGATTTAGTAAAGTAGCATGCAAGATCGATTTCAGACACAGCCTCAGTCTACGGTGGAGATGACCACCACAGTGTGTGATCAAAGATGACAGAAAGCTAAAGGCACATTTATATTGGTCAGACACTGGGCGACTGTCGCTTATATATGAATTAAGAGTTCTGAGGAGTCTGGCTTTGAGTTGGACGCCTTTTCCCCCTGATTCCACAGCTGAATCTGAATTCCTGACTTGCTATCAACACTGCAGTTGCGTGCATGATCGGGACCTTTAAATTGGGAACTGTCACTGGAAGCTCTGGACTCTGGAGGCGCACTGGAGGTCTGGTGCATGGTGCCGGCACTGGTGATAGTGGGCTGGTGACACGCACCTTAGGGCGAGTGCGGGGAGCAGGCACAGGACGTACTGGACTGTGGAGGCGCACTGGAGATCTGGAGCGTAGAGCTGGCACAATGAGTCCTGGCTGGATGCTCACTTGAGCCCGGCAAGTGAGGGTCGCTGGCCAGGATGCACTGGGCTGTGCAGATGCACCGGAGACACAGTACGCAGAGCTGGCGCAGGATATCCTGGTCCAAGGAGGTGTACTGGAGGCCAGGAGCGCTGAGCCGACACCATCTGTCCTGGCTGGGTGCCCATTCTAGCCCGGCAAATGTGAGGAGCTGGAATAGTGCGCACCGGGCTATGAATGCGAACTGGAGACACTGCGCATCACTGTGTAACACGGTGTCTGACCAGTCCCACGCTCCCCACGGTAAGCACGAGGAGTTGGCTCAGGTCTCCAACCTGACTCAGCCAATCTCCCCGTGTGCCCCCAAAACATTTTTTTATGGGGCTGCCTCTCGTGCTTATCTCGTTGGTACAACTCCTCATAATATCGACATTCCGCTTTCGCTGCCTCTATCTCTTCCTTAGGACGGCGATACTCCCCAGCCTGCGTACTCCCCGTGCCTACGCTGCTTGGTCCATTTTTGGTGGGATCTTCTGTCACGTTCGTTATAAAGATCGGACCAAGGCGCAGCGTGGTATGAGTACATTCTTCTTTATTTAAAGAATGAACACTGAACAAACTAACAAAATAACAATATGAAACGTGAAGCTATAAAAACGAGTCCTGAGAGGCAGACAAGATCCCACAAACACCAAAGGGAAATGGCTACCTAAATATGATCCCCAATCAGAGACAACAATAAACAGCAGCCTCTTATTGGGAACCATATGAGAGTCACACCCTGACCTAACCAAAATATAAAGAAAACAGAGATATCTCAGGTCAGGGCGTGACAGGGAGTAGCAGCAGTGTAAAAACAAAAGGGGGGGGGGGGGGTCAATGTAAACAGTCCAGGTGGCCATTTGATTAATTGTTCAGCAGTCTTATGGCTTAGAGGTAGTCTGACAAATCTTTGGTCCTTCCTCTGACACAAAATAGTATATAGGTCCTGGATGTCAGTAAGCTTGGCCCCAGTGATGTACTGGCACTACCCTCTGTCGCCTTACGCACTACCCTCTGTAGCGCCTGAGGGGGAAAAAGGTGTTGTCGTGCCCTCTTCAAGACTTTCTTGGTGTGTTTGGACCATTATAGTTGTTGGCGATATGGACACCAAGGAACTTGAAACGCTCGAACCGCTCCACTAGAGCCCCGTCGATGTTAATTGGGGCCTGTTCGGCCCGCCTTTTCCATAATCAGCTCCTGTCTTGCTCATGTTGAGGAAGAGGTTGTTGTCCTGGCACCACATGGCCAGGTCTCTGATGACCTCCCTATAGGCTGCCTCGTCGTTGATCAGGCCTACCACTGTTGTGTCACCAGCAAACTTAATGATGGTGTTGGAAGTCGTGCTTGGCCACACAGTCGTGGGTGAACAGGGAGTATAGGAGGGGAAGAGGGGCCCCAATGTTGAGGATCAGCTTGGCAGATGTGTTGTTGCGTACCCTTACCACCTGGGAGTGGCCCGTCAGGAAGTCCAGGATCCAGTTGCAGAGGGAGGTGTTTAGTCCCAGGTTCCTTAGCACTATGGTGTTGAACGCTGAGCTGTAGTCAATGAACAGCATTCTCACATAGGTGTTCCTTTTGTCCAGGTAGGAAAGGACAGTGTGGAGTGCGATTGAGAATGCATCATCTGTGGATGTGTAGGGGCGGTATGTGAATTTGAGTGGGTCTAGGGTTTACGCCACGATAGTGTTGATGTGAGCCATGACCAGCCTTTCAAAGCACTTCATGGCTACCGACGTGAGTGCTACCGGGGGGGTTATCATTTAAGCAGCTTACCTTCGCTTAATTGGGCACAGGTACTATGGTGGTTTGTTTGAAACACGTAGGTATTACAAACTCGGTCAGGGAGAGGTTGAAAATCCCAGTGAAGACACTTGCCAGTTGGTTCGCGCATGCCTTGAGTACATGTCCTGGTAATCTATCTGGCCCCGCGGCTTTCGGAATGTTGACCTGTTTAGAAAACTTCTTCGGGATCGGTGTCCCTTCCACGGGACAGTTGCGCTAACGTAGGCTAATGCGATTAGCATGAGGTTGTAAGTAACAAGAATATTTCCCAGCACATAGACATATCTGATATTGGCAGAAAGCTTAAATTCTTGTTAATCTAACTGCACTGTCCAATTTACAGTAGCTATTACAGTGAAATAATACCATGCTATTGTTTGACCATGAAAAGTTACTAATAAACAAATTAGGCACATTTGGGCAGTCGTGACACAACATTTTGAACAGAAATGCAATGGTTAATTGGATCAGTCTAAAACTTTGCACATACACTGCTGCAATCAGTGCTAAATCATCACCCGTTTGGCGAAGTAGGCTGTGATTCGATGAGAAATGAACAGGCACCGCATCGATTACATGCAACGCAGGATACACTAGATAAACTAGTAATATCATCAACCATGTGTAGTAAACTAGTGATTATGTGAAGATTGATTGTTTTTACAAGTTTATTGCTAGCTAGCAACTTATCTTGGCTTCTTGCTGCCCTCGCGTAACAGCTAGTCAGCCTGCCACGCAGGCCCCTCGTGGAGTGCAATGTAAGGCAGGTGGTTAGAGCGTTGGACTAGTAACCGGAAGGTTGCAAAAACGAATCCCCGAGGCTGACAAGGTAAAAATCTGTCATTCTGCCCCTGAACATGGCAGTTAACTCACCGTTTCTAGGCCGTCATTGAAAATAAGAATGTGTTCTTAACTGACTTGCCTAGTTTAATAAAGGTGTAAAAATATATATTTTAAAAATATCGGCCAAATCGGTGTCCAAAAATACTGATTTCCGATCGGCCATTCCGATGAATCGGTCGACCTCTACTTAAAAGTTTTTTCTTTCAAATGGTACCAAGAACATGCATATCCTTGATGCCTGAGTTACAACAGTTAGATTTGGGTATGTCATTTTAGGCAAACATTGTAAACAAAGGGGCAGATCCTTCCTCTTGCTCAGTTGTGCACTTGGGCCTCCCACTCTTTCTATTCTGGTTAGAGCCAGTTTGCGCGGTTCTGTGAAGGGAGTTAGAAACAGCGATGTATGATATCTTCAGTTTCTTGAAAATTCCCCCATGGAATAGCCTTCATTTCTCAGAACAAGAATAGACTGCCGAGTTTCAGAAGAATGTTCTTTGTTTATGGCCATTTTGAGCCTGTAATCGAACCCACAAATGCTGATGCTCCAAATACTCAACTAGTCTAAAGAAGGCCAGTTTGTAGCTTCTTTAATCAGGACAACAGTTTTCAGCTGTGCTAACATAATTGCAAAAGGGTTTTCTTATGATCAATTAGCCTTTTAAAATGATAAACTTGGATTAGCTAACACAACGTGCCATTAGGTCACGGGAGTGATGGTTGCTGATAACGGGCCTCTGTACGCCTACGTAGATATTCCCTAAAAAAATCTGCTGTTTCCAACAAAGTCAACAATGTATTTATAATCAATTTGATGTTGTTTTAATGGACAACAAATTAGCTTTTCTTTCAAAAACAAGGACATTTCTAAGTGACTCCAAACTTTTGAAAAGTAGTATATATATATATATAGTAGTATATATATATATATATATATTCAGTATACTGTATATCAGTTTACAAGGCAGGTACAACAGTGAACAATTTGACTAGATCTGATTACATGTTACCATATTTAGCTTACCATATGCTGACCAATTTCTCATAGAAGTTATAAAAGAGGAAAGGAGGCAAGGAAGTTCTTGAAAACATTACCCTAACAGTATGAAACATGAATTTCCCTCTCGGATTGAACCCCCATTATAAGAGACTTTGTTGCTGCGAGACTCGGCATCCATTTCATAAAGCACCAGAAACGAGTATATCCATCAAATACCAGACCTTTATGGCCGCTCTATCCTACTTTTTACACTTTGTCAATACTGACCTGGTTTGTGACTCATGTTTATGACTGGGACAAAACATGCTTTATGTAGAATCCATTTTTTAAGTATTTTTTTTTTAAAAGCATTCCTGCAACTCAGAATTAAATCAAGGGAGTAATTCACCTCGATACAGCCACAGAGCCAAACCAGGCTCTGGTTATACGAAGACATTAAACCCCATCTGAATGTATTCTATAAACATTAAACCATGCATTTGAAATGAACATTAAACATGAGTCTTAATGTGTTTTGTAAACGTTAAACATCTAAAAATGAGTTCATCTGACTGGTTAATCGGCTTGGTGATTTGGCAGAGGCTGAAGTGCTTGGGGCCATGGCTGTTCCCCCCCGCCCCCATGGAGGGACATTACAGCCATATGCTTAAGTGCTAGAAATTAAGAAAGATATAACCACTTCAAAGTTGTCACAAAATAACCTACTGTCACAAACACAATATCAAAGAGTAGACTGTACATGACACGCGAGCGCGCACACACACACACACACACACACACACACACACACCTGACTGGCGGGAAGCTACGGACAGCAGAATGTCTTTATTGCAACAACTGCTGTCTACTGTCGAACTCATTGTGAAATCCATGGACGAGTATTGCTTTGGTGCTAAACATGGATACATGCACATTCTTTTAAAAAGAAAGGAAAGATGACAGGAAAACAGTAGTATGTAGTTGGGTAGGACGGCAAAAAAGAAAGACGCGGAAAGGTGTTCAAGTCTCCAGCCAACTAAGCCATAGACTGTTTTCATTGCTTCCACACGGCAAGCGGTACCGGAGCATCAAGTCTCACACCAACAGGCTCCTGAACAGCTTCTAGCCCCAAGCCATAAGACTGCTAAATAGCTAACAAAATGTCTACACTGACCCTTCTATTTTATACAAAAAATGTGCACTCCCATGCACACTCAATCTAGGAACATTTTACATACTGACACTCCAACACACACACACACACACACACACATACATAACACACACACACACACACATTCATTCTGAGTCAACAGAAGCACACACTCACAGTACAATCATCATATTCGCTGCTGCTACTCTGTTTATAATATATCCTGATGCCTGGTTACCTTACCCCTATACATACTGTATCTAACCCTGCCACTCCAGCATCCCTGCACATTGTAAATATGGTATTGGCAGTGGCACTGGAACTGATCCTATATATAGCTCACTTACTTCCTCGTGTTCTAGTACTACTGCGTTGTTGGAAAAGATCAACCAAGAAAGGCATATCACCGTACCGGTGCGCATGACAATAAAAACATGAATGCCAGAAGAAGCATAACGCCTTCTCAGCGTAGAAAAACGTACTGCTACATATCCAGGCAGCAACGAGCTCATGTTTGTCCATACAACTGTGTATGTCAGACTTAGTTAGTGCGTGAACAGTCGCGGGTTGGACCTAGTTGATAATGTTCGCTAGTGAGAGTGCAAGACCAAGACAAGCAGGCAATAGTCATACATTGAGAGACGTGTCCGGCAATGTTTTAATAATTGTCATTTTTATATCTGCCAAAAAAGCAGACAATGACCTGCTAAGGGAAACACTCGGCAAAGGTTAAGTTTGTTGTTGTGGTGCTAATTTGAGTTGTGTTTTTTTGACAATCCTCATATAAGATGTTATGGCACTTAATAATTAACTATTATCCTGCACTTCGTGTATTCCCCTGACATGGTCTCTCAGCCAGCACGCACGCACACACACCAGGACACACACACACAGTATTGCTCTCATTTATTCATGCGACAAGGCCACAGAAGACAATCATACAGTGACAGAAGAAACCTTGCACAGACTGTTCTGTCTGACTACCAGTAACCGAAAGGTTGCTGGAAGGAATCCCCGAGCTGACAAGGTAAAAATTTGTCGTTCTGCCCCTGAGCACGGCAGTTAACTCACTGTTCCCTGGGCGCCGAAGACATAGATGTCGATTAAGGTAACCCCCGTACCTCTCTGATCGCAGAATAGCGCATATTAGCAAATTAACATACTCCCCTCCCCATGGTCAATAATACAAGCTATCCACCTCATTTTAAAACGTTGCTATGGGCACAGCCAAACAACGGAAGTGATGGATTCCACTTCGGCTTTACTTCCCTACTGCAGTTTGTCGGTGGCAAACTTGCCAGAGTAAAATATTTGAAAAAGTCAATTTAGAGAGTATAAAAGTCAAGTAAACAAGTCTAAGTGTATAAGTGTAATTTTATGCGGATTTAATTTGTTCGCTTATGTTAGCTAGACTTACTAGTAGGCTAGTTCTGTTGTGATAACATTAGTTGTGTTGTGTCAGAAACAGGAAGACTCTGAATGGATGGTGACAGCTATGTGATGAGTGTCTCACGGGCTCCTCTGATTGGCTCTTCAGCCACGGTGACACCTGCCACCCATGACGACAGATTTGTCATTTAATTTTTCCCTGGATTACTGGAGCAAGTGAGTAATTATAAGGGCCAGGTGAGAGGAGGGGGATGCTGATTGGGAAGGAATGGAACAGGCCTGAAAAAGAAAGGGGGAGGGAAGAAGAGAAAGAGAGAGATAGGGGTGGGAGAGAAGAAAATAGGAAAAAATGCAAGGGAGGAGGGATGCTGTACTGTAGATGGAGAGAGAGAGAGAGAGAGAGAGAAAGAGAACGAGTCAGAGGAGGTACACAGGCATCCCCAGATTCATGGTTTTGACATCTGTGTCCTTCTCGACTCGCTGCTCACAGCCCGTTTGGGGGGGGGCGGCCCGTTTGGGGGGGGCGGACGGACAAAAAAAGATCCCTTATCCCTTGACGCTGGACTACTCTGGTGAATGGGGACACATTTAAGGATGAAGAGGTTGTTAATGTGCTGGGTAGCATGAGGGAACCTCTGAAACACACGAATGTAAAAACACACACACAAGAGATAGAGAAATAACACGCATGAAGGCACACACGCCCATCAGTGAGTTATAGTGAAATAAGAAACCCCAAAAAGGAGAGAATGCTTGACAAATAATGACTTCCAACCAAGAGAAATCAGAAGGTGGGGATTCAGTAGCTTACCTATACTTTTTATCCTTCATTCTTTCTCTTTGCCCTCTGCTCCCCTCATCTGGCTCTGCCCCCTCTTTCCTCTTCATCTCATTCCATCCCTCTCTCTCTCTGACCTCTCATTTTCTCAATTTCTACCCTCATCTTAATCTCCCTTTCCTTTTCTCTCTCTAGTCTGCACCCTCTTCTCCCCACCCCTTTCTCTTCCTACCCCCTCCATCCTTCCCTCTCTCCCTCTCCAGGTGTGTGACCTTTCGGCTGTCCCTGACAGCCAGTAAAAGGCAGTGTTTCAGAACTACTACTGTGTCAGGCCCTGTTTGTCACAAATCATTAAGCCTGGCCAGTGACAGACAGCAGCTGACCCTGAATATCCACATGCTCTCTCTCACACACACACACACACACACACACACACACACACCAGTGCGTGCACATGCCGGCATGGGCTACACACCTGCGGTAAAAAGCACAAAAACACACAGGCAGAAAAGCAGTGAAATACTGTACTGTGTACCATCTGTCAACATGTGTACAGACTAGAGCTGGGCGATATGGACAAAAACTATTCTCAAAAAATTTACCCATTTTGCTTGATAACGATAAATACAACGATTTGTTTCACTTTTAATGCACAGTTAATTTCCATTAGCGACAGGGTTCTAGACTAACTTTTTCCTGTGCCTTTAAGAAGTAAGACAACTGAGATGGTATGGTTAAAAAAACAAGTTAGCTATTTCATCTAACATGTCCAGAGAATGCATGATTTATATTTTGATATGCAACCTGATCAAATAGGATCCAGAAAGATCCGATTTCTTTTTGACTCTTTAAGCGTGATTTGTCCGTGATGGTCAGTGATGAAAAATCTGCGCACTGGAACAAAGCTCCTCAGTAGTCATCCCGTCCCAGTCTGTTGACAGATGCTACGCTACAATACCAGTTATGTTATGTGTTTCTGTCCACAAGAGAATACTTTCAGCATTGCTCGTTCAGTATGCAAATCGAGAGGGAAAAAAAAAATGTGACGTAAGAAAAGTCGCTTCGGTAAGACAAAGACAATGTTGGTGTCTAATTTTCAATTTATCGTCCCTGCACTAGTGTGCTTACACACACACACACACACACACACACACACACACACACACACACACACCAAAGAAAACCATAATTAAGACAATAGAACTTTGCAATGCATCAACTGCAGTGGTTTTGCGCTTTAGTAAAAAATAAAGCAGTGAAGTCTGCCACAAGTGATTTCTCCTATAATTTTAAACTCCCGTTGCTCCACTTTTCACCAAAGTGGCATGCACGGCCGGACATAAGGCTCTGGAGACAGGTATACACAATAAAATGTTTTAAATGTACATTTAAAACCACACTGAACTGGCATTGGATGGCTACTGCCTTCTACTGCACTTCCTACAGGGGGTATTCGGTGGACTAGTGGAACAAAGTGTGTGTGGTGTGGTGTGGTGTGTGTGCGTGTCCATGCATGTGTTTGCATCCATGTCCATAATAGAAAAACAAGCTGCCTGATAGCTCTGCTCAGTCATTGAGGTCACATGACGGTCATGCAACGTCTGCCATTTTAAGCTCCACCCACAATATAATCAACCACAATAGATAGCGCAATCGTAAAAATCCTGATCTAGCATATTAAGTGTATATGTTGTTTTTTTGTTTTTTTTTTTTGGGGGGTCTTCTTACTGTATATACTGTACAGATACAGTAGGGTATAGGGTCGTTCTATATGAATTCAATCACTTTTTGACTGACAATCATTTGATGTGATATTCCTCCTTAGTAGCTTGGGTTAATGTCCCTATTCAATCACTAAGACCAGCGGGCTGTATAGAACCATCATAAATGTGCATCGTTCTTTTATTGTCCATTTGTATTGTTCTTGTCCTTTTCTTAAATGCCATTATAAAAAGTGTATATGATAGTGCAACACATTTATCCCAATGGGGAAAATTAAGTAAGTACAGTACAGTACAGAGTGTGTGCGCGTGACTCACCTGAGCCCCCCTCGGCCAGGTAGAGGTCTCTGGCATAGAGAACCGAATCCAGCATTGACTCAAACAGCAGGAAGTAACCCTGGAAGAGAGAGAGGACAGATCAGTACAATGGTCAGGGAGACATGCATCGGAGGGTTGCTGTCAATATCTCAGGTGCCACTTACTACCGATGTGCCCTTGAGCAAGGCATTTAACTCCAGAGTTGACCCTGTGCTGCTCCCAGACTGTAATGTGAGTAATTGTGTGGTGGGGATGGGTACCGTGACAGCAGGTTCCAACACATTTCCGTTGTCTCTGCATAATGGATAAATAAAGATTTGATTGTCTATTTCATATGATCTCGTCACGTCTTGAATTATATTTTGCTCCGGTGATTTTAAACATGGGAAAATATAGTCGAACAAGCAACTGCAATTGAAATTCGAGGTGAGATTTAAATAACTTAATATAATACAAATGTGACCAATTACTATCAGGTTTGGGCAAAGGTTGATAGAGTTTTCTTAATATATATGTGGTTAGTTTTGGTCACAATACTTTGTTTGGGTTAAGAGTGTAGTGTAGGCGTCCATCTGCATGAGAAAAGGAAAATACAAAGAAAAGACCTGAAGCATTTTGAAAACTCTGGGGGTGTTTTGTTAAGAGGACATTTCACGCCAAATCAAGACATGGAAATGGTTACAGAAATTGTACCACAACACTCCGCATCCAGGTATGAAGCTCTCTCATTATTAGTGTCTGTCTGAACACATGCACTGTTTCCATAGCTATAATAGTAAGCTGGCTGGCTAGCTAGCTATATTGCTGTGTAACAGCCAACCGAAATCAGCACATTTTTATATTCAAAGTTAGTAACTACCTAGCTACTAATGTAATAAACATAGTTAAAAAAAATTGCAGGTTAGATTGCCATTTTGGCTAGTTAGCTAGCTGCAAGCTAGTTTGTTTTTGCTAACAAAGATGCTAGGGCTAACGTTAACGTTAGATAGGCTAGAGTAACTACAATAACTGTTCTTCCTTTTTTGTATTAGCTAATGATGCTTTTTTGTTTTCATGGTGAGCAGTTGATCAGCTGAATGCCAAGTAATAGAGATTGGAGTAAGAGCGACAAAATATCAGTTATTCCCATTAAGACTTAGACAGACCAGTTCCACATCCTAAAATGTTCACAGGGATTTTGATTCATGTTAATTGTGTCACAGTTCTCAAAATAAATATGAAAATATTGACGTGATTGGAACTCACATGCCAACAGATAACAAGCAATAGACTAACAGTAGTGAGAAATATAAATGGTTTCAGTTGTGCGATTCTATTAAAACCACCTGTTGACTTTCATTGCTAATACACCACACTGACTGTATCTTCTCCAAAATACACTGAGTATACCAAACATTAGGAATGCCTTCCTAATATTGATATCTCCTCCCCTTCCATCTACACTGAATGAAGTGGATTTAACAAGTACATCAATAAGCTATCATAGCTTTCACCTGGTCAGTCTATGCCATGGAAAGAGCTTAATCTTAATGCTTTGTATACTCAGTGTATATACACTGGACCGAAAGAGAAAAGCATCAGATGCCATAAACAGAGCAGAGGGAACTAAAATAAAACTAAAATGGCATGCCAGAGATGGGTTAGTTTATAAATGTGAAGCAATCCATACATTTGAAAAATGCAGTACTCGGTTCTGAAAAGAACCTTGTACAAGGAATTTTAATGATTTGTAACCTCGAGATTTAAGTGTTGAATACCTTCTGTAAATTAGGCAGAATAACATTCTCTCTATTCCACAGACTTTGGTCGGTCATCCTGAATTCCTATCGGACCTTGTAGTCAGCAGATAATATAAATATAAATAAATAAATATAAATTTTTGGTGACTTTAATATTCACATGGAAAAGTCCACAAACCCACTCCAAAAGGCTTTCGGAGCCATCATCGACTCAGTGGGTTTTGTCCAACACGTCTCTGGTGAACGGAAAGACACTGGAGCAACGAACTGTCCTTGCTGTCTCTCCCTGGCCGGTTCCCCTCTCTCCACTGGGGTTCTCTGCCTCTAACCCTATTACAGGGGCTGGGTGAGTCACTTGAGTGGGTTGAGTCACTGACGTGGTCTTCCTGTCTGGCCCCCCCCATTGGGTTGTGCCGTGGCGGAGATCTTTGTGGGCTATACTCTGCCTTGTCTCAGGATGGTAAGTTGGTGGTTGAAGATATCCCTCTAGTGGTGTGGGGGCTGTGCTTTGGCAAAGTGGGTGGGGTTATATCCTGCCTGTTTGGCCCTGTCCGGGGGTATCATTGGATGGGGCCACAGTGACTCCCGACCCCTCCTGTCTCAGCCTCCAGTATTTATGCTGCAGTAGTTTGTGTGTCGGGGGGCTAGGGTTAGTCTGTTATATCTGGAGTATTTCTCCCATCTTATCCGGTGTCCTTTGTGAATTCAGTATGCTCTCTTATTCTCTCTTTCATTCTCTCTCTCTCTCGGAGGACCTGAGCCCTAGGACCATGCCTCAGGACTACCTGGCATGATGACTCCTTGCTGTCCCCAATCCACCTGGCCGTGCTGCTGCTCCTGTTTCAACTGTTCTTCCTGCGGCTATGGAACCCTGACCTGTTCACCGGACGTGCTACCTGTCCCAGACCTGCTGTTTTCAACTCTCTAGAGACAGCAGGAGAGGTAGAGATACTCTCAATGATCGGCTATGAAAAGCCAACTGAGGTGCTGAATTACTCGACAACTACTGATTATTATTATTTGACCATGCTGGTGCATTTGACCTGTCTGCACCCAGCCAGAAGAGGTCTGGCCACCCCTCAAACTACTAGGTTTGTGATTACTGTGCTTCTTCACCTGCATTGCTTGCTGTTTGTGGTTTTAGGCTGGGTTCCTGTACACCACTGAGATATCAGCTGATGTAAGAAGGGCTATATAAATCAATTTGATTTGAAATCAAATTATATTTGTCATACACACACATATTTAGCAGATGTTATTGCGGGTGTACGAAAATGCAAAAGTATCTAACAATTCACAACAATACACACAAATCTAAAAGTAAAAGAACGGAATTAAGAAATATAAATATTAGGACAAGCAATTTCAGAATGGCATTCACTAAAATACAGTAGAATAGAACACAGTACATACATATGAGATTATACATACATGATTCCATGTCTATGAATATAGGGCAGCAGCCTCTAAGGTGCAGGGTTGAGTAACCGGGTGGTAGCCGGCTAGTGATGGCTATTTAGCAGTCTGATGGCCTTGAGATTGAAAAACAGCTTATGTCTCTCGGTCCCAGCTTTGATTCACCTGTACTGACCTCGCCTTCTGGATAGCAGGATGAACAGGCAGTGGCTCGGTGGTTGTTGTCCTTGATGATTCTTTTGGCCTTCCTGTGACAGCGGGTGCTGTAGGTGTCCTGGAGGGCAGGTAATTTGCCCCTGATGATGGGTTGGGCAGACAGCACCATCTTCTGGAGAGCCCTGCGGTTACGGGCATTGCAGTTGCCATACCTGGTGTTGGTACAGCCCAACAGGACGCTCTCAATAGTGCATCTGTAAAAGTTTGTGAGTGTTTTACATGACAAGCCAAATTTCTTCAGCCTACAAAAGCATGAAGAGGTGCTGTTGTGCCTTCTTCACCACACTGTCTGTGTGGGTGGACCATTTCAGATCGTCAGTGATGTGTACACCGAGGAACTTGAAGCTTTCCACCTGCTCCACTGCGGTCCCATCGATGTGGATAGGGGCGTGCTTCCTGCTGTTTCAATGATCAGCTCCTTTGTTTTGTCGACATTGAGTGAGAGGTTATTCACCTGGCACCACACTGCCAGGGCCCTCATCTCCTTTCTGTAGGCTGTCTCGTCATTGTTGGTCATCAGGCCTACTACTGTTGTGTCGTCTGCAAACTTGATGATTGAGTTGAAGGCGCAGGTCCCCTGTGTTGAGGATCAGCGAAGTGGAGGTTGTTTCCTACCTCCACCACCTGGGGGGCAGCCCGTCAGGAAGTCCAGGACCCAGTTGCACAGGGCGGGGTTCAGACCCAGGGCCTCAAGCTTAATGATGAGCTTGGAGAGCACTATGGTGAGGAACGCTGAGCTATAGTCATTGAACTGCATTCTCACATAAGTATTCCTCTAGTCCAGATGGGATAGGGCAGTGTGCAGTGCGATGGTGATTGCATCATCTGTGGATCTATTTGGATGGTAAGCAAATTTAAATGGGTGTAGGATGTCAGGTAAGGTAGTCTCTCAAAGCACTTCATGATGACAGAAGTGAGTGCTACGGGTCGATAGTAATTTAGTTCAGTTACCTTTTCTTTCTTGGGTACAGAAACAATGTTGGACATCTTGAAGCAAGTGAGGACAGCAGACTGGGATAGGGAGAGATTGAATATGTCCGTAAACAGCTGGTCTGCACATGCTCTGAGGATGTGGCTAGGGATGCCGTCTGGGCCGGCAGCCTTGCGAAGGTTAACATGCTTAAAATGTGTTACTCACGTTGTCCACGGAGAAGGAGTGCTTGGTCCTTCGTAGCGGGCCGCGTCGATGGCACTGTGTTATCCTCAAAGCGGGCAAAGAAGCTGTTTAGCTTTTCCGGAAGCAAGACGTTGGTATCCGCAACGTGGCTGGTTTTCCCTTTGTAGTCCGTGATTGTCTGTAGACCCTGCCACAGGCGTCCCGTGTCAGAGCCGTTGAATATCGACTCCACTTTCTCTCTATACTGACGTTTTGCCTGTTTGATTGCCTTACGGAGGGAATAACTACACTGTTTGTATTCGGCCATATTCCCAGTCACCTTGCCATGGTCATATGCAGTTGTTCCGCTTTCAGTTTTGCGTGAATGCTGGCATCTATCCACGGTGTCTGGTTAGGGTAGGGTTTAATAGTCACAGTGGGTCCAACATCTCCTATACACTTTCTGATAAACTCAGTCACCATATCCGTGCATTCGTCAATGTTAGAGGCTTCCCGGAACATATCTCAGACCGTGTGATCAAAACAATCTTGAAGTGTGGATTCCGATTGGACAGATGAGCGCTGAATAGTCCTTAGCACGGGTACTTATTGTTTGAATTTCTGCCAATAAGAAGGGAGGAGCAAAATTGAGTCGTGATTTGATTTACCGAAGGGAGGGCAGGGGAGTGCCTTGTAGGCATTTCAAAAAGCTGAGTAGCAGTGGTCTAATGTTCTCAGAGAGAGTGCAACAGTCAATGAGTTTGTAGAACTTCGGTAGCGTTTTCCTCAAATTTTCTTTGTTAAAATCCCCAGCTACAATAAATGCAGCCTCAGGAAATGTGGTTTCCAGTTTGTGAAGTTCTTTGTGGGCAGTCGTGGTATCGGCTTGAGGGGTAATATACACAGCTGTGACTGAGATAATTCTCTTGGGGGGGTAATATGGTCGGCATTTGATTGAAAGGTATTCTAGGTCTGGTGAACAAAAGGACTTAAATTCCTGTATGTTATCACAATCACACCAGTGTTTTAATCACAATCAGTGTTTTAATCATGAAACATACACCCTCACCTTACTTCTTCCCGAAGATTTCTTTATTCCTGTATGCGCTATATGCTGAGAACGCAGTTTGATGTATGGACAAAGACAGTATATCCCGAGAAAGCCATGTTTCCGTGAAACAGAGTATGTTACAATCCTTAATGTCTCTCTGAAGGAGATTCTCTTCCTGAGCTCGTCTACCTTATTATCCAGAGACTGAACATTAGCAAGTAATATACTTGGAAGCAGTGGATGGTGTGCGCGCCTCCTGAGTCGGACTAAAAGTCTACTCTGAATACCTCTTCTCCGCCGGCGGTATTTTGGATCAACCTCTGAAATCAGATAAATTGCCCTGGGGGGTACGAACAAAGGAACCAATTCGTGAAAGTCGTATTCCCGGTTGTAATGCTGGTGAGTTACCGTCGTTCTGATATCCCAAAATTATTTCCGGCTGTATGTAATAACACAAAACATTTCCTGGGCTAATAATGTAAGAAATAACACACAAAGGAGCTAGAAGCAGAGCTGCACTATCTGTCGGCGCCATCTTGCACATTGCTTAGACGTATCACTCACGTCGGCCACAGAGAACAAGAGCCCACAGTCCCTGGGAGCAGGCCGCGTTGGTGGCACTGTGTTATTCTCAAAGTGGGCGAAGAAGGTATTGAGCTTGTCCGGGAGCAAGACGTCAGTGTCCGGGGGCGTGGTTGTTTTTCCCTTTGTATTCCGTGATTGTCTGTAGTCCCTCCCACATATGTAGTGTGTCTGAGCCGATGAATTGCGACGCCACTTTGTCTCTATACTGACATTTTGCCTGTTTGATTGCCTTACGGACGGAATAACTACAGTTTGTATTCAACCATATTACCAGTTACTTACTTAAATGCGGTGGTTCACGCTTTCAGTTTTGCGTGAATGCTGCCATCTATAGATGTCGCTGCACTGGGGGTGTGTGAGGGGAATACAACTGATACCAGCACATCTCATCTGAACTACACTGAACACAAATATAAATGAAAGATGCAACATTTACAATCAGATAATAATATGATTACGTAAGAAATCTAGAGTAGTGCATTACTTTGCATGCACACCTAATAATAATTTTTAAAAAACACTTAAGTCAACTAAATATGTACAATATGTACAGGAGCTCTCAGACTATGCTGCCATTACAGCACCATGGCAACCCTCAACAAAATATTTCAAGGCAGAAATTAACCAACCAAAAATATACGAAATCAACATATTTATGAAGAGTGGGAGGGGGTTACTTATTGTAATTTTATGACCCTCTTTCCTTCCCAAACTTGTCATGGAGCACTCTCCACGTTCCCTGCTATTCAGAAGCCCCTCTGTCAAGGGGAAGGTCTGACCCTGGCGTGGCCCTGTGTTCAGCTCCACTACATAGCACATTAGCCCGGGTATTATTCCATTATTACATGTTGTTGGCTTCATCCTTACTGGTGTACACTGCTGACAAATGGCTTTTTTACCAAGCCAGCCTGCAACCCTTCCTATAGACCTAACTCCTCCTCTTTTGGCTCGGTTCAACCTCAACCCCTAGATCCTTTACTGTTGCCCTTTGCTGTAAATAACATTGGTGTAACTCACCCTTTTCCTCCATGAGGCCATATTGCTTTCATCCAGATCTTCAAACAGTAAAGAGGTGGATAGATGAAAGCAATATGGCCTCAGGGAGGGCAGTGGAGCAATCCCCATATTGCTTACACCAATCCAGTCCTTTCAGATCTGTGCATACCAAAAGGGTAGGAGCTCAGGAAAGGGGCTAGGACCAGAACCTCTTTGAGAGAAGGAAATGAGGAAGATGAGGAGAGGTGAAGTAGAGGCGCAGAGAAAGGGAGAGGGAGAGCAAGTGAGATGGCTTCGGCCAGCTGCATAATAATTCACAGATGATTATTCAAATTAAGATAACCTTTCAGCAGAAAGAGGTGAGAAGATAAGAGAGGGAGGGAGACAAACTACAATCGCCACCATCTCATGGCCCATGGATGAACTGAAAAGATGATGATTGCCTCCGAATTTAAAGTAGCGTTAGGGTCTACATTGGTCCCCCCTGCCCAACAGTAACCCGTTATTTTCCACTCCAGAACCAAAGTCCATATCTACTGACTGGCTGACTGTATTAGTCCTGGTCTCTCCTTTTCTCAGAACCAGGTCGTTGTTAAAACGCTCTCGCAACGTATCCCGACCTCATAATTTAGAGCTCAATTTCACGGGACACTGCCTCACCTGAAGGAGAGGGAGGGGAAGACTCTGAAAGGAAGAGAAACGTCTGGAATGAGAGTTACGCCTTCCTTTTTCTCCCATAATGCGTTGGGACGATCTCTTCAAGCCTAACAGCGTGACTCACAATCCGACCCCGCTACGCCCTTCTCATATACACACACACTGTTTATTAGCAAAACACAGGATCCATCTCCACGTCACTGCACTGGGGGTGTGTGAGGGGAATACTCACATCTCGTATCTTAACTACACTGAACAAATATACAAACAAAACATGCAACAATTTCAAACATTTTACTGAGTTACAATTCAAATAAGGAAATCAGTCAATTTAAATTAATTAATTATAGCCTAATCTACATTGGGCACAGATAAAAAATAAAAAATAGGTGTGGATTAGAAAACCAGTCAGTGTATATATTTTATTATACAGGGTGCATTTGGAAAAGAGACCTAGGTCTCAAAATGTATTCCTTGTCAAAATGAAGGATAAATAATAAAATATATGTGTCAACTCAATTCAAACAAGTACCTCCCAAATTAATCAATTGTGTCAGTTCTCACTCTAAGTTGCTTTCAACAACTAAAAAGCACTTTTTTACATTTGAAAGTTTTATTTCCAATTAATAATGGTATATAGAGAATATTTCAGTAGGGAGCTTTATGTTCCCATATGCCTCTTAATCATCCATGAGCTTCTCAGCCAGCTCCTAAATCAGCAGGGCTTTTAAGGTACAGTGAACTAACCAACAGACCAGTTAAACTACAACAGCATTCTCAGTAACGGTTACATAAATGTTTTACATGTGGTTGTTTATCTACCGTAGTTGAACGCACTGACTGAAGTCGCTCTTGATAAGTGTCTGCTAAATTACCAAAATGTAAGTGTACTATTGCAAAGCAGGCTGGGTATTATTCTAATGAGCTCTGCCCCCCAAAAAGATCAACTGTTTCAACAAACAAAATTTGGTCAGTTAATTTCGACAAGAATGAATCTGGTGCACATCAAGTTCAAAAGAGTTAAGTACATTTTACAAGAGACAATTACATTCAACCATAAAATATGCATTTATTGTGTAATGTTAATAAAATATGATAAAGCAAAACTTAAGGGCAGCCATAATCTATTTTTGTTGTTGTTTAGAGCCAGTATTCTTTATCCCTAGACACACTCATTTAGAATGCCTCAAGCTTTAACAGTACTTAAAGCTGTGTGTGTGTTTGTGTGAGAAAGAGAGATTGCGTGTGTGCAAGTGTAAAACTTCCAGAACATCTATAAGAGTGAGTAAGTAGGCCTACTTGAACACTGGGAGCATAACTAGCTAGAAGTTACAGTTAGTTACAGTTAGTTACTTTTGTGTTGTTTATGGTGAAAACACTATCAAAACTAAATGTTGTGTCCCCATCCCTTACAAGCAAACCCTAACTCAATGCACTGCATTATAAATGGAAAACTCTTTCTTTAGGGACATATTTCAGCAAATTCATTGTGACTCATCACGATTAACTAATGCTATTAACCCCTTACACTCGTGGGAATTGGCCTATATGGATAGGGATACATTTAAATGTTTTTGACAGGAGAAATATGGAAACCATATGCATAACCATGGTAGCAATTAAAAAGGGAATAGTTAGGAGATTATAGGAAAATGATTAGACTAAAGATGAAGACAACAATTCACCTGACAAGACTGAATCCAAATAACACATTTTATTTTATGTGCATTTACTGTACTTTGCCGCATTTGTTGATAACAAAATCTGAAAATACTCTGGATACATACAGTAACATGACAAGAACATTTGTGGTAGGTGCAATATGTGACAACAAAAAAATGACAAGGGTTTGAGTGAGAGTTCTAACTGGTGTTTCCAAGTATCCACACACACACCTCTCCAAATTGTGCACAGTTCATAAGTCATTTCAATGCACTTTTATGACTCAAAGATGAGTCGTGAACTATAAGTTGTTTTTTTTAGCTCTCCTAACGGTGTTGAGGAACTACAGAAAGCACAATTGTGGTTGTTTTGTTTGGAACCCAGCCCTGCATCTCTGCCTTTATGCTATATGCATTATAAATCGCAATCTAGTTTAGGTGGGCATAATTTTAAAGCTTGTAGTTACCATTGCCGAATTTTGAGTAATCAAGGTGACAGACAGTGACACATTCAATACTGCCTTGTACACTCTTGCCTGCATCTAGCTGATCTAGGATGTATTCATAAGTCCAACAGTTGCGACTTCTATTAGACACATTCAGTTATGTTTATCCCTGTTTTGTTCTGTTTGCTTCCATTTAAGAAAAGTTTTTGAACAGAATCGGTGGAGTGAACACACCCCTGATCACACGCAAACAGTTGACTTTCATAGCAGCCACATAAAAACAGCATGATTGTTTTGCTTGTTGTATATATATTTCCTTCTAAGACTAATTCTTCTTCTGATCTCTTTTAATGCATGGGCACTTCCGTTCCAATTTCTGTACTGGATTACAGGTACTATTCTCTAAAAGATACCTTTTCCCTAATTTATCAGTTACCAGTTCTGGCCATTAAAGGCAAAGGTCCAGGGCCTGTGGCCGGCCTGCTGGAGATGGTGGTCCTTTTCTCTCCTTTTTTGTTCAGAGTTAAGAGAGTAAGAGAGAGGGGAGAAGTACTTTTCTAGTCCTGCTAGGTCACATGGTATTACACCTACAGTAAGTGTTGTCTTGGAGGTAGAGAAAGTATTTTGTGGACATATTTCAAGTATCTTAAAATGCCTTTTTAGCTTTGCTTTTCCTTAGGGTGCTTTTTAGTTGTTCAGTTGTGTCATTTTTATCTTATGTTGTTTGTTCTGTAGTAAATATTTCAGCTTTTTATTTTCGCAGTTTTTTTTATTTGTTTTTCCTGTGAAGCGCATTGTGTTCATTCCATGTCTGAAATGTTCTGTATAAATAAAGCTTGATTTGAAAACCTGAAGTTGGTTAAGGTCAATTCAAAATAATGTTCAACATGTGTGTCAATGTGCGTATGTTTGTGTTTTCAAGTGTCTGTCTCTGTGAGTGTGTATGTGTCACCATGTGTGTATGTGCCTATGCATGTGTGGGTGAGTGACAGTCAGTCCGACTGGGCGACAGTATGACTGATTACTGCTGTCCTCCACATGGGCAGGTGAGACTCCTATTACTGATAATGAGGCTAGAGAGGAGGCTGCCATTAATTTGGCTCCACAGATCTACCGCACACAGTTAGTGTGTGTGTGTGTGTGTCTACGTGTTGAACTCTCCCCAAACAAACTCTGGTGCCCTCCAAAGTGGACGTCGAGGAAAACTTTGCCCACCTTAAAACAAATCCTCATAAAATAGGATTTTTAAAAAATGCTGTCAAATCTACAGACCACAAACATTAAGCCAAAGTCCTTCACGTCTTCCTTTTGCTTGATAAGTTATGAAAAGTGTGTTTTCTTCAATTCAATTACCTACCACCTCCCGGAGAAAAAAAATCATTTTCTGAAAGCCTTCTTTCCAAGTCAAGCTTACCCTGCTTCATTTACTTTTCACCATCATTTGCTACTCACTTCCCAGTGACCTAGGGCAACCAATGGAATTAAGCTTCGCGCTCACATTGAAGAGACCTAGATGTGGATTTCAATATAAAAACTTCAGCCCCAAAAGTTTCTCTCCGGGATCAAGGCCACAAAACTGATTCTAAAGCCAACTTCACTCATGAGAGTCCTCCCCCCATCAGAAAACAGTCACCTAGACCCATCAGACCTGATTGATCTCTAGGTAACAATCTTTATTTAGCTTCTCAGTAATTCAACCCCTCCTCCCCCCAGTCAGAGGTCTCATCTCTGGCTTCATCCCAAATGGAACCTTATGCCCTACATAGCAAACTACTTATGGTCAAAGCCCCGTGACCCCTGGTCAAAAGTAGTGCACTATATATGAAATGGAGTGCCATTTGGGACACAACCTCAGAGAGAGAGAAAGAAGAAAGAGAGGAACAGATCAATGCTTTGAGTTATGAAACAACAGTGGCACGGCTAAAGGCCATCTCTCAAACAACACCCCGGCTAGGTAGACAGGCGACTTGTTTCACAAAAATTAACCCGCCCCCATTAATCACCAGCCCGAGTGATCCCCTATCGTCTAGTCTGAAAGTGGGAGACGGCCAAAAGTTTGGACATTTTCTGATGGAACTTGTCACGTCTCCCTCGGGGTAGAGAGACCTTACTGGATGGATCACTTTACATCACCCAGTTAACTTGTAGTGTGTGTATTACGGAGTAAGCTTCACCTAGGGCCAATATTTTCAAATCACACACTATGAGAAGTAGCATATGACAAATGTTCTCTGAACATAAAGGAGGCTTTCTTTGCCTTTGTTGACCAAATGTTGTGATTATCTCAGAGATAAAATATATTTAGACTGCCTTTAATATTCTCCTATCACTTCAAGAGTGAAAGGAAGCAGTCATGTTCTCTAGAAGTGTCTAATTTTAGTGATGTCCCTCCAGTGTATCCATAGCACCCCTTTGGCTGGTTGGCAGAGGTATGACCCATATTCCCTGTCCCCTGTTGGAAGCATTAGGAGGCTTGGGGTACTTGGCTGGCACTGCTCTCCTCTGTCCCCCACTGTGCTCTTCGAGTGTGTGTGTGTGTGTGTGCGTGCGTGCATGTACTTGCGAGTATGTGTTGGACTTCTCTGTGTGTGTGTGTGTGTGTACTCTGTGTGCTGGACGGAGTTGGGGGACATAAGGGGCCAGTTTAGTGATGTATTACAGCATGACACGTTGGCATTGGGATCAGCATAGCCCTAGGTTCTGCCAGAATCACTCTCGTCTATGAGTAAAGCAACGACACAAGGTCATCAAAGTAAAGCCTCACACCCAGGTATGTGTTCAGATGTACAGTGCGACACACTGGTGATTGGCTACTATGATAAATTGTTAAGTTAGTAATATTGATAGCCTGTAGATCAATCAAAGTCATGACTGCATGAACAAATTTGAGGTATTAAAATAAGTGATTTCCATCGCTCTGCATCAGATCACATCTATAAAGGACTGGTATTCTGATTAAAATCCATTGATGACAACTTGAAGACAGACCTCGTTGGGTCTACACCGCTGTAAGACACGGGGATTCATCAGTCTCTTGCAGTCGGGACTCAAGACTTACTTCAACTTACCGGCAATGAGGTCTAACGCAGACTCAATGAATTTACGACTCTGCAAGGGCTGTCATTTCCTGTCATTTCTCCACTTTACACAGGCAGATCCTAGGGCAGCGTTTTGGGCCCTGCACTCTTTGAGAAATGTCCACAGTCGCTGCGGTGATGAGAAGTGACAGGAGGATTCTCAGATTTATTAGCGTTCTGTGAGCCGGTGTCATTAGAGATTCGTGTCACGCTGTGAATTTCTATTTCCCCTGGTAACGGCGTGAGATTACGTGCCTGTGCGAACCGCAATGCTCCGTCTGACCCCGGGGGTTCGGGGAAAGCTGGGGCGGGACGTGAGTGGGGACAGATACGGCCTTGCTCATGAATAAAGGATGACTTCAGCGGAGTGTTCAACTTTCAACCCCTTCATCCGTTTCGCCAGCGAGAACCTGGCTGATGAATGGGCATCAGTGCTCAGAGCGACTCCAAGTAACCCTGGTTAACTATTTAGGAGGGGACATGGCCGGGGCTAATTCTATACATGCCATGTTTAAAATAGTCACTGCTGTTACTAGCGTAGTGGAGGTTTCTATACTGTATGTTGAGATAGTGTTCAGAGCTTTTAGAATAACAATATAATTTGTCAGGGTTTGCGGCATTTCCATTTCAATTCAAGCAGATTCAGGAAATCTTCCGAAAAGATACATTATCTTTGGAATGTCCATCACTTTTTTTTAAACCACAACCTGTAATTAAAATAAACTAAAATAATGAGCATGAACAGTGAACTGACCATCCATTCTGAGATGATGATGTCCACCTTCTCAACGGGCAGTTTGACTTCCTCTATCCTGCCCTTTATCAGAGTGACCCTGTCCTGCAGCTGGTTCGACCTGAGAGGAAACGAGACGGTGAAGAAAAAACATGTTATCTTTCCTGTTCAAAACATTTTTATTGCAATAATGAAACAAGACAATATGCGATAGTCCAAAATTACAGCCAGAGATAAATGAAACAGTACATTAAGAACCTTATATCCAAAAATAACAAATTAAATGTTAAATAACGAAGTGTTGGGAGTGATGCTTTCAGCAAATAGGCCAAAACCATGGATCGGTCACAGTGTTCTACTCGACATTAGTCGTACTTTTACACTTGCATTCAACTCCAGAATAGAATAGTTGTAATCATGGTAACAAATCAATAGCTGTTCTATGGTCTCCCAACAACACACAGCTTTTGTGTAATATTCTAAGGTTAGGACTTTAAAGGATGAGCTATTTTTATTAATTAAGTAGGCTCTCTCTCACAAGTATATAAAGAAAAAAGTCCCTGTAGTTGAGGCACAACAAACAGTGAATTTGTTCCGACATATACCCAACCTACTACTCTAACATTGGTCAAAAGCCAAGTTATTTTGGGTAAGTAGGACATAATTGTTCCTCCCCTATGGCCCTTTCACACAGAGGTTTGTGTATTAACGAAAACCCAACCTGACCTGTGTGTGTGTGTGTGTGTGCGTGTGTGTGTGTGTGTGTGTGTGCGTGTGTGCGCATCCAGAGCACGTGTGTACAGATGAGGTGTGTGTATACACAATACATGCGAGTCCATACTGATGTGGTGACTACGAGAGTGCACCCTGTTTAAATGATCCTTCCTTTTCTGACCGGCAACCCAGGGTATCAATCTCTGTGCATATTCCATTATCATGACAGCTAATGTTACTGGGGACAGAACAATTACTCACGGCCCAAGAGTGCATTTATGCAGCGCTGATCCTTATCTTCCGCTCCCTCTCTCGCTCGCTATCACATCCTCCCAGAATCACTCTCTAACATTCTCTCTATCCCCCCTCTCTACCTCCCTTCAGGAGAAGGATACACTGTAATCTCATTATTGGGGTAATTTAGAGGACAATGTCAGGACACTGGGTGGGGGAGGGGGGCGTTAAGGGGTAGAAAGAGATATGACTAAAAGAAAGAGAGCGAGAGCGTGTGTGTATGTCCGTGTTAGAGACAGACGGACATAGAGTGCCATTCTTCTGGTTGCTTGTGGTGTTAATCCCCCCATGGGTTAAATACACACGTCTCATCACCTTAAATCCATCTGTATCGGAGTAGCAGGATTATGCCACAACTCCCCCGGGGGTACAGGGCACTACAGTGAGCCCAATGATTCTAGCTTTATTACCTCATATTTTTAATTGTGCTTCTAAATGTCTTTGGGTGCGCCTACATTTTTCAAATTAGGTGCACACGTGCTCCTTGTAAATAAAACGTAGTTGATTCCACCCAATGTCCTGCAGCAAAGAAAATCTAATGTTACAGACACTCATTGGTCAGATTATTAGGTACACCACTGTTCACAAAAATGGTTCGCTCCTACAGACAGGCCACTGAGTATTAAGGTATTTTAACATTTTATTGACTGTTATGGGACTTTCATGAATAATGACTAAATTATGTATACATTTAACATAGAACTATAACTAAACAGAATACTACTCTGTCACTGTATGAATCTTATTATAATCACAACACTGAATATAATGTGTGTAGTTTTAGTTCTGAATTAGAACAAGGACTTTCTGTTCCTTGTTAGAAACGAATGGAGCTATCGTCAGACCGGCTGGAATACTGTGTTCCTTACAGGACATTCTGTCCCCACCCAGGGAGGGGAGAGACCTTGGGCTTGTAGTAGATTGTTTAACACGTGGCAGACAATGTGAGAAGGCTTGTGAACTATATTGCCATAGTATCTGAGAGGAAGAGGGACATTTATGACAAAATGTGAGGTATATAGACCAATGTACCAGAAATGATAAGGAGAACATTCCTGTGAATAAACATTTAACTATTGTAGACTGGGCCTCTGTCTGTCTTCATTTCTATCAGTATCTCACAAATCCTGATATAGCAGACTGAGTAGTTTAATTGAATTGGTTAATGAACACGAGAACTAAATTCTCCTGACATTGACACATTTAGGATAGTAATGTAGATGGGGAGATCGACGAGAGGGATAAAGCAGAGAATGTGAGTGGAGGAACGGGGGGCTGGGAATCGCTGCACCCAGGGACAAATGTGGTCTGGGGGCGGCATCACTACAACTAGTGCAGCACTACAACTAGACCAGCCAACGGCACATTTCGATTGTATTTTGAGTGGAACATTCCTTTAAAAACCAATATGGTTCAGTGTTCAAATCTTCATCAGGGTGCTGTTCCTAAAGTATTCCTATCCGTGAGCATGGCTTTCAGTGCAGCTGGTTGAAAAATTACACAACAACAGTCGACTAAATCAGATCATTCAGTAGGGTTATCAAGAATCTCCCATTTTTCAAAGGCAATGACTTTGGCAACTTAACTCGTCCTGTTTTCTAATTTAAACATATGAGCGAGAGAGAGAGATTCCTGTCTGGCAAACAGTAACAATTATAATGAGAGCACAACTGATATTTTGGTTCACACACAAAAACAAAACACAAAAACTAAACAAACATTTTACATTTATATATACTATATATATATATATATATATATATATATAGTTTTTATATATATATAAAAAATAAAAATATTTTTTTGTTTTGTTTTTTGGAATCGGTCAATTTTGGCCTTTTAAAGCTATATCGCCATTGGCCGATAACCGATATTCAATAAATAGGATGGAAAAAGGGAATCTAATGCTAATCTGAACCATTATCATGATGTGTCATTATTGTCACAATGTATGAAATCAACACTGGAAGAAGCATAGTTATTGGATATGTGTTATTTTGGATGGCAATTTACGAGAATTCAGTGTCGAAAAATGTAACTTTTTAATTTTCCCACTGTAAAACAGTATATCGGCATACATATCAGTATCTGTAAGTTCCCCCCTCCCCCAAAAGAAAAATTGTAATCAGACCCAAAATAGCATATCGGTCATAGGGCTGTGACAGTAATTGAATAACCATGTAACTGACAGTTATGGACGGAGAATGCAATGAAAATAATTGTTTAAATAGGCCTAAATTCATTCTAGTATTTTATGACATTTATTTTCATGTAGATAACCTTTACCTAATAGCAGGAATTTGCTACCTTTGTTTATTAAACTTTCTACATTTCCTCCTCTTTCCAACTTTCCTTGGATGCTCGAGCAGCTAATCGCTAGATGGCGGGGGTGTAGAATGCTATAGGATATGGCACTGCAGTAACATTTTTTGCTGTTGATGTGTGGAGTTGATGGGTGGCTCGTTTTGATTGCTTGCTAGTAAATAAATAAATAAATCTATCTTTAAAAAAAGGTTGGATGTGTCTGACTATTCATTAATTATTCAACAGCAGTCGACAAGGTTGTTCTGGCTCTGAAGCCTATAATGAACTAACTGTCAAATGGACAACGCGCCAATCCTCTCCAACATGGCATGGTACAATTTTATACGGAATCTTTTCTTGTTTTATAGACTAATCAACACTGATCAGGCCCGGTCCTGGCAGATATGCTGTCGTAGGCGAGACCAAAAAAATCCCCGCAAAGTAGAATAGTAGCCTATGAACGCCCATGTGGTAGCCTATCATTTGTAAAACATGCAATTTACTGTTTATCCCGGCCATTTGGTTACATTCATTTATGTTAATTAATAACAGTAATTTACCATTCTCATTTTCAGAGTGGAAACGTTGTTCGCAGAGTTCAAAACCTGCTACACTTGTGAGAAACAAGTTTAGATTTTTTTTGTGCAACACAATCTGCTAAATACAGTGCATTTGGAAAGAACTCAGATCCATTGACTTTTTCCAAATATTGTTACGTTACAGCCTTATTCTAAAATTTATTAAATACATTTTTTCCCTCATCAATCTACACCAACACAATATCCCATAATGACGAAGCAAAAACAGGTTTATACATTTTTGCTAATTTATATAAAAAACATATTTAAAAAAAATGAAATATCACAGTTACATAAGTGTTTCAGACACTTTACTCAATAATTTGTTGAAGCACCTACGGCAGCAATTACAGCCTCAATTCTTCTTGGGTATGATGAGACAAGCTTGGCACACCTGTATTTGGGGAGTTTCACCCATTTTTTTCTGCATATCTTCTCAAGCTCTGTCAGGTTAGATGAGGAGAGTCGCTGCACAGCTATTTTCAGGTCTCTCCAGAGATGTTCGATTGGATTCTAGTCCGGGCTCTGGCTGGGCCACTCGAGGACATTCATAGACTTGCCCCGAAGCCACTCCTGCGTTGTCTTGGCTGTGTGCTTAGGGTCATTGTCCTGTTGGAAGGTGAACCTTAGTCCCAATCTGAGGTCCTGAGTGCTCTGAAGCTGGTTTTCATCAAGGATCTCTCTGTACTTTGCTCCATTCATCTTTTCCTCGATCCTGACTAGTCTCCCGGTCCCTGCCACTGAAAATCACCACCATCACCATAGGTATGGTGCCAGGTTTCCTCCAGACGTGATGCTTGGCAGTCAGGCAAAAAAGTTCAATCTTGGTTTCATCTGACTAGAGAATTCCGTTTCTCAAGCGGGCTTTCATCTGGCCACTATCATAAAGGCCTGATTGGTGGAGTGCTGCAGAGATGGTTGTCCTTCTGGAAGGCTTTCCCATCTCCACAGAGGAACTCTGGAGCTCTGTCAGAGTGACCATCAGGTTCTCTACATAAAATTCCTTCGACCTCATGGGCTGGTTTTCACTCTGACATGCACTGCCAACTGTGGAACCTTAAAAAGACAGGTGTGTGCCTTTCCAAATCATATCCAATCAATAGAATTTACCACAGGTGAACTCCAAACATGTTGTAGAAACATCAAGGATGATCAATGTTAACAGGATGCACCTAAGCTCAATTTCGAGTCTCATAGCAAAGGGTATGATCTTATTTAAACAAGGTATTTCCATTATTTATTTATTTATTTATTTTTAACATTTGATAAAAATGTCTTAAAGACTGTTTTCGCTTTGTCATTATGGGGTATTGTGTGTAGATTGATTAAATTATTTTTCCTCATCAATTTCAGAATAAGGCTGTAAAGTAACAAAATGTGGAAAAGGGGAAGGGGTCTGAATACTTTCTGAATGCACAAATTATAATACTTCATACTTTCATTGTCAACTCATTATCTTAAAGCCTACTTTCTTGAAAGCCTAAGGTAGGCCATGGTTTTTAAATACATTTTAAGGAAAAATAGTTTGTGTCTGACACACGCTGGTGGCTTTGATTAACGGGTGCTTTTACAGCGGTTTGCGCGTGTGAGATTGCTGATTCTCTCTATAGGTCTACATGTCCATTCAGAAAGTTTCCTAAAGTAGCCCGTCTGGACTCCATCTGTTTAATAAGAATCAAATGCCTATTTTTAGTAGCTTAGGCTACATTATTTCATTAAGATGTCCTCTCTCTAAAGAAAATGTGTTAATGCCACTGATATCGAATGACCTCAGCAGCATGGTTTGTGACGTTATGCAAATATTTAGGGAAAAGTGGAATTAAACTTAATTTGAATGGTTTGTGCGTCGAAATAGGATCAGTAATAAATAAAAACATATGCAGAAAAGCCAACAGGTTGGCATATATCTTTATTTTGACTCCATTAACATTGTGTCAACACAAAAACGCAACAGATCCTCTCCAACCTGGCATTTCTTAATTTGTTGAGGAATAATAACAATAATGAAATGCTACGATAATAATAGTTTGTTTCAAGTAGGTTTTTATTAAGACGTATGTCTTCAAAGGGGGAGACACCCTGGACCCAAACTGTTACAGACCTATATCCATCCTGCCCTGCCTATCTAAGGTCTTCGAAAGCCAAGTCAACAAACAGATCACTGACCATCTCGAATCCCACCGTACCTTCTCCGCTGTGCAATCCGGTTTCCGAGCTGGTCATGGGTGCACCTCAGCCACGCTCAAGGTACTAAACGATATCATAACCGCCATCGATAAAAGACAGTACTGTGCAGCCGTCTTCATCGACCTGGCCAAGGCTTTCGACTCTGTCAATCACCATATTCTTATCGGCAGACTCAGTAGCCTCGGTTTTTCTAATGACGACACCATTCTGTACACTTCTGGCCCTTCCTTGGACACTGTACTATCTAACCTCCAAATGAGCTTCAATGCCATACAACACTCCTTCCGTGGTATCCAACTGCTCTTAAATGCTAGTAAAACCAAATGCATGCTTTTCAACCGTTTGCTGCCTGACCCGCACGCCCGACTAGCATCACCACCCTGGATGGTTCCGACTGTGGAATGTGGACATCTATAAGTACCTAGGTGTCTGGCTAGACTGTAAACTCTCCTTCCAGACTCATATCAAACATCTCCAATCCAAAATCAAATCTAGAGTCGGCTTTCTATTTCGCAACAAAGCCTCCTTCACTCACGCCGCCAAACTTACCCTAGTAAAACTGACTATCCTACCGATCCTCGATGTCATCTACAAAATAGCTTCCAATACTCTACTCAGCAAACTAGATGCAGTTTATCACAGTGCCATCCGTTTTGTTACTAAAGCACCTTATACCACCCACCACTGCGACCTGTATGCTCTAGTTGGCTGGCCCTCGCTACATATTCGTCGCCAGACCCACTGGCTCCAGGTCATCTACAAGTCCATGCTAGGTAAAGCTCCGCCTTATCTCAGTTCACTGGTCACGATGGCATCACCCACCCGTAGCACGCGCTCCAGCAGGTGTATCTCACTGATCATCCCTAAAGCCAACACCTCATTTGGCCGCCTTTCCTTCTAGTTCTCTGCTGCCTGTGACTAGAACAAATTGCAAAAAAAAAAAAAAAAATCGCTGAAGTTGGAGACTTATTTCCCTCATCAACTTTAAGCATCTGCTATCTGAGCAGCTAACCGATCGCTGCAGCTGTAAATAGTCCAGCTGTAAATAGCCCACCCAAAATACCTACCTCATCCCCATACTGTTTTTATTTATTTACTTTTCTGCTCTTTTGCGCACCAGTATCTTTACTTGCACATGTTCATCTGATAATTTATCGCTCCAGTGTTAATATGCTAAATTGTAATTATTCGCCTACCTCCTCATGCCTTTTGCACAATGTATATAGACTCTTTTTTTCTACTGTGTTATTGACTTGTTAATTGTTTACACCATGTGTAACTGTGTTGGCCAGGTCGCAGTTGTAAATGAGAACTTGTTCTCGACTAGCCTACCTGGTTAAATAAAGGTGAAAAAAAAGAAGAAAAAAATGTAAACAAGTGTACAAACAGGATTGTGACCTCCCCTTTTTTTGACCCCCCTGAACAGTTATGTCGGTGACCATGTACATTGGCCTGGCCAATTACCGTAACCTCAAATTCCAAGACCGTAACAGCCCTAATCGGTCGGGCTCTAATTTTAATTACATACAGTGCCTTGCAAAAGTATTCATTCCCCTTGGCGTTTTTTCTATTTTGTTGCATTACAACCTGTAATTTAAATTGATTTTTATTTGGATTACATGTAATGGACATTCAAAAAAATAGTCCAAACTGTTGAAGGAAAAAAATAAAAAAATAAAAAACGGAAAAGTGGTGCGTGCATATGTATTCACCCTCTTTGCTATGAAGCCCCTAAATAAGATCTGGTGCAACCAAATACCTTCATAAGTCACATAATTTGTTTTTAAAAAGTCCACCTGTGTGCAATCTAAGTGTCACATGATCTCAGTATATATACACCTGTTCTGAAAGGCCCCAGAGTCTGCAACACCACTAAGCAAGGGGCACCACCAAGCAAGCGGCACCATGAAGACCAAGGGGCTCTCCAAACAGGTCAGGGACAAAGTTGTGGAGAAGTACAGATCAGGGTTGGGTTATAAAAAATATCCTAAACTTTGAACATCCCATGGAGCACTATTAAATCCATTATTTAAAAAATGGAAAGAATATGGCACCACAACAAACCTGCTGTACACCAGCGGAACCCATCCAACTTGACGGAACTGGAGAAGTTTTGCCTTTAAGAATGGGCAAAAATCCCAGTGGCTAGAATGTGCCAAGCTTAAAGTGACATACCCCAAGAGACTTGCAGCTGTAATTGCTGCAAAAGGTGTCTCTACAAAGTATTGACTTTGGGGGGGGGGGTGAAGTTATGCATGCTCAAGTTCCTTTTTTGTAGGTCTTATTTCTTGTTAGTTTCCCAATTAAAACTATTTTGCATCTTCAAAGTGGTAGGCATGTTGTGTAAATCAAATCATACAAATGCCCAAAAATAAATAATTTTAATTCCAGGTTGTAAGGCAATAAAATCGTAAAAATGCCACGGGGGTGAATACTTTCGTAAGCCACTGTATGCCTTCATTAAGATCCACTGTGGGGTAGTGACAAAAACTGTGTGTGTGTGTGTGTGTGTGTGTGTGTGTGTGTATCTGTATAGGTGTGCATCTGGGGTACAATGTCATGTTTTCACTACTTTGTCCTGCCACGCTGGGAGGCCTAGTGGGAAACTGCCTCCATACCAACACACACACACCCGACAGCGAGCTAGTGGGCTGTAAAATTAAAACGTCCCCTCTCCCGCAATCCCATTGTTTTGCTTATACAACACTCCCTTGCATAGTGGTAATAACAACAGACAATAATGGCCCCTAACTCAAAGCTGCATTCAGGCATACACAGATTGAGGAGTGTTTGTTGGTCTATGGGTGGTAAATGAGTTTGGTTTGGAAGCACTGTCCGGTTCACTGGTGGTGCTAGTGGAGAGCTGTTATAAAAACGGGTGTAGGTGTTATAAAACACACAGCAGGTGAGAGTGTAGTAGCCCCTTACACTCGTACCAGTATACAGGTTGAAAATAGCAGATTTTGGCACTGATAAATGCCTAAATTGGAACACAGTGGCTGTACAGTAACATGCTATAAATTACGCCAGAGCTCTGGCTCTGCGCTTCACAGCGCTCTATGGGTTTTGACTGACAGATGATCGGAACGTGAACACCTCGCATAATAAGATGTTGCCCCCATCCTTCCTGCTAATTAAGCAACTTTTTGTGCTTTTGTCTGAGGGAAATGTTAATTAAAAGATGGGTTGCACTAGCAGTAGTTTAGGGAGCAGCTGTGGAAGAGCCGAGAGGCAGGAAAGACCAGAGTCAGGCACTAAATGTGCACTAAATGATGTGAGTTAAGGCCAGGCCGTCTGACACCCACTTTATTGAGCTCAACCACCTGAAACAAATAAAAAGGTGGCTGGAGGTCACAGAGACCTCTACTGAGAAAGTCCATACTACACTGGGGAGGGAAGTGTACTAGTCCACATACTACTAGGGAGGGAATATATTTCCAAAACACTTTCCAACTGAAAATATATTTCAAATGTATTTGCTGAAGCAAAGACTCCAATGTGTTTCCTAATAAATCACTGCAAGCATGCGAGTACAACATGAGAACCAAATTTGCTGTGATAGAAAGCATTATGGCACTCTTGTTTTGTGGATCCGAGGTGCCCACCGGATAATTTATATGTAGAAGGACAGAGAAGCTCAGTTCTTGTGACTTGTTTAAAAGGACATTCTACTCCAAAATGTTTTTTATTATCCTGACACCATCTAAAATATAATTTCTACATCCAGAAATGAGCCAAATAACATACTGGTAAAATAATTTCTTTGCGTTACTTTAAAATATTGGACCATGCATATAGCCTTATGCATGGTCCATATTATCAGATATGCTATTAGCAATAAGCATCATCACCTGTAGCCCAACTTATGCAGCATAGCGGCTCTAAATAGTCTGAAGCATGGTGCTGCCAATCATTTAAGAAAATATTTACTAAATAAACCAAATAATTTTTTTCAATAAAAAGTAACACAAAATAACAATAACGAAGCTATTTGTACACTACCATTCAAAGGTTTGGGGTCAAACAAATAAATGTCCTTGTTTTCCATGAAAACATACATGAAATGAGTTGCAAATTTAAATAGGAAATATAGTCAAGACGTGGACAAGGTTATAAATTATTTTAAATTGAAATAATAATTGTGTCCTTTAAACTTTTTCATCAAAGAATCCTCCATTTGCAGCAATTACAGCCTTGCAGACCTGGCATTCTAGTTGTCAATTTGTTGAGGTAATCTGAAGAGATTTCACCCCATGCTTCCTGAAGCACCACCTACAAGTTGGATTGGCTTGATGGGCACTTCTACGTACCATACGGTCAAGCTGCTCCCACAACAGCTCAATAGGGTTGAGATCCGGTGACTGTGCTGGCCACTCTATTATAGACAGAATACCAGCTGACTGCTTCTTCCCTAAATAGTTATTGTATAGTTTGGAGCTGTGCTTTGGGTCACCTCCAACTTAGATTTGTCTGTCCATTACACTTTTTTCAGTCTTCCTCTGTCCAATGTGTGTTCTTTTGCCCATCTTAATCTTTTCTTTTGGCCAGTCTGAGATATGGCTTTTTCTTTGCAACTCTGCCTACAAGGCCAGCATCACTGAGTCGCTTCGTCACTGCTGACGTTGAGACTGGTGTTTTGCGGGTACTAGTTAATGAAACTGTCAGTTGAGGACTTGTGAGGCATCTATTTCTCAAACTAAACACTAATGTACTTGTCCTCTTGCCCAGTTGTGCAACGGGGCCTCCCACTCCTCTTTCTATTCTGGTTAGGGCCAGTTTGCGCTGTACTGTGAAGGGAGTAGTACACAGCATTGTATGAGCTCTTCAGTTTCTTGGCAATTTCTCGCATGGAACAGCCTTCATTTCTCAGAACAACAATAGACTGACGAATTTCAGAAGAAGGGTCTTTGTTTCTGGCCATTTTGAGCCTGTAATCGAACCCACAAATGCTGATGCTCCGGATACTCAACTAGTCTAAAGGCCAGTTTTATTGCTTCTTTAATTCAGGACAAGAGTTTTCAGCTGTGCTAACATAATTGCAAAAGGGTTTTTTAAGATCAATTAGCCTTTTAAAATGATAAACTCGGATTAGCTAACACAACGTGCCATTGGAACACAGGAGTGATAGATGCTGATTGTGGGCCTCTGTACGCCTATGTAGATATTCCATTAAAACTCTGCCGTTTCCAGTTGCAATAGTCATTTACAACATTAACAATGTAATTTCAAATTAACACTGTATTTCTGATCAATTTGGTGTTTTTTTTTTTTTTTTAATGGACAAAAAAAAGTTGCTTTTCTTTCAAAAACAAGGACATTTTTAAGTGACCCAAACTTTTGAACAGTAGTGTATATGTTTTCGTACTTTTAGCCCTTTCTCGTGATTTCCAATTGGTAGTTAGTCTTGTCCCATCGCTGTAACTCCCCTACAGACTCGGAAGAGGCGAAGGTCAAGAGCCACATGTCCTCCGAAACACGACCCTGCCAAGCCGCACTACTTCTTGACACTGCTCACTTAACCCGAAAGTCAGCCACACCAATGTGTCAGAGGAAACACCGTCCAGCTGCTGACCGAAGTCAAGCCTGCAGGCGCCCGGCCCACCACAAAGAGTCGCTAGAGCTCAGCGGTACAAGAAAATCAAGAAAATGTAACTTTCATAGCACACAGCAAATTGGCCAGCGTTAATTAGTTAATTTTTCAGTGTAACATTTCTAGTGTTGATTCAGGAGTTAAGTTAACACTAAGTGGTGTAAAAGAATCCCAGTGATGGTGTTACTAACCAGAGTTTAACCAAAACCACAGCCATCATTATCATATTTCCCAGCATGCTCTACTGCGGGTAGATTTTTTTATTGTGTGTTTCAATATCCATGTTTTGATTGATTAATCTTCTGCTTCCCAAATATAAATAACAATTTTTTCTAAACGAATCCAATCTGTTACTTGGACTTACTGCACCTGATACTGAAATGTTTGTTCCAGTTTAGATGATTTAGGTAGTGTCATACTTTAGTCTTCCCAACCCTGGTAGTCATTCTGAATGCAGGTTGTAAGTGAATAAAAATTTCAAATGTTGGATATCCCTCATCTGGCTGGATTTCAATAGGAATTACACAACTTTACAAGCCAGCATTATGTGACTTGCAGGCCTGATGTGATCTGTAAACCATGAGGTTTAGGGTAAAACTAGGCCCTCAAAACAAGGCCTTACAAACTATGTAGTGTATTGTGTTAAATAATTACATTTTAACAATAACATATTCACATAGGATTTTACTTGGTGAAGGCCACAGTGCTGAAAATTAATGAATATAACAATCATGTCTCTGTCACTAGCAAACACAGTCAAGGGTGGTACTGGTAATTAAAATTTACTCGAAAGGCACCTTGGTAAATATACAAATGAGGATCAACACCTTATTTGCTTAAAATAAGATATTGGAGTGTGTGGTTCTTCAATGAACCATCCCATTTAAGGTTATTCAAATAACCTAGAATGGTTACCCTATGGCATTGCTCTTAAGAACTTTATTTGGTTCCAACCTGAACCTTTATTTTTAATAGTGTACTATAAAACATTTTATTTTCGCATACCCATAATGCCTAATATTTAGAACACAAGTATGGGTATTCAGACACAGCCATTGACTGGTTTCTGGTCCCTGTGATACGTCTACTGCATATAACTTATAACCCCCGTATGGACACTGACACACCATCCCTATAAAGCCTTATCTGAGCTCATAGACACCCTCTTGTCAATGGGGTGTGTTACAGGTGAGTGTTTGTATATCACATAATATTCATGTCCAGTTGGCACGAAACAGGGGGGCATTTGAAACAGGGCAGTACAACACAACCGACTTGTCTAAAAACACAATCCATTTCCCAAGATTCCCTGGGATAACAATGGCGGCTCACCTGACAATGTCCATGGCCTGGTAGATGATTTCTGATTGGTCCACCCCAATGACCATCTTGGCTCCCGCTCTGGCGGCGAACATAGAAAGGATGCCCGTCCCACAGCCCACATCTAGCACCACCTGCAGTATAGGAGGTAGAAGTGCAGTATAGGAGGTAGAAGTGCAGTATAGGAGGTAGAAGGGGAAACTTCCCCTTCCTTATAACTAGTAAAGGATTGGCTGATTAGCGTGTTAAGAAGGGTAGATAGAACATTTCTAACAGGGGTGTAGACCAGGGGCTGGCCAATAATTTAGTCCCGAGGGCCACATCAGGAATTAAATTCAGCGGACAATTTGTTCGTCAAAAGAAAAAGGGCTGGTATTTGAAAAACATACACTGTAGGTCCATTATAATTTCGATATACTTGCTATCTAGTTAAAAGATGTTCAAGAGTGGCCAGGAGTGTTTTTTTTAAATGGCCAGTGAAGTCAGAAACACAAGTTTCCTGAGTTTCATATATACTTCCACACAAGGAGGTTGGAATAATCCTGTGAAATTTATGATAATGCTTTTTTAGTGTGAGCTTTTTGAAAAGGCCGCCTGAAATTTTAGACTGTTTTGGTAGGATGGAGTTTTGACCTACCTATTGACATCTGAGAAGGAGCTACGGGAAAAGGATTGAGCTACACACAAAACAGCAAACACATAGCCCTCGTAATACAATCCATTTTCAACTTCCCTCACAAACATTTCTCCCTCTGATATACTCCTATCCTGTGGCCTGGCTGGTCTAGTGACATGGGTTTGAATCCAGCCTACAGCCCTTTGATACAATCTCTATCTTATCCCACTGTCGTTCTCTTTCACAATCTGTACAAGGAAAATCTGAAAATACCTTAAAAATATATTTTCAAGAGATACTTATTTCTGGTACGCTGAAGGACCATACTGGGGGCGAGGTGCAGGAGAGGAGCCAGAGTGTTTATCACAATGACAGGGGTTGCGGCAGGTCAACATAACCCTTATCCACCGCCACTCCGATGACAGGGATAACAATACCCAGACCAAACCCTGTGTTTCTTCTTCCAGCAACCGTCCCGTTTCCTACCCATTCTCTCCCATCCCTAACCCCTTTGACTGAAAAATTGCTCCACCCCCTCCCGCCTATCCTCTACCCCCTCCCTCGGGGCATACCCGGTGGCAACACATAAGGGATGGCCTTGGAGATGGACACTGCCTGCTTCCAATGGCAGGGTTGGGGACGAAGGGTGGCAATAAGGGGGTTGGTGTGCGCTCGTTATCAGCACTCCACAGTCCCCGGCCAAGAGGCGCTACAGTGCTTAATGAAGTCGCAGCGTTATAGCAATTTATATTTTAAAACCTGCACTGCCAAGTTCTTTGCTCACCTTGTCCTTGAACACTTCCGGGTTGAGGTACATGAAGTCCCTGTAGCTTTCTGTGCGCACTTTATCCTGAAAGGAAGGAACAAAGGACATTCAGGTCATCCATTACCATGGGCAGAGAAGACATAATCATAGAGCATGTTTTCAGAAACAACATAACAAACTGTAACAAATTATCCAGTCACCCGAGACCAAGGTGTGTGTGTCACAGCAGGGCGGGATGGACGATTGTATGTCTATGAGATGGAGAGTTCCCGTGAAGAGGGGAGATTACATGTTTGTGCTTGTATGTGGTGTCATCTCGTTGAATCAGAGCTGACTGGGGATTTGACTCCACGGAAAATGAGTACAATGCATGCTAGGCTGAGAAATCTAAAGAAAAGTAGACTCAATCGAACATTGAAATAGAAAGGACTGGCATCGTTTCAACCATTCCATGTGGAATCTAGTTGGTCAGTACGGGCTAATTAACCTGCCAATCAAATCCTTACGCTTTTCAGAGGGAGGCCTTTTACGTACCCATGAAACACACATTTAAAACGCACAACTTATCCGCACTCATTTCGGATGATGCCTTCGCATGCTGTTGGTGTGTTGACAGAAACAGAACAAAACCATCAAATATTTTGCCAAATTACAGATAAATCCCAATAGGAGCGGTTTCCCAGAAACAGAGATTCTCCATTGAGCTTGCTTTTAGTCCAGGACTAGATTTAATAGTGTCAAGGAAACCACCCCCACCCCATGGTGTTGAAATAAATTACAAATCAATTGGAAGATTAAATCCAATCTGTTCCAAAGACTGCTTCTACATCTGCACTGCTTGCTGTTTGGGGTTTTAGGCTGGGTTTCTGTACAGCACTTTGTGACATCAGCTGACATAAAAAAAAGGGCATTATAAATAAATTTGATTGATTGATCTGACATGAAACCTGACCTCATATTCATTATATTAGTCTGACATGAGGAGTAGCGAAGGATCCTTGGAGCAAGGATGATTGAAAACCAGAGCTTCTAGTAATAGAGAATTGATTCTTCAAGATTTATCCTTGATAACTTGCCCGGAGAAACAGACTGAACTTAGATGATGGGGCAGGGAAGGAAGTGGGAGGGTTAAATGGTGAGACTCACTTTCTCTCTCGCCCTGTCTTAAGCACGCTCTCTCACACACACACACACACACACACACACACACACACACACACACACACACACACACACACACACACACACACACACACACACACACACACACACACACACACACACAAACCGTGACCAACAGTGATCCACTTTATGGCAGCCCATGAGAGTTGACGATCTTCTACTGCAAACGTGGTTCCTCTTTCCTCCGAGGAATGGTTTTTGATGGAGTTTAGTCTGACGTATATACATATATGACGCAAACATTAACAGTGCTAAGCACCAATCAGAGAGAGGGAACGGATCATGTCGAAGCACTGCGGTAAGTGAGAGAGGAAGAGAGGGTTGACCACCTAGCATTCCCACCCACACCTCTCCTTCCACACACACAACTTATAATGCTTAAGAAGTGTGAAATACAATTACCACATCTCAAATCCCCACCATGTTATAGTAATGCTGATGTTTTGCATGAGAGCTCACTCCTTATTGCTGATTTGTCACCGAGAAAAACGTAATGTTATCAACATCATAGTTTGCAAAGAGTCGATCATTTTCATTTAATGCTACATCGAGCCTTTAGGATAAACCGCACTGATAAATCTGTGTCCCTCCTCTCTCTGCAGTGTCTACTGAATTAAGAATAAGAGGGCATGAGTGTATGCATATGCGCAGGCATGCCATTGTGGTAGCGGACCTTAAGCATCTCCTCATGGATGCTGTAGTGGCCATATGAGCTGAAGTAGGCCTCGTCCTCGTCCTCCCGGAGCTCAGCCACGGCGCCCAAGGACCCGGTGCCCCGACCCACATCCGCATTCAATACTAGACCCTGGGCCAGCAACCTGAAACAAATACCATAGTATTTTTACAACAGAGCAGGATGAGGTTGCCCCTAGACCCCGATCTACGGTCAGTTTTGCATCCTCCCCACCATTTAAGGTTCAGATTGGCTGATCCTAGATCAGCACTTACGGGCAACTTCTATCCGGAATGTATTGGAACAGATTTACCGCAGCACAGTCACACACTTACAGCACCAACCGCGCACAAACTTACAGCACCAACCGCACAATAAATAGAAAGACAGCATCTATATCCCCCCCACTCCCCCTCTATGCAGCAGTGGAATTTTCCCTCCCTTCTCCTTTTCCTCCTAAACAAAGGAAAGGCCTCTGCAATACTGAGTTCACTGAGTCCCTCTGCTGGCCGCAGGTGGGAGGTGCATGTGTGAGAATGAGAAACACCAGTGCGCCATCAAATGCAGGGATCCATTTGGTAGCAATATGTGACCGTTTGACTTGACTGTGCAAGTAAAAATATATATATTGGTCGCATCAGTGCCATCTGGAAATTCTAGGTGGTTACTTCACTCAAACTTTGGTATTTTTGTGGCGGCTAAAACTGATTTGGTCAAACAGTAAAGTCCATTACCCTGGCCTGATTCCTTAATGACAGTTTCTGCCCTACGCCTGTACCAGTTTCACTGGTAGCTGCTGTGATGAGACACACTCACCCCTTCTCCCACTGAGTGCCCCAAGGAGAGGAATAGAAAATGCGTTTTGATTGCGCAATTGAGGACACTGGAGGCCGTCATTGTAAACAATAATTTGTTCTTAACTGACTTGCCTAGTTAAATAAAAGGTCAAGTAAAAAAATGTATTAAAACATACTATACTCAGAAGTCAGGGTCTCTTGATTCGGTCGTGTCGGGTGAACTGTTGTGTCCTCACCTTTGTTCTGATTATTTCCCGAAAAGGAAAAGGTGCAACGCTCGCTTACCATTAAAAACACATTTTCTTGAAGCAACTATTAAAAGCTTAAATGAAATATTGTGTTTTCAATGGTGGTTGAGCACCTTCCAATACTTCCCCTTTCAATTGCTACCATGGTTATGCATATGCTTCTCATATTTCTTCTGTTAGAAACATTTCAATTGGGCCCTATCCATATAGGCCATATTCCCTCGAGTGTAAAGGGTTAATGTAGTAATTAGTATTTCTGTAATAATATCAGAAGTGGTAGCAGTGGCGATGCTAATAACAGTAGTAGTAGTAGTAAGTAGCAGTAATTAACAAAAATGTCAATAGTAGTGTGAGCAGCACTGACTTGAGTTTGTGTAGGTCGTCCATGGCTCTGGCCAGGGCCTCCTCTGTGCGCTGGGCCCTCTCCTCTGCAGCCAGGGCCCTCTGCAGAAGAGCATCAGAGGAGCGGCTGGCTTCACACTGGCCCCCAGTAGAGGGACCAGCCAAAATCCCCTTCCCCTCACACAGTTCTTCCAGATCTAACAAAAAGGGAGAGACTCACTTGAACACATTTAAAAAACGGGAAGATAACGACTGCCTACTCTACTAACAGTACTGTGTACAATCGCATCTCTGCCCAACACACAACTCTCCCAACCTCCTTTGTGTGAACCACGCCAGTAACGTCACCCCATGCAAATTTCCAGTCACAATGAGACACTAATGGGTTGCAACAACTCAAATAATACCAGATAAAAGAAAACAGCACTGCAGTTTCACTCTGTTTATAATGACAGCTTAAAGGCTTTGTTGGTTTTAAACAGGTTCAAGTTGTTCTTTAAAACAACATAGGATATTGATGCAAAACCCCACATCTGGTGAAAACATTCTAAATATACCTGCAATGCAGTTACCCTTTATCTGTTCTTGATTAAATGGAGGCCTTTGAGTTGAACAGTGAAAGCCAGTACCTATCTGCAGTAAGGGGTCATCCTGTAAAGCTGGCCTCATGTACTCATCACTCTCCCAGGGAATAGAACACTCAGGCAGCGTAGACAAGCTCTGCCCACTGCACTTCTGCAAACACAAACACACAGCCATTATTGTCCATGAACTTGGAAATCCAGGGATGTATTTGGTACGACATAGAATGGCGAACTGTTTTAACGATAAGACACAGAAGTAACTGATTAATTTCGGAGGTTCGAGAACCTAAAATTCATGATTAATCAAATCATAGCTGTAAAGGATCTATGAAAAATACTATTGAACATCTATAATTATGTTCTTGTTTACATGTGTGTTGGAAAAGGCTATTGCAAACGGCATGCTTGCAATAATAAATAATATCAGCAATAGTGCTTCCCACACAAGATAGGCCCAAAGATAATTATGATGTTTTCAATATTCCTGATATTAAATCCCTGGAAAGGTCCTTTGGGGGAAGGATGTTTGGCATACTTTTGAAATCTGTATCGAAATAATAATAAAGGCAAGTTAGAAGCCAGATGTGGAGGTCCTGGGGTGTTGTTGTTACAAGTGGTCTACGGCTGAGGGGCCAGTTGGACACGTACTGCCAAATTCTCTAAAACTACACTGGAGGCAACTTATGGTAGAGAAATGTAAATGTTCTGCCAACAGCTCTGGTGGACATTCCTGTAGTCAGCATGACAATTGCACCCTCCCTCAAAACAAGAGACAACTGTTACATTATGTTGTGAGACAAAATTGCAAATTTTAGAGTGGCCTTTTATTGTCCACAGCCAAATACACTTGTGAAATGATCATGCTGTTTAATCAGCTTATTGATATGCCACACCTGTCAGGTGGATGGATTATCTTTGCAAAGAAAAAATGCTCACTAACAGGCATGTAAACAAATGTGTGCACCAAATTTGAGAGAAATATATTTTTTGTTAATCGGAAGAATTTGAGGGATCTTTTATTTCAGCTCATGAAACCAACACTTTACATGTTGCATTCTTTCTATCAGGTAGTCTAAACACCTGTTCTTTTGCAATGTTAATTTCTATAAAATGTCTAACCTCAATCTCAGCTTCGAGAGATGACTACACTTCCAAATGACAAGAAGCAAGGATGAGACCTGGGTCATTACTATTTTACCTGGACCATGCTTTGGCCAAAGATCTGAAGTCACTCTGTATCAAAACACAATAAGGGATGTGCTTACCTCTGTTCGTATGTAGTTTATCATCTTGATGTAGCCATAGTCATCTAATTCTACGGGGAAGGATTTTAACAACGTCAGATGTGAGGATGGATTATATCATGACCTTAAAACAATGATAACTCTTTATAAGATAAATTTGCAAACTTACTGTGTTTCTTAACCACTTCTACAAGGTCGACTTGATGCTCCACTAGGCAGTGTTGTAGTGTTTCTGGTCCAGAATTTGACATCCTGAGAAAACATGAGGGACAAGATATATTTTTAACCATCAACACTTTCAGAGAGAGATAACTATTTCACACCAGATTAAATGTATCGTGAGTTGCTTAAAAAAAACTATGATACACACTTGTCACAGAATAAGCAAGTAACTTGAACGTTGTTGTCATTGGCCTCCATCCACTGCCACTGTTCCTCATTATCATCACTGTCTGAGAGATCGGGCACATCGTCCCCTGCCCCACCGTCGTGATCTGTCACAGTGTCAGCAAAGGTGTCAGTCAGCACAGACAGGTACATTATAATCATCGTTGGTGTCAGTGTCAAACATTGCATGAACTGGCTGTAGCCATCACAAGTTCAACCACATTTTTTTCAATGCAGGTTTCGTTTAATATGAGTTAACGTGGTAATCCAATAAGCTGCATGGAGTATAGTCAATACAAGCTCAGCTATCAAGCTGGTTAGTTAGTTTGCATACCGGTATACGAAATGCGTTAGCTAATTTAGCTAGCTAGCTACATAAGCAACATTACATGACTTCAAATTAACAACTCTTTTAAGTACAAAATATCCAAATTACAATATGATGACCGATCTCTGTAGTGCACCATTCAGTATTTCTATTTTTATAGTTTTCTATCACTATTTACGTAACTCACGTGTACCTGTGTATTCCGCCATGCCGTCTCCTTGGTTTCAGCAGTGTACACGCTGCTTCCGGGTCTAGTTCCAACGTGTAGTTACAGACAGTGGTCACTAGGGGATCAACAACTTTCTTCTTCTATGATGTTTAACGGCGGTTGGCATCCAATTTGTTGTATTACTGCCACCTACTAGACTGGAGTACAACTCCCTTAAACTTTAACTGAAAAAGAAAAATGTACTAAATAAATACCCTACTATCTAACACTATACTCACTAATTTCAAAATTATTAAAATAAAATAAACACCCCCCTACTCCACTAATTAAATTAAATTAACTTACCCTCACCGAATCCACATGACCCAACTATTTTTTCACCCACCATGAAACCACAAATGGATCAGCCAAGATGCAAGGGTCCACTTTTTACATAAACTTCCCTCCTACTGTCACAGACTCTTCTTCATCCTGATCCTCGGTGCATACATTCGGTCTTCGATGACTTTACCACACTTACCACCTCTGATACTTCACCCTCATTCACTTTCATTTCTCCTCCTGTCTTCAGCTCCCTCTGCTTACTTTCTACCATTCTTCTTTGACAAACCATCTCCCTTTTTTCCCACAATTTTATCTGACTCAAGCGCACCCTCTTCTTCCCTCACTCTCTTAGACCTCTTCTCCCTATTTTTTCCCCTCCATTCCTCCTCCATTTGTCTCGGCATTGCTTTCCACATGCAAATAATTAACACAAAGCATTACCCCATAGAGGTGCCAGCTTGACTAAAGGTCAGCAACTCATGACAAAATCTTTAAGGGATTTGAAGAGGTACAGACAGCTCCAGGAGGTTTGTGCTGATTGTTTGTGCTGATTGTACAAAGATTGTGACAGCCGATTTAAATGGCGTCCCTTGCGAAGGCAAGAACAAGATGTATGTCAGGAGAAGTGCAGTATTATCATAAGGAGATCGAATGTTCGAATACTCATACTAACCGTGACACTAATTGTGACATTAATTTGAGTATATAGTATGCTTATTGGTCATAATATGGACATAGTATGACAAAAGTTCCCGGATGTCGTACTAAATTTGTCAAAATATGAAGTATACACGCAGAGGACACTATTTTATGGCCCATAAATGAAATTCTTCAGCAAATGGGCGTGGCTTCACATCATTTTCAGATTTGAAGAGAATGACGGAAAATATGCAGCCGAAGTACAACGAGAGCGGATACAAAATCATTGCTTTAACTAATTAGGACAAATGTTAATAAATGTAATAAAGTAATTACTTTTTTTTTAAAGTTAGCTTACATGTTATGTTGGCTGACAATTTGTTAGCTACGCTGTCCTTACGAACCACATAGTATAGGGTTCAATTTTTGGGCCGACTCTTTTCTCTGTATACATCAATGATGTCGCTCTTGCTGCTGGTGAGTCTATACAACTACCCAACGTTTATTGACTTGATTATTCCCGTCATTCTTAGCTTAGCTAATTGGTATAGTCGTGTACGTTCTCAATGGACATTCTGGTGCTTTCGTAAATTCGCTCTGGCTACCTACTCCGATTTCAGAGCACTCACGTCTGAGTGTATAATGAATAATAATGAATTTACAAGCGCTCAACACCCGTTGAATACGGCTGGTGTCAGTAAATGTCGACAAAAAAAAGTACAATTAAATTGTCATAAACGCTCTGGATGACATGAAAACAGCTCTGCTAGTGTTAGTAAAATGGTCAGAGTGGTCTCATTTGTGTCTGGAAGTAGTCAGACGCTCAAATCAACTGTACTCCTCGGCCCGAGCGTCCAAGTGTGCGCTCCGAGAGCGAAATGCTCTGAATTTACAAAACGGACAATCTGACAACGCTCTGAATTTATGAGCCACTCTGGCACTCCACATTAAATTTACGAACACACCCGAAGTTATAAGATGTCTAACTAGTAATGTGTTATGCTAACTAGCTAAAAAGAGGTTACATAGCAACAGCATCAACTTCCTGTAGACAGGCGAAGAGCTAGTTCGCTCAACTGAAAGCATCCTGTTCGCTAACAGTATACTAAAATTAACTAATAGTATATACTCATTAAGTATGTAGTATACAGTATGTTGGTATGGGTATTTGAACACAGCTGTATACTTTGAATACGGAGGAGGAATGGAGGGAAAAAGAGAGGCAGAGGAGGTCTAAGAGAGAGAGAGGGAGAAAAAGGGTGAGCTTGAGTTGGTTAAAATGGAGATGGTAGAAAGTGTGAGCTAAAGACAGCTGGAGAAATGGAAGTGAATGTGGGCTTAGTATCGCAGGTGGTAGGTTTTTCAGGGTGGGTGAACACGGAGTTGGGTGTTGTGGAATCGGTGAGAGTAACCAGAAGTGGTCTTGTGATAATTGTTTGTGTTGGTCAGAGGGAGCAGGCGCTCCGAGTTAAAACGTTTTGAAATCTCACAGTATCAACTTTGCTATAGCTTTCTTTTATGCATGCTACTTTACTGCAGACATCCGATTGGCCAATGGTAGGCCAAACGTGTAATTAATTTGCTCTCTGGGCCCGCCACGAAGGCAGATTTTGTACGTTCAGACGCCATGCAATGGTTCAAAATGGCAACAGTTCGCCTACCCGGCTGGCAGGGCTGCTGAATCAGGTGCATCTACCGCCAACAGCCCAAGACGGGGGGGAAAAAAAATGTATCACTTTTTTGACATCAATGTTTGGCAATCGACTAAGTATACCTTGGAGATTGACCGGTTTGTGACTACTGCTCTAGAAAATTGATTGAAGTTCAATCTCATGCTTCTCTCTTTGGGCTGATACAGTGGGGCAAAAAAAGTATTTATTTAGTCAGCCACCAATTGTGCAAGTTCTCCCACTTAAAAAGATGAGAGAGGCCTGTAATTTATCATAGGTACACTTCAACTATGACAGACAAAATTAGAAAAAAAATCCAGAAAATCACATTGTAGGATTTTTAATGAATTTATTGGCAAATTATGGTGGAAAATAACTATTTGGTCACCTACAAACAAGCAAGATTTCTGGCTCTCACAGACCTGTAACTTCTTCTTTAAGAGGCTCCTCTTTCCTCCACTCGTTACCTGCATTAATGGCACCTGTTTGAACTTGTTATCACTATAAAAGACACCTGTCCACAACCTCAAACAGTCACACTCCAAACTCCACTATGGCCAAGACCAAAGAGCTGTCAAAGGACACCAGAAACAAAATTGTAGACCTGCACCAGGCTGGGAAGGCTGAATCTGCAATAGGTAAGCAGCTTGGTTTGAAGAAATCAACTGTGGGAGCAATTATTAGGAAATGGAAGACATACAAAACCACTGATAATCTCCCTCGATCTGGGGCTCCACGCAAGATCTCACCCCGTGGGGTCAAAATTATCACAAGAACGGTGAGCAAAAATTCCAGAACCACACGGGGGGACCTAGTGAATGACCTGCAGAGAGCTGGGACCAAAGTAACAAAGCCTACCATCAGTAACACACTACGCCGCCAGGGACTCAAATCCTGCAGTGCCAGACGTGTCCCCCTGCTTAAGCCAGTACATGTCCAGGCCCGTCTGAAGTTTGCTAGAGAGCATTTGGATAATCCAGAAGAACATTGGGAGAATGTCATATGGTCAGATGAAACCAAAATATAACTTTTTGGTAAAAACTCAACTTGTCGTGTTTGGAGGACAAAGAATGCTGAGTTACATCCAAAGAACACCATACCTACTGTGAAGCATTGGGGTGGAAACATCATGCTTTGGGGCTGTTTTTCTGCAAAGGGACCAGGGCGACTGATCTGGGTAAAGGAAAGAATGAATGGGGCCATGTATCGTGAGATTTTGAGTGAAAACCTCCTTCCATCAACAAGAGCATTGAAGATGAAACGTGGCTGGGTCTTTCAGCATGACAATGATCCCAAACACACCGCCCGGGCAATGAAGGAGTGGCTTCGTAAGAAGCATTTCAAGGTCCTGGAGTGGCCTAGCCAGTCTCCAGATCTCAACCCCATAGAAAATCTTTGGAGGGAGTTGAAAGTCCGTGTTGCCCAGCAACAGCCCCAAAACATCAATGCTCTAGAGGAGATCTGCATGGAGGAATGGGCCAAAATACCAGCAACAGTGTGTGAAAACCTTGTGAAGACTTACAGAAAACATTTGACCTCTGTCATTGCCAACAAAGGGTATATAACAAAGTATTGAGAAACTTTTTCTTTTTATTGACCAAATACTTATTTTCCACCATAATTTGCAAATAAATTCATTAAAAATCCTACAATGTGATTTTCTGGGGGTTTTTTTCTTCGAATTTTGTCTGTCATAGTTGAAATGTACCTATAATGAAAATTACAGGTCTCTCTCATCTTTTTAAGTGGAAGAACTTGCACAATTGGTGGCTGACTAAATACTATTTTGCCCCACTGTATTTCTGCACTGACTGCTGCTCAGCAGTCTTGAGCTACTGCACACGCAATTTAGAGAGAACATTGCTTAGAACTCTGAGCTCCCCCCATTGTTTTCCTATGGAGAGGCATGCTGGTCTATTTTGCCAAACATCTCACAGAGTGTATATTTATATTTGTCCAAATTGGACACCATTTAAAAAATCAGGATAAAATCCTCTTTCTAGTGACGAGGTTGGGCAGCGTACTCTGTCATCGATTGCTAGTCCAGAAATAGTCAATGTTGCAAAACATTTTTCTACTTGTGGATGTTTACTTTCTACACAAGTTATTTGTCAGTTTTGTCCTAAGAACAGATTGTAGTGGTAAAGTAAAAAGGTAGAAATGTTTGTGCCATTGACCTGTTTTATTGTTATTTTTTTACAAACCTATATCTATCCTGCCCTGCAAACAAACAGATCACCGACCATTTCGTTTCCCACCGTACCTTCTCCACTATGCAGTCTGGTTTCGGGGCTGGTCATGGGAGCACCTCAGCCACGCTCAAGGTACTAAATGATATCATAACCGCCATCGATAAAAGACAGTACTGTGCAGCCGTCTTCATCAACCTTGCCTAGGCTTTCGACTCTGTCAATCACCATATTCTTATCGGCAGACTCAGTAGCCTCGGTTTTTCTGATGACTGCATTCTCTCAGAGTTCAGTGTGTCAAATCAGAGGGCATGCTGTCCGGTCCTCTCTATGGGGGTGCCACAGGGTTCAATTCTCGGGCAGACTATTTTCTCTGTATATATCAATGATGTTGCTCTTGCTGCGGGCGATTCCCTGATCCACCTCTACGCAGATTCCCTGATCCACCTCTACTTCCGGCCCGTCCTTGGACACTGTGCTATCTAACCTCCAAACGAGCTTCAATGCCATACAACACTCCTTCCGTGGCCTCCTACTGCTCTTAAATGCTAGTAAAACCAAATGCATGCTTTTCAACCGTTCGCTGCCTGCACCCACACGTTCCGACCTAGAATATGTGGACATCTATAAGTACCTAGGTGTCTGGCTGGAAACTCTCCTTCCAGACTCATATCAAACATCTCCGATCTAAAATCAAATCTAGAGTCGGCTTTCTATTCTGCAACAAAGCCTCCTTCACTCACGCCGCCAAACTTACCCTAGTAAAACTGAGTATCCTACCGATCCTCGACTTCGGCGATGTCATCTACAAAATAGCTCCCAATACTCTACTCAGCAAACTAGATGCAGTTTATCACAGTGCCATCCGTTTTGTTACTAAAGCACCTTATACCACCCACCACTGCGACCTGTATGCTCTAGTTGGCTGGCTCTCGCTACATATTCGTCGCCAGACCCACTGGCTCCAGGTCATCTACAAGTCCATGCTAGGTAAAGCTCTGCCTTATCTCAGTTCACTGGTCACGATGGCAACACCCACCCGTAGCACGCGCTCCAGCAGGTGTCTCACTGATCATCCCTAAAGCCAACACCTCATTTGGCCGCCTTTCGTTCCAGTTCTCTGCTGCCTGTGACTGGAACAAATTGCAAAAATCTCTGAAGTTGGAGACTTTTATCTCCCTCACCAGCTTCAAACATCTGCTATCTGAGCAGCTAACCGATCGCTGCAGCTGTACATAGTCTATCGGTAAATAGCCCACCCAATTTTACCTACCTCATCCCCATACTGTTTATATTTATTTACTTTTCTGCTCTTTTGCACACCAGTATCTCTACCTGTGCATGACCATCTGATCATTTATCACTCCAGTGTTAATCTGCAAAATTGTAATTGTTCGCCTACCTCCTCATGCCTTTTGCACACAATGTATATAGACTTTTTTTCTACTGTGTTATTGACTTGTTAATTGTTTACTCCATGTGTAACTCTGTCTGTTCACACTGCTATGCTTTAGCTTGGCCAGGTCGCAGTTACAAATGAGAACTTGTTCTCAACTAGCCTACCTGGTTAAATAAAGGTGAAATATATAAAAATGTTGAGCCCCCAACTCCTGCTTGTCACTCACTCCATTAAACATACAGTTGAATGTGTGATCCGTAGCTTGTGTATATTCCCTTTTGACTGCACAAATATTCTCATTTGTTGTCTCTGCTATAAAATAAAGAGAGGGGAGGGGTCGGATAAGAGGCAAAGACCTGAGGCTACAGCCAACTACCAAATGACCAGCCAGGCTGCCACACACCTGCAGTACACTCCCCTCCCCCACTTACTTACCCTTCAAGGAAGATCGAAGTCTGTATTCACAGGGTAGCATTGCCTCTCTAGGATCACTGATCAAGATCCCTCTACATAGTCAGCAGATGCAGCAGCTGTTTCAACTTTCCATTATAGGACAAGTCACATGTAATAAGTCATTGTGGAGATGACACAATTGTCTTAATATTTGTGTCTATTGATGGCATTTTAATAATGTGGAATATCATTCTGATTGACTCCTCACACCTGTTTCCTGGGCCACAGTGGACAAAATGATTTTCTTTTAAATCATGCACTCGCCTTTGCAGACCTAAAACTCATCAGTATTGACAACCAACTAAATGTGTGCTTTCAAGGATATAAACAAAGATTTTTTGGGCATTCTTATCAACATTTCAGATAAAGGCCTATTTAATTAAGTTAAATTGCATGTAGTAGCTTTTAAAGTTCTCTGGATGGCAGTAGCGAGTAGAATGAGTCCATTTGAGTCCTGATTGTAGAAACTTGAAATGACTGATGACAAGTGTACTACAAACACGCTGCATTAAAGAGGCAGTAGGACACATTAACTTTGTTTGAAAAAGATAATCAGAAAAGTGTTATTGAAATATGACAACAGGAGAAATTTCAGCCCAACAATTGATCTATATACAGAACAAAAATATAAATGCAACATGGAACCAACAATTTACATGCTTCATGAGCTGAAATTAAAGATCCCAGAAATGTTCCATACACATAAAAAGCTTAATGTACATTAGAGACCTTTTAGCATTTCTCCTTTGCATTTTACATTTGAGTAATTTACCTCAGCCCACCTACCTCAATTCCCTCAACCACCCACCCTGATTGAAGCATGATATAAATGTCTCATTGGAACCCCTAAGAGAATACTTAATTGTATTACTTATTTTTTTTTTTTTTAAACAAATAGGACCAAAAAAGGTCACTCCCCCTCCCCTCCCACCCAAAGTCTCCTTCCCCAGCAAATGGAGACAGCAGGTTGAAGTTTGTGCAGCTTCAGTGCATTCAAACAGAAAACATTTGAAAAGGCATTCACAAAATTGTAAAGTAGGTCAACAGATAACCAAAACAAAGACAGAAAACCCCATAACAGTACAACGGAACTGTCCTGACTCAGGGAGTCTTCAATCTGTGCAACACAATGTGTCTTAAGGATGGCCAAATAAGTGTCCCTCAGTATGTTCCCTTGTTACAAAACATAAAAAGGTGCAGAGTGTCTGTACATGTACGAATGATCAATAGGGCGTAATAAAGTGGTGAAAAGTCATTTAGTAAGTATCTAGACGAAAAAACTAAAACAAAGGAAAGCTCTGCAAAAGCCTGGAATTGTAGCCATGCATTACAACGCTAGCCATCTAGCCAAATAAAAAGGACCTCTCAAACGTGTAGCTTAAATAACAACCACACAAGACATTATTAGTCATGTTTATCAGAGTTCAATAACTTTAGTGGTTCTGTCGGGTAGAAAAGGAATGGCAACAGGGACAAAAAGGCCCTGCCGTAAAAGTCAAAACATACCTTTGACTTAGAGGGTAGGCTAGGCTATGCATGCTACCAGGCAAAAGAGTAGGTCATAGATCCAAGATACGGCTCAGAAGTGACTGTCGAACCAATGCTGGGTGTCCTCGTGGGAGTCGAACTGTAGCTTCCCCCGGCATGTTCAATGTGGAGACGAGCGGGGAAGCGGAGTGAGAATTTCACTCTCTTCTCATGAAGGTTGCGTTTCACAGCAAGGAATTTAGCTCTTTTCTTGACGACATTCGAGCTGAGGTCAGGAAAGATGAACACCTTGCATCCGCAGAAGTGTAGCTGGTCTCTGCCCTGCCTCTGGAGGACGCGCTCCTTGTCACGATAGTAGTGAAAACGGACGATAAACTGTCTAGGGTTAGCGTTGTCGTCACCGCCCACTGGGGAGGGGCCAACGCGGTGGGCTCTATCCAGCTTCGGGGGTGAAGGAATGATGGCCGGACCCAGTACAGGCGCGAAGAATTCTGACATGAACTTAACGGAGTCCCCTGCTTCACATTTCTCTGGTATACCAACAACACGAACATTGCATCGTTCTTGTCAATAACCTTTTGGTTTTCAGAGCTCAGGCAGGCAACCGTTTTTTCAAGGGCTACTATGCGGTCACTGTAGTTACACAGGTCATGTTCAAAGCTGTCAATTCGGTGGCCTTGTTCATCCGCAGCGGTTTGGACACCCTCCAGGATGGCGGAGAAGGGTCCAGAGCAGCATCAATGGCAGTTTTGTGCTGAGTGGCAATGGTAGCTGTAATTTCCGAGACCAGAACCGTACAAAGGTTCTGAAGATCTGTGGGGAGAGTGATCGCATGAGGATTTGTAACAGTTGGACTGGAGTCGGTGCTATTACCATTCGCGTTTGCCATCGCAGTTGAAACATTAGTTACATGTCTTCTACTCCTCAGGTCGTGTAACATTTGAATCAAAAAGGTAACTTAGTGGCCGCCAGGCCAGAATGTGCAATCAGGGAGAAGGGCCTTGGTCAGGGAGGTGACCAAGAACCCGATGGTCACTCTGACAGAGCTCCAGAGTTCCTCTGTGGAGATGGGAGAACCTTCCAGAAGGACAACCATCTCTGCAGCACTCCGCCAATCAGGCCTTTACGATAGAGTGGCCAGACGGAAGCCACTCCTCAGTAAAAGGCACATGACAGCCCACTTGGAGTTTGCCAAAAGGCACCTAAAGGACTCTCAGACCATGCGAAACAAGATTCTTTAGTCTGATGAAACCAAGATTTAACTCTTCGGCCTGAATGCCAAGCGTCACGTCTGGAGGAAACCTGACACCATCCCTACAGTGAAGCATGGTAGTGGCAGCATCATTCTGTGGGGATGTTTTTCAGCAGCAGGGACTGGGAGACTAGTCAGGATCAAGGGAAAGATGAATGGAGTAAAGTACAGTGAGATCCTTAATGAAAACCTGCTCCAGAGCGCTCAGGACCTGGCTGGGACTAAGTTCACCTTCCACCCGGGCAACAACCCTAAGCACAGTGGCTTTGGGACAAGCCTCTGAATGTTCTTGATTGGCCTAGCCAGAGCCCGGACTTGAACCCGAACGAACATCTCTGGAGAGACCTGACATTTGCTATGCAACTACGCTCCCCATCCAACCTGACGGAGTTTGAGGATCTGCAGAGAAGAATGGGAAAACCTCCCCAAATACAGGTGTGCCAAGCTTGTAGCGTCATAAAGGGTCTGAATACTTAATGGTGACATTTTTTTTATTGTTAATACATTTCCAAAAATGTTTTGTCATTATGGGGTACTGTGTAGATTGATAAAGGGGAAAAACGTTTTAATCCATTTTCAAATAAGCTGTAACATAACGTGGAAAAAGTCAAGGGGTCTGAATACTTTCCGAATGCACTGTACTGTACACTCTGGTCTCAAATAGACTCCTGGATGAACTCCTGCTCGCCACTGCCACCCGAGGACTTTACAAGCTACTAACTTAATTAAAATAGGCCCTTTTCTGAAATTTTAAGATTGCCCAAAATATTTGTTTATATACAAAGGACACATTTCTTTGGTTGTCAATAACAAGGATTTAAGTGTGTGTATATGCGAGGGCATGGAAAAAAACGATTTCATGAATCATTTTGTGCACTGTGGCCAAAGAAACAGGTGTGAGGAGTCAATCAGAATTCCCTATAATAGCATGTCATCAATTCAATATTAAGACAAATATGTTATTGCCATGATGACTTATTACATGTGACTTTTCCTATAATGGGAAGTTGATCAGGTGTCCAGTCCTCAGTGCTGAAACAGCAGCTGCATCTGCTGACTACACAGAGGAAGGAACCTGATCAGTGATCGTGGATCAGCAATGCTACCCTGAGACACTTTGTAAATACAGACTTAGATCTTCCCTGAATTGTATGAGTGTATGTAAGTGGGGGCAGGGAAAGGAGTGTGTGTGGTAGCCTGGCTGGCTGGTCAATCGTTAATGGGCTGTAGGCTCAGACATTTAACATACGTTCAGTAATTCTGAAAAACAACTATTTTATAGCAGAGATAACAAATGGGAATATTTGTGCAATCAAAAGGGGATATTCACAAGGTACAGACCACACCAACTGTATACGTTTAAGATATTTAAATGGGGTGAGTGACAGACAGGAGTTGGGGGTTTAACATTACCCACTTTGTTTGACACTTGCAGGGATGCAAACTTGTGAGGGCCCAAAAGGGTGACACTTTTTTTTTGTTACATTGAAACATGCAAAACAAATCCCTTCTAGGGGGGAAAGCAGGTTTTAACTAATTAAACAAAAGAATGATCTACATGATCAGTCTCTGTGTGTAAAATAAGTGGTTAATGTGAAACTAACTCGCAAGTTAAAAAAATGTAATGAAAGAAATCCAATGTTATTTGTTGCCTAGACTTTACTGCAAATGACACTCAAGTATTGAGAAAAACAACTATAAACTAATATTGCAGCTAACCATGACAGCCTTTATAATATAACGCTTGTGACCACACAGAAATATTGCACTTGGGGGAAAAAACATCTTAAAGTAGAAATAGAACGAAACAAACAGTCATTCTATTTTTGCTCTATTATAATGGCTACTACAGACATTGATCAAGTGCACAAGGCTACATGTGTGCATAAATCACATTGAGTTTAAAAAAAGTATAATCCCCCTCACATGTGTTACTGTCAAGTTCAACACAACAATATCCTTGGGCTACACTGCACATTATTACATTGTACACTTTCTGCCTGTGGACATCTGTTCTACAATGTGTCAGCAAAAGTGAGAAAGAGGGAAAATGAGTGGTGTTCCATTCACCTCTATAATGGCATCTAGTTTAAACCAGGCTCAGCTACACTTGATCCCTGAATCCACTTGTTTAACAAGCAACGCACCATTTTCCACTAATTCTCTCATTCTGAAAATGAACCACATCTGTAGAAGGAAAACATTAGTTAACAGATAGTGGTTAGTTCGTTACCTAGTTAACATTTCACACAGATTGCCAGGGTCCAGTAAGCAACTAAGGCATTATAACTTGAGGACCGGTTCCTCAAGTTATATCATTGCGAATTGGTTAGGTTACTAATGTTAGCTCATCTGATGTTGTAACGTGTGCTTGCTGACGCGTTAACTGTCTGACTTTATTAGTAAGCTAATTATTGAATCAGATAAATTGGCTAATGTTGCTCAACATTTCTCTGGCTAGCTAACAGATAAGTATCTTGCTAGCTGGATCGAATTAACAATGCTAATACTTGTTCAACAACACATTCTCCCTCACCTCAAACTTTCCAAATGCCAGTAGATTTTCAGTTACAACTCATGAAGTACGCATCATCACAAGAAGGTGCGCCCCTTAGTATTATTATAATAATAAAACATATATACACATTCAAATACAAAAACACAGTTATGGGAAGCACAATTAATTGTATTTTTTTAATCACCCAGAAAACAGTTACATTCCTCTCCAATTAACACTTTAAATTGCCTGAACAGCACCAGATCATCATGAGGAAATTTATTTTGAATTTTGTTCAATCAATATGGCGCATTAAAAGGAAAAGCAGATTTACCAAGCTCGCTGGAAACCCTAGGACAGGGCTTGGGAAACTCCAGGCATCATCAGGTGCCTGATTGGTGTCACACTTTTGCCCCAACTAACACACCTGACTCCAATAATCAACTAATCACGATCTTCAGTTTAGAATGCAATTAGTTTTAATCAGCTGTGTTTGCTTGGGATTGAGAAAATGTGTGACACTACTCCAGCTCAGGAGTCGCCCATCCCTGCCATAGGAATCTCAAGAGTAACTAATCCTGTGAACGGGTTTGGCAACTCAGGTGTCTACACTTCAACAGCAAAATTAGATAAGACGGAAGTTTATGGCCTAGCACTACACAGCTGATTCAAATAATCAGCTAAATCATCAAGCTTTGATTTAAGTGCCCTTGAACGGGTTACACTACACAGGCGCACCGATTTGTGTCAGGAATTGCGAAACTATTGGGGCTGTACATGCGAAAACATTAAGTAGTGTAAAGTTTAGATCTAGGCCTAGCATGACAAAGAGCTATATTGTGGAACACACTAAGGAGCCACATTCCTAGTAGGCCTTGTACGACATCGTGATTTGATTCAATATCCCCGTTTGGTCACAAGAATCAGGTCAGGCGTTATGTGCCTAGGAAGAATTCGTTACATTCTGTGAACTCAGCAATGAGCTGCGCTGTCTGAGAAAATCGTACTGCATTCTTAAAATTAGCATAGTGGGCGTGGCCATCCGGAAGAGGACGCAAATATGACCTATCCTAACAGCAGGATATTATGCTGGCACACGATGGCGGAAAAGTCATTTTTAAAATGTTTTGAAATGCGTTTAGGTTATTTTTAATATTCCCTCATTACCATACACATGTGACGTTATCAGTTGTGCTGCTGACTACTAGCGCAGTCCTCCAACACGTTTCAGGACAATGTCAATGTTAGCTAGTAGGCGCCTAAATAGCTCCTGAAATTGTCTGTGTAACAGGGATGAGTTTTTGAATAGCATAGGTTTTTGTTTTTCCAGTAACGCAAACATGTTGGTATGGCGTATTCATCTTGCTGCCCGTTGGTTTACATCGCTATTTTACTAGGCTTATCCCAAAATTGCTTGTTTTGATTCAGCCCGGTATAGTAACAAATCGAGATGGACTACTTGTTACAGGTGAAAATAGGCGCCCTCGTGGGTTTGTTACTCCTGACCGTATTTTTCGGATTTATCCCTGCTCGGATGAAGTGGTTCAGAGAAACCAGTGGGACAGGTACGTTTCAGTAGGCAGCCTACAAGTTATACACTAGTTGGCTAGTATCACGCTGTAACCCCATGCAATTCCACACTTGGGATGTGCTGAGCCAGATGGCTCGTTGCTGAAGCGTCCGTTGCTTGGCGTCCTTTCCTTCAACCTAAACTATTCGGTTTCCCATCAACGAGGCATATCCGATATCTCTAAGAACAATACCTACGATTCGTGTTGAATGTGTCCTTCACTATCAAATAAGCGTTTTAAACAGGTTTTGATCCAGGGTGTACTATATCCCGCCTGTGTGGGCTGCTATGGCATTGGAGTCCATTTATAGGTCACGTGAGAGTAAACTACCAAGTAATCTCCCACTTTTACAGACATGAGTAGGGAGACCTGTATAACGTGTTTTAAACGCTTTTTCAATAGCGAAACACTCATTCAACCAGACACATCGTACGTGTTGTTCCTAGATATATTGGATATGTCTCTGTTGATGGAAACGTTATTTTGGTGAAACCGAATAGTTTAGGTTTGGTTGTTCATGGATACCTGGGTAGTTGCGGGACGAAGAAAATTACATGCAAGTGTTGTTGCAATGCCTTCATAAACGTGATCAACATCTACTTGTTTGCCAAATCCAATCACGTGTTTGCTGTGAACTAGTGTTTATCTTTGTTTCTTCCTTTGGTTTATAACCGACAAATGACAATTTATCAAATCAAAATGTGTTTGTCACACAATACTACAGGTACCTTACAGTGAATTGCTTACTTACAAGCCCTTAACCAACAATGCAGTTAAGAAAAATAAGTGGCAAGTATTTACTAAATAAACTGAAAAAAATAAATACATGAAAATAACAAATAAAGATCAACAAAACAACATTAACTAGGCTATATACGGTTTTATTGTTTTTACATTTAGCTCAACATTAAATTACTTCACCAATAGGTAGAGCAGCTTGCTATGGAGTGGGCAAGCTATGTACATGCATTTGACAGACTAGTGTAGGGTGTGAGATGCAAATTCAATTTCATGGGTGAGAAGAGCGCTGAGCATAAAGCGCTGGGCATCTTGTTCCTAGGACATGCATTATCTGAATTAGGCCCACAGAGTTATACATATGGAGGAGCGGCTTCTATGAAGGAACTTTGAATGTCTTTGAACTTCAGAGAGTTGGCTTAACTAATGTTGCACCAGATCGAGTCCTTGATTGGCACCAGAATTAAAATAAAAACACATCTTACCTTTTTGTCATTAATAAATCCAATGTGAAACGCGATAAGTATACTATCCTTAACTAGCATTGAAAAAGTTAATCCATTATCTCATTAAAAATCTCCCTAATTTCTGAATCATGGTGTAAAGTCAGTAGCTACAGTAGACTACACTTTGGAGGGAGGGGGAAGGGCATGTATCCTACAAACACACAAGATTTTCTGCTGGCAGGCAGGCCGAAACACAAATACATTTGGGTGACAGTGAGGGCTTTGCATAGGCACTTTTTTGTGGGACTGGAGAAATATGCTTGGAACTGATTCCTACTTACAAGCAGCTCAAACAGGAAGTACCAGTGACACACTCAATACGTAAGTGGTCTGATGAAGCGGATGCTAAGCTACAGGACTGTTTTGATAGCAAAAACTGGAATATGTTCCGTGATTCATCTGATGACATTGAGGAGTCAGTCATCGGCTTCATTAAAAAGTGTATTGACGACATCGTCCTCACAGGGAACGTAGGTACGTATCCCAGTCAGAAGCCATGGAATGAAGGCAACATCCACACTAAGCTAAAGTCTCGAGCTGATGCTTTCAAGGACCGGAACACAAATCGAGAAGCTTACAAGAAATCCTGCTATGCCCTCAGACGTACCATCAAACAGGCAAAGCATCAATACAGATCTACTTCCAGATCTACTTCCGGCGCCGACAGAGATGGCCGCCTCGCTTCGCGTTCCTAGGAAACTATGCAGTTTTTTGTTTTTTTACGTGTTATTTCTTACACTAGTACCCCAGGTCATCTTAGGTTTCATTACATACACCCGAGAAGAACTACTGAATATAAGATCAGCGTCAACTCACCATCAGTACGACCAAGAATATGTTTTTCGCGATGCGGATCCTGTGTTCTGCCTTACAACCAGTGCAACGGAGTGGATTACATGCAGCGACCCAAAAAAACGACTCAGAAAAAGAGGGAAACGAAGCGGTCTTCTGGTCAGACTCCGGAGACGGGCACACCGTGCACCACTCCCTAGCATTCTTCTTGCCAATGTCCAGTCTCTTGACAACAAGGTTGATGAAATCCGAGCAAGGGTAGCATTCCAGAGGGACATCAGAGACTGTAACGTTCTCTGCTTCACGGAAACATGGCTAACTGGATCTCTCTTCGCTATCCGAAGCGGTGCAGCCAGCGGGTTTCTCCACGCATCGCGCCGACAGAAACAAACATCTTTCTGGTAAGAAGAGGGGCGGGGGCGTATGCCTTTTGACTAACGTGACATGGTGTGATGAAAGAAACATACAGGAACTCAAATCCTTCTGTTCACCTGATTTAGAATTCCTCACAATCAAATGTAGACCGCATTATCTACCAAGAGAATTCTCTTCGATTATAATCACAGCCGTATATATCCCCCCAAGCAGACACATCGATGGCTCTGAACGAACTTTATTTAACTCTCTGCAAACTGGAAACGATTTATCCGGAGGCTGCATTCATTGTAGCTGGGGATTTTAACAAGGCTAATCTGAAAACAAGACTCCCTAAATTTTATCAGCATATCGATTGCGCAACCAGGGGTGGAAAGACCCTGGATCATTGTTACTCTAACTTCCGCGACGCATATAAGGCCCTGCCCCGCCCCCTTTCGGAAAAGCTGACCACGACTCCATTTTGTTGATCCCTGCCTACAGACAGAAACTAAAACAAGAAGCTCCCACGCTGAGGTCTGTCCAACGCTGGTCTGACCAAGCTGATTCCACACTCCAAGACTGCTTCCATCACGTGGACTGGGAGATGTTTCGTATTGCGTCAGACAACAATATTGACGAATACGCTGATTCGGTGTGCGAGTTCATTAGAACGTGCGTTGAAGATGTCGTTCCCATAGCAACGATTAAAACATTCCCTAACCAGAAACCGTGGATTGATGGCAGCATTCGTGTGAAACTGAAGGCGCGAACCACTGCTTTTAATCAGGGCAAGGTGTCTGGTAACATGACTGAATACAAACAGTGCAGCTATTCCCTCCGCAAGGCTATCAAACAAGCTAAGCGCCAGTACAGAGACAAAGTAGAATCTCAATTCAACGGCTCAGACACAAGAGGCATGTGGCAGGGTCTACAGTCAATCACGGACTACAGGAAGAAACCCAGCCCAGTCACGGACCAGGATGTCTTGCTCCCAGGCAGACTAAATAACTTTTTGCCCGCTTTGAGGACAATACAGTGCCACTGACACGGCCTGCAGCGAAAACATGCGGTCTCTCCTTCACTGCAGCCGAAGTGAGTAAGACATTTAAACGTGTTAACCCTCGCAAGGCTGCAGGCCCAGACGGCATCCCCAGCCGCGCCCTCAGAGCATGCGCAGACCAGCTGGCCGGTGTGTTTACGGGCATATTCAATCAATCCCTATACCAGTCTGCTGTTCCCACATGCTTCAAGAGGGCCACCATTGTTCCTGTTCCCAAGAAAGCTAAGGTAACTGAGCTAAACGACTAACGCCCCGTAGCACTCACATCCGTCATCATGAAGTGCTTTGAGAGACTAGTCAAGGACCATATCACCTCCACCCTACCTGACACCCTAGACCCACTCCAATTTGCTTACCGCCCAAATAGGTCCACAGACGATGCAATCTCAACCACACTGCACACTGCCCTAACCCATCTGGACAAGAGGAATACCTATGTGAGAATGCTGTTCATCGACTACAGCTCGGCATTCAACACCATAGTACCCTCCAAGCTCGTCATCAAGCTCGAGACCCTGGGTCTCGACCCCGCCCTGTGCAACTGGGTACTGGACTTCCTGGGAATTGATGGGAAATGATGTAAATATATCACTAGCCACTTTAAACAATGCTACCTTATATAATGTTACTTACCCTACATTATTCATCTCATATGCATACGTAGATACTGTACTCTATATCATCGACTGCATCCTTATGTAATACATGTATCACTAGCCACTTTAACTATGCCACTTGGTTTACATACTCATCTCATATGTATATACTGTACTCGATATCATCTACTGTATCTTGCTTATGCTGCTCTGTACCATCACTCATTCATATATCCTTATGTACATATTCTTTATCCCCTTACACTGTGTATAAGACAGTAGTTTTTTGGAATTGTTAGTTAGATTACTTGTTCGTTATTACTGCATTGTCGGAACTAGAAGCACAAGCATTTCGCTACACTCGCATTAACATCTGCTAACCATGTGTATGTGACAAATAAAATTTGATTTGATTTGATTTGATACAGGACTAATATTGAATCCTACTACACCGGCTCTGATGCTCGTTGGATGTGGCAGGGCTTGAAAACTATTATGGACTACAAAGGAAACCCAGCCACGAGCTGCCCAGTGACGCAAGTGTCAGAGCAGCTTACCGATCACAGCCCATCTGTAAATAGCCCACCCAACTACCTCATCCCCATGTTATTTTTTGTTGTTGTTGTTCCTTTGCACCACAGTATCTCTACTTTCACATCTATCACTCCAGTGTTTTAATTGCTAAATTGTAATTATTTTGCCACTATGGCCTATTTATTGCTTTACCTCCCTAATCTTACTCCATTTGCACACACTGTATATAGATTTTTCTATTGTGTTATTGACTACATTTGTTTATCCCATGTGTAACTCTGTGTTTGTGTTGCACTGCTTTGCTCTATCTTGGTCAGGTTGCAGTTGTAAATGTGAACCTGTTCTCAACTGGCCTACCTGGTTAAATAAAGGTGAAATAAAAAATAGAAACTGCACTGTTTCTGTTCAATTAAATGCAAAAACGTACTGATCACATCCTGTTTGTTCAGCACAGTTTCCGTTCAATTGAACGTTCAAGAAAGTTTTAAAAAATACTGAACGCAGCCCTTCTTGGAGTCAGAGGTAAATTTATTGGTGCAAACCGTAGCGCAACTTTTTGCAACGGAAACTAATAATATTTGTAGACAGAAATCAAAGGTCTTAATATTGTGAGCAACCATATCATTCTTATTTTTATTAAAAAGGCCTAAAGACAAGTGTTTCTTATTGGACAAGTTCAGGTAGGTCCCTCACAGTTTTAACCCATTTGCCTAAGTTTGGTTTCTAGTGAATACATCCCTGCTTTTTAACTTTCTCTTTAGGCCCAGTTTTCTCTGTATGTCACCTGCCAATATATATTATACAGTCGTGACCAAAGGGTTTGAGAATGACAGAAATCTTAATTTTCACAAAGTGTGCTGCTTCAGTGTCTTCACACATTTTTGTCAGATGTTACTATGGAATACTGAAGTATAATTACAAGCATTTCATAAGTGTCAAAGGCTTTTATTGACAATTACATGAAGTTGATGCAAAGAGTCTATTTGCAGTGTTGACCCTTCTTTTTCAAGACCTCTGCAAACCACCCTGGCATGCTGTCAATTAACTTCTGGGCCACATCCTGACTAATGGCAGCTCATTCTTGCATAATCGATGCTTGAAGTTGGTCAGAATTTGTGGGGTTTTGTTTGTCCACCCGCCTCCTTGAGGATTGACCACAATTTCTCAATGGGATTAAGGTCTGGGGAGCTTCCTGGCCATGGACCCAAAATATTGATGTTTTGTTCCCCGAGCCACTTAGGTATCACTTTTGCCTTATGGCAAGGTGCTCCATCATGCTGGAAAGGGCATTGTTTGTCACCAAACTGTTCCTGGATGGTTGGGAGAAGTTGCTCTCGGAGGATGTGTTGGTACCATTCTTTATTCATGGCTGTGTTCTTAGGCAAAATCGTGAGTGAGCCCACTACCTTGGCTGAGAAGCAACCCCACACATGAATGGTCTCAGGATGCTTTACTGTTGGCATGACACAGGACTGATGGTAGCGCTCACCTTGTCTTCTCCGGACAAGCTTTTATCCGGATGCCCCAAACAATCGGAAAGGGGATTCATCAGAGAAAATGACTTTACCCCAGTCCTCAGCAGTCCAATCACTGTACCTTTTGCAGAATATCAGTCTGTCCCTGATGTTTTTCCTGGAGAGAAGTGGCTTCTTTGCTGCCCTTCTTGACACCAGGCCATCCTCCAAAAGTCTTTGCCTCACTGTGCGTGTAGATGCAATCACACCTCCCTACTGCCATTCCTGAGAAAGCTCTGTACTGGTGGTGCCCCGATCCCGCAGCCGAATCAACTATATGAGACGGTCCTGACGTTTGATGGACTTTCTTGGGTGCCCTTTTAGCCGTCTTCACAACAATTGAACCGCTTTCCTTGAAGTTCTTGATGATCCGATAATGGTTGACTTAGGTGCAATCTTACTGGCAGCAATGTCTTGGCCCGTGAAGCCCTTTTTGTGCAATGGAATGATGACTGCACGTGTTTCCTTGCAGATAACCATGATTGGTTAGAGGAAGAACAATGATTTCAAGCACCGCCCTTTTGAAGCTTCCAGTATTTTTTTTTAACTCAATCAGCATGTCAGAGTGATCTCCAGCCTTGTCCTCATCAACACTCACACCTGTGTTAATGAGAGAATCACTGACATGATGTCAGCTGGTCCTTTTGTGGCAGGGCTAAAATTCAGTGGAAATGTTTTTTGTGGATTCAGTTCATTTTCATGGCAAAGAGGGACTTTGCAATTAATTGCAATTCATCTGATCACTCTTCATAACATTCTGGAGTATATGCTAATTGCCATCATACAAACTGAGGCAGCAGACTTTGAAAATTAATATTTGTGTCATTCTCAAAACTTTTGGCCAAGACTGTACACTATGACTCAGGGCATACCTAAAACAATGAAGGACCATAACGTTTACTGTGATAAGAGACTGTTTAATGTGTGCCTAAATTGTATGGGCCATTCCTATCCCGTCCACACCTGGGGCGGCAGGTAGCCTAGTGGTTAGAGCATTGGACTTGTAACCGAAAGGTTGCAAGATTGAATCCTCGAGCTGACAAGGTAAAAATCTGTCCTTCTGCCCCTGAACAAGGTAGTTTACACACTGTTCCTAGGCCGTTATTGAAAATAAGAATTTGTTCTTAACTGACTTGCCTAGTATAATAAAGGTAAAACAAATTAATTTTAAGTCCGCTTTTGTTTTGCTATGGTTGATTTGCTGATGAGTCATTTTCACTTCTGTTTTTGTGCAATGATGGGTCGTTTTCACTTCTGTATTTGTGCAATGATTATCTCTGTTGCTTCTCTCTTGTCCTTTAAGCAGAGGGTGACATTAGGAGCTATCATGGCCGTTTCATTTCAGTGCTCCCAGAGTGTTTGATTGCACATCACTTCCCGTTTTTTTTGTATCAATTAGTGTATCTTTGTAAAGTGTCTCTTTTCTGACCAGTTTCACAGCTGATTTAGACCCATAAGAAAGATGATATAGTTTCCTTGATTCACAACTTAAATTAATCAGACAACTTCTGTCAGGCAGGCATTAACCAATCCTTTGAATGGGTTAGGCAACTCCAGTGTCTGTACGTCATCAGCAAAGGTAGATAAGATGGAAGTAGAGCCTTTGAAAACGAAAAGTGTGTAATGTAGAGATCTATGGGTCTTTAGCTGAGTCCAGCCAACCGTTTGATACAGGATGCAGTGATGAGTGTCACCTGCAACAAAATGAAGGGCACAATGGCAGATGGCATCCACATGTTTAACAGTAGTAGCAGCTGCTCTTTGGAAGAATATGTCGCCATAATCAAGAACAGATAAGGTTAGGATTAAAAAGGTCGACTGAATAATCTGCTTCCTACTGCTTAGAGAAAGGCACGATCTGTTTCTGTAGAAAAAGTCAACTTTGAATCTTAGCTTCTTAACCAGCTGGTCTATGTTTTTTTAAACGTCAAATCCATATCAATCCGAATGCCTAAGTATTTATATGCAGGAGCACATCCGCTTGGAGAACCATCAAATGAGTGAACATATAGTTCATCTGAAAAATTCTGAGAGTTTGTATTTAGTTTTGCCTGTATTAAGCACAAGTTTTAAATCCGCAAGGGATTCCTGCATAGCTATAACATCTGACTAGTTTTGTCACAGCCAGATCAATAGTTGGGGCAATAGCATACATAATGCTTTGTCACTAAAGCACCTTATACCACCCACCACTGCGACTTGTATGCTCTAGTTGGCTGGCCCTCGCTACATATTCGTCGCCAGACCCACTGGCTCCAGGTCATCTACAAGTCCATGCTAGGTAAAGCTCCGCCTTATCGCAGTTCACTGGTCACGATGGCAACACCCATCCGTAGCACGCGCTCCAGCAGGTGTATCTCACTGATCATCCCTAAAGCCAACACCTCATTTGGCCGCCTTTCGTTCCAGTTCTCTGCTGCCTGTGACTGGAACGAATTGCAAAAATCGCTGAAGTTGGAGACTTATCTCCCTCACCAACTTCAAACATCTGCTATCTGAGCAGTTAACCGATCGCTGCAGCTTTACATAGTCTATCGGTAAATAGCCCACCCATTTTTACCTACCTCATCCCCATACTGTTTTTATTTATTTACTTTTCTGCTCTTTTGCACACCAATATCTCTACCTGTACATGACCATCTGATCATTTATCACTCCAGTGTTAATCTGCAAAATTGTAATAATTCGCCTACCTCCTCATGCCTTTTGCACAAAATGTATATAGACTCCCCCTTTTTTTTCTACTGTGTTATTGACTTGTTAATTGTTTACTCCATGTGTAACTCTGTGTTGTCTGTTCACAGTGCTATGCTTTATCTTGGCCAGGTCGCAGTTGCAAATGAGAACTTGTTCTCAACTAGCCTACCTGGTTAAATAAAGGTGAAATAAAAAAAAATAAAAAAATAAACATAATAGTTTCAGATTGACCAATGGTGTTTATATAAATGGTGAAGAGAACAGGTCCCAAAATCACTCCCTGTGGTACACCTTTATGCACTTCAAGAAATGTAGTCATGATGGCCTGACTTCTGTCACTAAGATAACCATGAAACGGCATCAGAGCTCAGGCTCAACATATTCAATAAAATAGCATGATCAACAGTATGAAAAGCTTTTGACAGGTCCACAAACAAAGCAGCACATTTCATTTTAGTGTCTAAAGATCATTAACAACTAAAATGGTTGCTGTAATAGTTTTATGCCCAGGCCATTTCTCAAATAAAGAGCAAAGTTGTACATTTACAAAGGATTCAAGAATCTTAGACAAGGAATCCTTGAAATTTGATGATAATTATTAGATCACTACCCTTATGGAGTGGCAGCACGAGCTGATTTCTATATTTTTGGAATATTTCCTGATAATGTTAAATAAAAAAAACGACAATGTTGTTGAACCATCCTCAGTTTTCTCCTATCCCAGCCATTAAACTCTGTAACTGTTTTAAAGTCACCATGTTTAAAGTCAACATGGCCTCATGTTGAAATCCCTGAGCAGTTTCCTTCCTCTCCGGCAACTGTGTCTTTGTAGTGACTGGGTGTATTGATACACCACCCAAAGTGTAATTAAGAACTTCACCATGCTAAAAGGGATATTCAATATCTGATTTTTATTTAAAAATATATTTTTACTTTTTTTAACCCATCTACAAATAGGTGCCCTTCTTTGCGAGGCATTGAATAACCTCCCTGGTCTTTTTGTATTTGAAATTCACAGCTTGACTGTGTGGGGTACAGAAATGAGACAGTCATTCAAAAATCATGACTGTCTATTATTGCACACTGTGAGTCCGTGCAACTTTTATGACTTGTAAGCACATTTTTACTCCTGAAGTTATTTATTTAGGCTTAACAAAGGGGTTGACTACTTATTGACTCAAGACATTTCAGTTTTTCGTTTTTTATGAATTTGTAAAAAATAAAACATAATTCCACTTTGACATTATGGGATATTGTCAGTGACACAAAAAAACATCTACATTTGTTCTATTTTAAATTCAGGCTGTAACAACAAAATGTGGGAAAAGTCATTAAACAGTAGCATTTTTTGATCATGCAGAAACCCATCGGGTGGTCCTGAGTTTCATCAGCTGTTTTGCCGGAGGCGTCTTCCTGGCTGCCTGTCTGTTGGACATCATCCCAGACTACCTGTCGGACATCAATGCTGAGCTGGCCCAACGGAGGGTGGACGTAAGTGTCTTCTGTCTGTCAGCAACATCACAAAGTGTCATTGATGCCTGGCCACACTCCCATCCCCTTTGTAAAATGACAAAAAGCTATATGATTATCCATGGCACAAACCAATGTATTAAGGGATAGTTACAACAGTTATACTTTAGTTCTACTGTATCTGTAAAACATGGGGAAATGTGCTAGTTAGTGTAGAAGTTATTAATCCACAGGTTCATTGCCTGGTGATGTGTTAAGGACTACTTACTTTTATATATATATATATATATATCCCTAATCCTTGGCGTTTATTTAAACAGAACTCTTACTTTCGTTGTTTTCACCTCTCTCAAACAGACCAGCTTCCCCCTTCCAGAGTTCATCATGGCTGCAGGCTTCTTCACTGTGCTAATCGTGGAGAGGATCGCTCTGAACTGCAGACAAGATGCCATGCAAGGGTCAGACCAGGAGAGAGCACCTCTGATGCAGGCCAACGGGCACAGCCATGGGCACGGGCAGGGGAAAGCCTCGTCCACCAACCTGGAGGGTAGTGCCCATCATGTCCACATGGACCTCCAGGCCCACTCCTCCTTTCGCTCGTTCATGCTCTTTTTCTCGCTCTCCCTGCATTCTGTGTTCGAGGGCCTGGCCATCGGGCTGCAGACCACAGACTCAAAGGTAGGTGCTGGAGAGCGAGCTTCACTTAAATAGCACAATAGATCCATTTGTTTTAGCTCGCCCAGGGCACATATTAAACCATTATGTTGGTCCTAAAAGGGAAATCTCTGCCCACATGTGGCACTGGGTCAGCTAAAACAAATGCACCCATACATTTCAAATGCATGCCAATACTTTCCAAGTGTATCTTCAAATAGATTCCAATAATATTCAACTACTTCTTTCTTCAAATGAAAATACAATTTGTATTATTTATACTGAACAGAAATATAAACGCAACATGCAACAATTTCAAAGATTTTACTGATTTACAGTTCGTACAAGGACATGAGTCAATTGAAATAAATTGAAATCTATGGATTTAACATTACTGGGAATACAGATATGCATCTGTTGGTCACAGATGCCTTAAAATAAGTAGCGGCATGGATCAGAAAACCAGTCAGTATCTGGTGTGACCACCATTTTCTTCATGCAGCGCGACATCTCCTTCGCATAGAGTTTATCAGGCTGTTGATTGTGGCCTGTGGAATATTGTCCCTCTTCAATGGCTATGCGAAGTTGCTGGATATTGGCAAGAACGATGATAGGAAACAGAGAGAGTCGGGGTAGCCTATAATTAATACATTCGAGAGTGCCCATCCTTGCAATTTAAAAGGCCGTACAATTTCAATTCTGCATAATGTAAACAGCAGTTCATAAACAATACAATGGGAAAGTTGAAATGCTTCAGTTTGCTTCCATATGACTGGATTCACATTTGTCTCCAACGATTTATAAGGTAAAATATATCTAAAACACCTGCCATATTTAGAATTCCCAAATAAGTTACTCATTTACTTAGCTCTCGTCAAGTTGTACATTAGAGTGCGGGGAGTATGGTGTTATTTCTATTTTGGGGGGGGGAATAAAGTAGATATTTCTAACCCGTGCTTTTCATGAGATGTGCTCTTCGACTTTATCTTCACAGACCGTTCTCCTTTTCACTGTATTGTCCTTTGTTGGTATTCAGGGCAGTCTCTTTCCATCACAAAAGCACAGTGAAGGTTGTTGCTGTGCTTAGAAGGGGAAAGCCCTAGGACAACTCTTTCCAATCACCCGTAGTGTCAGGAGGTTTAGAGTGTCTTGTTCATTTATACAATGTAGAGAGGCAGAGGGAAGTGAGAGACATGCCTTATTTCCATGCACTTTCGCCCACATCCTCAGTATAACATCACTCACACAGCATGCACCATGTCAGCGGATTCTAATGGCAAAAGGCTCTGAGATATTTTACCAAAAGTCAATACACTATAAAGACATGCAAGTTTCTGACACATTGATTGACGTGAGCACTCACTGTGGTAGAAAGAAGAGGAGTGGGAAAGACCGGAATGTAACTTTTAACTGGTAAAGGGACATTACATTCAAATCAAAAGTTGTCACATGTTTTCAGATCTCAAACATAGTCTGATGTCATGTCCACATCCTATGTAATTGGTTGTGTAGATCCAGCTATAGCCTCAACCCCAAATAAATGGAAAAGAGCAGCACAGGGAATCTGGAAATGATCTTTTTTCCATTTATTTGGGATTGTGGACTATAGAAGGGTCGTATTCATTGGTACACACCGTAGCAAAAATATTTTGCATTGTCGCAAAAAACTAAATATAGCGAAAGCAAAAACACGTGTTTCTTATTGGACAAATTCAGGTAGGTCCCTCCCTGTTTTGGCCCGTTTGTTTCGTAGTGAATACGACCCTGGATCTACAAAACAGATGGCCTGGTAACGCAAACTTAATTTGATATTAGACTACTTTGAGGTCTGAAAACATCTGACTACCGCTTTCCCTGGTTGATCAAAGACCCTTATCTGGCTTGAAGTGACAGATCTATTTAGGCTAACCTGTTAATAGACTTTTCAAAGAATTATAAATGAGAGGTGTAATTTATATACCAGTCATTTCTACAGCTTGTGTTGATCTTATACAGCTGTCTTCATCTTACTGCGATGATGAAAGAGAAAGGATGTAGGAGAGGAATTTAACCTCTAATCTTGTTTTCTCCCCATCCTATCCAGGTATTAGAGATCTGCATCGCCATTGTGGTCCACAAAAGCATCATCGTGTTCAGCCTGTCGGTGAAGCTGGTGCAGAGCGCAGTCCCGCCCATGTGGGTTGCGGCCTACGTGGGCGTCTTCGCCATGATGTCTCCGCTGGGCATCGGAGTGGGCATCGGGGTTATCGAGGCTCAGCTGGCGGCAGGCGCTCTGATCCAGGCCATCCTGGAGGGGCTGGCGGCCGGGACCTTTATTTACATCACCTTCATGGAGATCCTGCCTCACGAGCTGAACTCCCCGGAGAACCAGCTGCTCAAGGTGTTCTTCATCCTGTTGGGCTTCAGCGTCATGGCGGGCCTCACCTTCCTGAGCTGAGAGGATGTCACCCACTGGAGCAACTGACCTTGCAGGAATATGGGTGTGGCTCATATGAATCACGGGACTTGATGTTCTGTACTAGGGTCGCCATAATGGGAGATGTCTCAGGGAGAAGGGAAACATAAAAACGGTCCCGTTTTACTGCAGGGTTGATGCAGGGGAGATTACAGTGCCCGTGTCTGGCTGTGCCACTTTTATTTGATGGTCACAGCTGTCCTTACTCAGTATTTTTGTTTTTAAGGGTGATTGACACTCATTGGTATTTTTTATCCTGCTTTTAGCATAGATTTTAATTTCACAGCCAAGGATGGTAAGACAGTTTTTTTAAATTTAAGAACTTTTAATGATTTCAAAATAGATTATATTTAGTTAAGTAATACTTTTTAATTTGGTTGTTTTAGCACTGGAAAAATAATAAGCACACAGAATGTGGCAATATTAGTTGTTTATCCTGTGGCATACATACCAGTGGTTATCTTTTTTTTTAAAGTATATTTTCTTTTAACAATCGCTGTTTGTAACATTTTTCACATAACTGAAGATCACTGAAAAAAGTGCTGTTCATACTGACATCATGATTGCCTGGTCCCTTTGGCAAATGACAGGTGTGGCAAGGAGTGGAATGTTAGCTAAAAAGACTCGTATCAAGACTAACATGATATCTCTTAATAGTCAAATGAATCCGTCACATCAATATCTCATTATGTATACAGGTTAAAATGTCAATCGCATCATGTTTACACTTTTGGATGTGTGCCCACAGTTAAGTTGTGAGCCTCCACAGTTAAATTGAAGTATTAAATGTTTTATCGCCATTGTGGAACAAATTGTTTTCACCTTGGGAACTATACTATGCCTGACAAAGAAAGATTGTTTTATTGTCACACAGCGGATAGATGCAGTGAAATGTGTTTTACAGGGTCAGCCATAGTAGTACGGTGCCCCTGGAGCAAATTTGGGTTAAGTGCCTTGCTCAAGGGCACAGCAACAGATTTTTTTTTATAAGACAAACCATTCTGACCAACATGTTAAAGAGAGATTGTTATTTTAACATGTGCTGAAGTTGAACTTCTTAACCTGTGTTTTCCTGACTCGGTTCCTCGTTGTGTTGATAGTTTCCCTACCCCAGCCATGAGTCATGTTTCTTTTGTGTAATCAAAGTTTCAAATTTATAACAACACTATCTCAAGTGGCCCTCAGCTTCCTCTTACTCCTCCATTCTCCTCTCTGACACTGTTGCAGTAAAATAATGATTAAACAAGTTGGCTATGATTTGTTTAAAGTGTGTGTGTCTATTGTGTATGCTTTTGCAATATGCACTCTCATCACGATTACCAAGAGAAGCATGATGGGGTTCTATTTTTAGGAGGTGGGTAGGCTGCAAGGGTTGAGATTGTGATGTTCTGCCTGTAACTTGTGTCCTGAAATGACTGGATGGTCTGACTTTTAATTGGGCTGTCTGTAAACACGGTGTTCCCAAACCTATGTACTAGATGTAAACTAGTGTAAACTAAAAAAGAAACGTCCTCATGGTCAACTGCGTTTATTTTCAGCAAACTTAATGTGTAAATATTTGTATGAAAATAAGATTCAACAACTGAGACAAACTGAACAAGTTCCACAGACATGTGACTAACAGAAGTGGAATAATATGTCCCTGAATAAAGGGGGGTCAAAATAAAAACTAACAGTCAGTATCTAGTGTGGCCACCAGAAACATTAAGTACTGCAGTGCATCTCCTCCTCAAGGTCTGCACCAGATTTGCCAGTTTTTGCTGTGAGATGTTACCCCACTCTTCCACTAAGGCACCTGCAAGTTCCCGGACATTTCTGGGGGGAATGGCCCTAGCCCTCACCCTTCGATCCAACAGGTCCGAGACGTACTTAATGGGATTGAGATGCGGGCTCTTCGCTGGCAATGGCAGAGCACTGACATTCCTGTCTAGCAGGAAATCATGCACAGAACAAGCAGTATGGCTGGTGGCATTGTCATGATGGAGGGTCATATCAGGATGATCCTGCAGAGGGAGGAGGATGTCTTCCCTGTAACGTACAGCGTTGAGATTGCCTGCAATGACAACAAGCTCAGTCCGATGATGCTGTGACACACCGCCCTAGACCATGACGGACCTTCCACCTCCAAATCAATCCTGCTCCAGAGTACAGGCCTCAGTGTAACGCTCATTTCTTCGACAATAAACGCGAATCCGACCATCACCCCTGGTGAGACAAAACCACGACTCGTCAGTGAAGAGCACTTTTTGCCAGTCCTATCTGGTCCAGAAGGCGGTGGTTTTGTGCCCATAGGTGACGTTGTTGCCGGTGATGTCTGGTGAGGACCTGCCTTACAACAGGCCTACAAGCCCTCAGTCCAGCCTCTCCGCCTATTGCTGACAGTCTGAGCACTGATGGAGGGAGTGTGCGTTCCTTGTGTAACTCGGGCAGTTGTTGTTGCCATCCTGTACCTGTCCCTCATGTGTGATGTTCGGATGTACCGATCATGTGCAGGTGTTGTTACACGTGGTCTGCCACTGCGAGGATGATCAGCTGTCCGTCCTGTCTCCCTGTAGCGCTGTCTTAGGCGTCTCACAGTACGGACATTGCAATTTATTGCCCTGGCCACATCTTCAGTCCTCATGCCTCCTTGCAGCATGCCTAAGGCATGTTCACGGAGATGAGCAGGGACCCTGGGCATGTTTCTTTTGGTGTTTTTCAGTAGAAAGGCCTCTTTAGTGTCCTAAGTTTTCATAACTGTGACCTTAATAGCCTACCGTCTGTAAGCTGTTAGTGTCTTAATGACCGTTCCACAGGTGCATGTTCATTAATTGTTTATGGTTCATGGAACAAGCATGGGGAACAGTGTTTAAACCCTTTACAACAAAGATCTGTGAAGTTATTTGGATTTGTACTAATTATCTTTGAAAGACAGGGTCCTGAAAAGGGCCTTTTATTTTTTTGCTGAGTTTAGTTTCGTAGGTAGGTATAGTGTAGAACAGGAGGCTGGTGGTACCTTAATTGGGGAGAACGGGCTTGTGGTAATGGCTGGTGTTGAATAGTATCCAGCACATGGTTTTCATGTGTTTGATGCCATTCCATTTGCTCTATTCCAGCCATTATTATGAGCCGTTCTCCCCTCAGCAGCCTCCTGTGCAGTGTAGCTACACATTGTTACATTACCTACAATTGAAGCAGTTTGTGGGATGAATAATTTCAAGGGTTTGCAAACAGATGTGACATTTTGATAATAGTAATTAAATAACGGAGGGGATGACTGAGTAATAAAACAATGCGAATAACTGCGTGATAAAATGGTAATCTTGGGGAATGAGGTTGAGTTTGTTTACAGATGCATGCATATACAATTTTAAATGTGTAATTATCTACACAATCCACAAACAGTTGTAAGTTAAGTACTATATCAAATCAAATGTATTTATATAGCCCTTTGTACATCAGCTGATATCTCAAAGTGCTGTACAGAAACCCAGCCTAAAACCCCAAACAGCAAGCAATGCAGGTGTAGAAGCACGGTGGCTAGGAAAAACTCCCTAGAAAGGCCAAAACCTAGGAAGAAACCTAGAGAGGAACCAGGCTATGTGGGATGGCCAGTCCTCTTCTGGCAGTGTAACTGTAGTTACATTAGACCTGCCTGCCTGTGCTTACAACTACAATGTCTACTGATTGGATTTTTTCTCTATAGTGTAATTTCTAGTGGAGCATTAGCCATAATTTCAATGAGTTGATTAAAAGTATTGGGCTTATTACTGTGCCATTTGTGCCGCTAGGTGGGAGTATTGGTTACTGATATGTCCACACTGCATCTCCATCTTTTGGCTGTTGACTTGTACTGCAGAAGCAGAGAGCCTGGGCGTCACCATGCCAAGCCTACTCACCCGCAAACATTCCATGACCATAAATTGTCACTTGCTTTCTTCTTAACTGTCTTTGAACTTTTCAAATCAAGTTTATTTATATAGCCCTTCGTACATCAGCTGATACCTCAAAGTGCTGTACAGAAACCCAGCCTAAAACCCCAAACAGCAAGCAATGCAGGTGTTGAAGCACGTTGGCTAGGAAAAACTCCCTAGAAAGGCCAAAACCTAGGAAGAAACCTAGAGAGGAACCAGGCTATGAGGGGTGGCCAGTCCTCTTCTGGCTGTGCCGGGTGGAGATTATAACAGAACATGGCCAAGATGTTCAAATGTTCATAAATTACCAGCATGGTCAAATAATAGGTCTGGGACAGGTAGCAAGTCCGGTGAACAGGTCAGGGTTCCATAGCCACAGGCAGAACAGTTGAAGCTGGAGCAGCAGCACGACCAGGTGGACTAGGGACAGTAGTCCTGAGGCATGGTCCTAGGGCTCAGGTCCTCCAAAAGAGAGAGAGGAAGAGATAATTAAGAGAGCATACTTAAATTCACACAGGACACCGGATAAGACAGGAGAAGTACTCCAGATATAACAAACTGACCCTAGCCCCCCGACACAAACTACTGCAGCATAAATACTGGAGGCAGAGACAGGAGGGGTCAGGAGATACTGTGGCCCCATCCGATGATACCCCCGGACAGGGCCAAACAGGAAGGATATAACCCCACCCACTTTGCCAAAGCACAGCCCCCACACCACTAGAGGGATATCTTCAACCACCAATTTACCATCCTGAGACAAGGTCGAGTATAGCCCACAACTTTTGGTGCCAACATGGCATCTGTGACAGTTCCCTACTCCTTAAAACAAAGTTGCCAAATTATGCATGGCCTGAGTAGTTTTTCTTCGGATGAATGTAATTCTTATTTCATGTCTGAACTTGACCTCAACCCTTTCCCCCCTGTACATCTCACATGTCATTGACAGGCCATCATCAATATTTTTGGAAGATGATTATGGGCCGGTTTTAATGAAAACCGTTTATTCACTAAACCCTAAACCTCAACTGAATGATGTGGAAATTGACCAAGTTTGAGGTGACTAAACTGCTTTGAGTAACCCTGGATTGTAAACTGTCATGGTCAAAACATGTTGATACAACAGTAGCTTAGGTGGGGAGAAGTCTGTCCATAATAAAGCGATCTTCTGCCTTCTTAACAATACTATCAACAAGGCAGGTCCTACAAGCCCTAGTTTTGCCACATCTGGACTACTGTTCAGTCGTGTGGTAAGGTGCCACAAAGAGAGACTTAGGAAAATTGCAATTAGCTCAGAATAGGGCAGCACGGATACAATTGGCTCAGAATAGGGCAGCACGGATACAATTGGCTCAGAATAGGGCAGCACCGCTGGCCCTTAAATGTACACAGAGAGCTAACATTAACGATATGAATGTCAATCTCTCATGGCTCAAAGTGGAGGAGAGATTGACTTCACCACTACTTGTTTTTATAAGCACTGTTGACAAGCTGAATGTACCGAGGTGTCTGTTTAAACTACTAGCACACAGCTCGGGCACCCATTCATACCCCACAAGACATGTCACCAGAGGTCTCTTCACAATCCCCAAGTCCAGAACAGACTATGGGAGGCTTACAATTCTACATAGAGCCATGACCACATGGAACTCTATTCCACATCAAGTAACTGATGCAAGCAGTAGAAACAGATCATTCACAGCTGCTAATGTGGGAATCCCTAATCAATTCAAATCTGTGTCTGGGAAACCGACCCATTATGTGAACAAACAATATAGATCTTAGGCCGTATAGCTCCTAAGAGTATATACAAGCTGCTTAAGACCCTGTGATTAAATGTGTTGGCATTTGGATTATTTCTCTAAATGTATATACTACAATGATAAGGGCTAAAACATTCCAGTTTCTTTCAAACACGAGTATTGAAATTAACCCCTGGCCTGAACCTGCTCCTTTCTTTACTCTGTTACAAAGTGGTGGCTGATTCTTTATATGGTTTCTTAATGCATGGTCTGACTTATTGTCTTCATGACATTCCTGGTCCCCTTCACAGTTCTTTTCTCTATACTATACCAGAGGTGAAAACATGCCCAGCCATAGCTGTTCCTGATATCATAGACAGGCACATTGTTGGCCCTACAGTTTGTTTGAGGGACAAAAACGGTGACGATTCATGAGAAGCCACTAACGAGGAGAGCTAACACAGAGACAATGGTGATGAGTACAACGGACCTGCCAGGCCTAGAAGAGGTTTCCGAGGGGCCCGGACCACAGCGTTGTCTCAGCTCAGCAGAGCAGCAGGGTATCTGGTGTGGGATGGACGCTAACTAACGCCATCCACCCACAGCTCATCAACCCTCCACCTCTTGTTCAGCTTTGGGTCTCTCCAAAGAAGAGAGGAGGGTGAAGAGAAATGTCTCTCTCACACAAACCCACATTCACACCCACCATAACACACACATCAACACACACTTTTGAAGCAATACCCAGAATGAGCCATACAATTGTGGCTAAAGAGCCATACATATTTCCCCTCAGATGCCCTCTACTGTACCTGCCCGCCTCTGAGTTTTTAACTAATGGGAGGCGAATGGAGGATCTCATTGGTCATCAATTACAGTTGACCTCTCATCTGGCTAACATCAGTTTAGGAGCTTTGCTGTTACATTGAGTGCTTTTCCAGCGAAGCGGTCATCTTGTTAGCAACATTAGTACCAGGAAAAGGTCATCGTGGAGAGTGAAAGTGATTTTTGATCACTGTAGGTGTAAATTATGTCACAGCACAAATAGGGATTAACACTCAACCTAAGAAAGGCAAAGCCATAAAAAATAAATGATTGGAATGTACATGGTGTAGTTAAAAAATAATGGCTATCTTCCTTCGTGCACCATTAACCTTGATTTGAGATTGTACTTTATCTTCTGAATGCTGATTATATGTGCAGCCTTGGTAGTTGTAGTGCAAGATGCAGATGATTAAATTCCAAACCTGCCTGGTTACTAAATGGATCTCAGAGAGAGGACTATTAGCATTACTCACAGGCAGGGCTGGGCGGTATACTGTATTTTACCATATACCGGTGTTGATGCACGGACTGGTTTGGGGTTTTACTTTACCTTCTATAGCGGTATATGAATGTTTGGTTTGTTGAATGTGATACACCGTGTCTAACGTCCATTTTGCAGACCTAGCCCTGCCCCCTGTCATTCATTCAAGGAGCGCATTTGTTGTTCCTCAACCATGAGACAATTGCGTTCAGTCTGCATGGTCAATGCAGCACATGCGACAATGTTGATGAAAACTATGCTGTTTTCACTTTGCTTATTAATATAAATCCACTAGCATTCCATAATGAATAAACTATTCGTTTTTGTTTCTTACATCTGCAAACAGCTAGTATGTGTTTTCTTAGCAAGTTAGGTCTAAGTCTTGTTAGCTGCTAATCACTACTGCTAATTGACAGCTAGATAATAAATTAGTCAGAGCGAGCTTAATTAGCTATACAGCATGATAATACCAGTGATAATGTAGACCTAAATCAGCATGTTGTTTGTTCAAAGGTATCTTCTAAATCAAAGAGGAATATGTGAAGAAAGAATATGTTAGCTACATTAAGTAGTTAAAGAGAAAACATTAAATGTAGCCAAAGATTATAGGGTCCCCTATGAAACACTTATCAACACTTTGGTTCCTGCCCTGTCACAATAACTCCTCCCTGGTATTTTCATTCATTGTCATGTCAAACGACACTGTATTCAAAGTGTATTCAAAGTGTACACTGTATTCACTGTATTCAAACTATAAATTAGAATAATAATTATATTTCCATGATTCCAACTGTTCACCCAAGTCAAATCAAAATTGCAACATTGGATAAAAAACAAGGCCTAGATTGGTTGCCCGTATCGTGCAGCCCCACGTGGAAGTGTGGAAATTATTTTAAATGAGTGCAGTAAATGCAGAAATTGATTTAAAAAATCATATTTGGGGTTGAAGTGAACAGCATAAAACAATCAGAATGGAGAAAGACCAATTGAAATCACTTAGAATGGGGGCCACCTGGGTGGCACAGCGGTCTAAGGCACTGCATTACTATACACCCGGGTTCAATCCCAGGCTGTGTCATAACCGTCCGTGACCAGGCGGTGCACAATTGGCCCAGCATCGTCCGGGTAAGAGGAGGGTTTGGCCGGGGGGGACTCCCTGTGGTGGGCCAGGTGTCTGCAGGCTGACTCTGGTCGTCAGGTTCAACAGTGTTTCCTCTGACACATTGGTGCAGGTGGGTGTTAAGGAGCGTGGTTTGGCGGGTCTTGTTTTGGAGGATGCATGACTTGACCTTCGCTGAGCCCGTTGCAGAGTTGCATCGATGAGACAAGATTGAAATTGGATATCACCAAATTGGGGAGAAAAAGGTTTTGTAAAAAATAAAGAAGAAATCACTTACAATGTATGTGTTGCCACCCTATTTTTATTATTCAGAAACATAAAATACAGCCAAATACCATCATACCATCCAATTTTCTTAAAATACAGTGCTATGATATGTTGGCCATTATCGCACAGCACTACTCACAAGTCACTACCATCAGCTGTGACTTGGTTAATATGGTAGGAGTAGTTTGAAGTTACTCTCTCGTGGATACCTAATCCATCATCCAAAACAAAAACCGTTTTCAAGCAGGGAATGTGTTGTTGGGAATGTGCAGGGTGAACAAAGGGATTTGTAGTTCAGTCACTGTGGTTCCATCCCAATAATATCTCCATCCTCCTGAAGTGGTCACTCATTCAGAACTCATTAGTAATTTTCTTTCAAATCCATGAAGGGATGTGAACAAGTGCACACTTTGGGAGAAAGTTTATGGTGGTCTGCCCTCATATTGTTAGTCAACTCTGGTGAGAATGCTGTTCATCGACTACAGCTCAGCATTTAACCCCATAGTACCCTCCAAACTCGTCATCAAGCTCGAGACCCTGGGTCTCGACCCCGCCCTGTGCAACTGGGTACTGGACTTCCTGACGGGCCGCCCCCAGGTGGTGAGGGTAGGTAACAACATCTCCACCCCGCTGATCCTCAACACTGGGGCCCCACAAGGGTGCGTTCTGAGCCCTCTCCTGTACTCCCTGTTCACCCATGACTGCGTGGCCACGCACGCCTCCAACTCAATCATCAAGTTTGCGGACGACACAACAGTGGTAGGCTTGATTACCAACAATGACGAGACGGCCTACAGGGAGGAGGTGAGGGCCCTCGGAGTGTGGTGTCAGGAAAATAACCTCACACTCAACGTCAACAAAACTAAGGAGATGATTGTGGACTTCAGGAACAGCAGAGGGAACACCCCCCTATCTACATCGATGGAACAGTAGTGGAGAGGGTAGTAAGTTTTAAGTTCCTCTGCGTACACATCACAGACAAACTGAATTGGTCCACCCACACAGACAGCATCGTGAAGAAGGCGCAGCAGCGCCTCTTTAAACTCAGGAGGCTGAAGAAATTCGGCTTGTCACCAAAAGCACTCACAAACTTCTACAGATGCACAAACGAGAGCATCCTGTCGGGCTGTATCACCGCCTGGTACGGCAACTGCTCCGCCCACAACCGTAAGGCTCTCCAGAGGGTAGTGAGGTCTGCACAACGCATCACCGGGGGCAAACTACCTGCCCTCCAGGACACCTACACCACCCGATGTCACAGGAAGGCCATACAGATCATCAAGGACAACAACCACCCGAGCCACTGCCTGTTCACCCCGCTATCATCCAGAAGGCGAGGTCAGTACAGGTGCATCAAAGCTGGGACCGAGAGACTGAAAAACAGCTTCTATCTCAAGGCCATCAGACTGTTAAACAGCCACCACTAACATTGAGTGGCTGCTGCCAACACACTGACTCAACTCCAGACACTTTAATAATGGGAATTGATGGGAATTGATGTAAAATATATCACTAGCCACTTTAAACAATGCTACTTAATATAATGTTTACATACCCTACATTATTTATCTCATATGTATACGTATATACTGTACTCTATATCATCTACTGCATCTTTATGTAATACATGTATCACTAGCCACTTTAAACTATGCCACTTTGTTTACATATTCATCTCATATGTATATACTGTACTCGATACCATCTACTGCATCTTGCCTATGCCGCTCTGTACCATCACTCATTCATATATCTTTATGTACATATTCTTTATCCCTTTACACTTGTGTGTATAAGGTAGTAGTTTTGGAATTGTTAGCTAGATTACTCGTTGGTTATTACTGCATTGTCGGAACTAGAAGCACAAGCATTTCGCTACACTCACATTAACATCTGCTAACCATGTGTATGTGACAAATAAAATGTGATTTGATTTGATTTGAACCTCCTACAGGACAGCACTGTCCAGCCATAACATCACTTGTTACGGCTGGATGAAGCATTGTTATGAAGCATTCCAAGGTCCTGGAGTGGCCTAGCCAGTCTCCAGATCTCAACCCCATAGAAAATCTTTGGAGGGAGTTGAAAGTCCGTGTTGCCCAGCAACAGCCCCAAAACATCACTGCTCTAGAGGAGATCTGCATGGAGGAATGGGCCAAAATACCAGCAACAGTGTGTGAAAACCTTGTGAAGACTTACAGAAAACGTTTGACCTCTGTCAATGCCAACAAAAGGTATATAACAAAGTATTGAGATAAACTTTTGTTATTGACCAAATACTTATTTTCCACCATAATTTGCAAATAAATTCATAAAAAATCCTGCAATGTGATTTTCTGGATTTTTTAAAAATGTTGTCTGTCATAGTTGAAGTGTACCTATGATGAAAATTACAGGCCTCTCTCATATTTTTAAGTGGGAGAACTTGCACAATTGGTGGCTGACTAAATACTTTTTTGCCCCACTGTACATCTGACATATTGCATTTGTTTACAATATGGCTGGCTTTTTGGTCTTTCGTATGGTCACTGAGGCACTGACCCACACTCCTTACATGTCTATAGGCGAAGTCTGGTTAAGAGGTCACACACCAGGGTTTAGTGGGAAGAAGCAGGGAGGGTGTTAAGGATGGCCTTTTTGTTGAATGAATAAAATAAATACAATTTCAGATATCAAGTTTCAATAGCTCATAATAGCTTTAACCTGCTAAATTGATATATTCTGAATCAGTGGAGGATGGAGAAAAATCCAAGCTTTTAAATAAACAAATTGAGAAAGGGCCAATCCCTGAATCCCAAATCAACCCCTTGCTCTTACTCCCTGTGCATTTGTGTAGACCTGAGCGGGTTGGATAAGTGTAAGCAACATGGTGACAATTCTACCTGGTCTATCAGAGGGCAATAACATATTTATATCTGAACTTTCAAAAACGTTGTGTCCTGCTGAATGCGCCCCTGATCTACTTGTAACCTGTGTGTTTTCTTTCTGCATCCTTCTATGTCTCTGTCTCCCCTGTTTCCTTTAACTCTGCTCCTGTTCTCCAGGATCTAGGAGTTCTGCCATGCTCTGAGAAGCCTGCCGTATCCTTCCCCAGACCTGGAGCCACCTGATGTCCTCTTGGTGTTCTGCCAAGATCTGTGATCCCACTTTTCATTACATTATCTACAGCTGCTGTTATTGTCGTCTAATCTGCTAAAATTAACTGTGCTTGCAATATCATTGTGGGCTCAGTGATATACACAGATGCACTTCTTCAAGTCCCCCATCCAAGACTGGCTGCCTGTCGAGGGAAAAAGACATGCAGAATCACCTATAGCACCGACCCATTCTCTATCCAACATGATATCTTAGGAAAACGTCATCCTGTCATAGATGTCAATTGGCCATGCTCCTATGTTCGTTATTGTTCAACTCACTAACTGCACCTGCTTCCTGACTCCATGTGTCTATGTTACAGAATACTACCTCTACAAATGGATACAGCAGTTAACCAAGACATCTCCCAGATGGTCCGCGAACAGGGACACTTACTTTGTCAACACCATGACCAGCTGGCTCATTTGAGGACGGCTATGGATGAGGTCCTCTGCGTTTTTCAACAAGTCGACATTACTCAAGGGGCGTTATCTCCAAACAACGGAAGATTCTCTACCAGATTCTCTACTACCCCCCAGAATAAACAACCCTTATGCCATGTTTCAAAGTGGTCCACAATATCTAACAATGCACAGGTTACTCCTGACATAGTTTGATAAGGCAGTGTTAGCAAGAGTCCTTACTTAGAGTCCTTACTTACACTTACTAGCACTTAATTACTTATTTAAATCCCTCTTCTTGCTATTTATGAAACCCATTTGTAAAATCCTGACATATCCATGAGTTGATAGCCCTGTGTCTCAGTAGTATCTCCCCATAGAATATGTTTGTTAATTTAAGCATTGCCATATCTTAGTGACATTTGAGCATCTTCTAGACTAGGGGTATTCAAATCTTACTCTACGAGGTCCGGAGCCTGCTGGTTTTCCATCTACCTGATAATTAATTGGACCCACCTGGAGTCCCAGGTCTAAATCAGTCTATGATTCGAGGAAAAAAGCAGTGGAACTGCCTTCGAGTCCACAACTTGTACATTTCAGTTTGATGTTTTACAGACTCAGACTCACTGATAAAAAAATACATCTCTTTAATGTTGAGTACAGAGAAATCATACCCTTAGGGGGAACAGGGGCATGTTCCCCCCCAGATTTGTTTAGTAAAAAAAAAGGATAGGTTCCCAATCTCCCAACCTCACACCGAGCTACCAAGAAGCAATTTCAGGCTATCAATCAAGTTAGAGTAGTTAGCTTGTCTAACTACAGTATGTTTTAGAGGTTTCAAGGAAGTTGTAACAATTTACTTCACCTTTTATTTGACAAATGAGCCCTGTGATTACAAAGATACACACATCAAATACAATTGCGAAACACAAAATAAGGAATACACAAACACAATCCTAAAAAACAAACACATTCTTCAGTAAATACATTAGTTCCTCAATCAGCAGTCTGAATTGCCCTAGAGCATGGGGTAGGCAACCATGGTCTTGTGGTGTAGACACATTTTTTATTTAACCAACCTGGAAGACCAGTTGTGTTGAATTAGCTCAATTGGTCAATTGAGGTGCCCAGTTAGAAAAAAAGCATGCAGTACCTGCGGCACTCCAGGTACAGGGTTGTCTACCCTTGCCCTAAAGGCACTAAAATAACATATTTTTAAGAATTGTTGAGATTATTCAACAATTAGGGTACAAAAAGCTGATTTATTCTGTACACAAAGGAAGGTTATTTGCACTCTGGGAAGAGGACACCGTGGCATTGTCAACCATGATTGAGAGGTCTTGGAGTGGGCAGGCCTTCCCAGGGAGGAATAATGAATTACAACCGCTTTTTGGTTGACAGGTATGCAGTGACGTGTATTCCTAGATGCCAAGGGAAGTCTGGCTTTCCCATAAAATTGACCAAGAAAAAAAAAACGTATAAAATGTCTCTGTGTTTTACAGTTTTCCTTCATTTCGCAAGAACTGAATATATCTCACTACAAAAAGCATCTGAGTGAGCAAAACAGAGTCCCTCTTTCTCAGTATGTGCAGCCCATGTATCTGCTGCTGTCTGGACTAAAAGTTATGACATACACATCCTTCAATAGCAAGTATAAAATAATTGCCAATCAGCATTGAGCTAAACTGAATGAGCGCAACTGTAAATGGTCCTGGCACACCAAAAAAAAGTGTAAATGGAAGCCAATTTGGATTTGGCTTCACACCAATCACTTCATATCAAAAGCAAAACATAATTGACAGAAAAAAACTTGAATTGTTGCATCTCGCTGTGTTGTGGTATTACATCATTATCCTTACTGGCCAATGATTATAACGCCGATTCTGATCCAACCATAAATTCATTCATTGTGCCCCTGAACTGAGAGGATGGAAGTTCAATATATAGCTAGATGTAGTGGGCTAATGTTAACTAACTGGCACACCGGTGCCCATGAAAGGAAGTTAGAATAGGGAGCAAGCATTTTAACCAGGTAGCCTAGACAACAAAAACTAAAAGTCTGTACTTACTGTATGACAGAGTCTTAGACCTTTTCGGCAACATGAAAGAGAGGAGGATGGCATTGGCATTCCTTTACAAGTAGGGTGAGCCAACAAGTTTTTTTCTACTTGTGCGCACACACACACACACACACACACACACACACACACACACACACACACACACACACACACACACACACACACACACACACACACACACACACACACACACACACACACACACACACACACACACATAGAAATCAGTACCATGGACAGCCACATCATATTTATCTTATGTTGGACTCTATTATTTTTGTCATTGTATTAGCCTAAGCATGGGTGATTTGATCATGTTGAAATGTTGAAGTTGAAATGGTGCTGGAATAGTAGAGGCAGCTCCTGTTTTCTTTGTGACTCTCCATGGTTTTAAATAAATAGTTGTTTCGTAGTCCGAAAATGTTGGAAGCATCAACTGGCTTGACCATGCTGTAGGTCACGTAACTGTTTGTTACATGCAATATGCTTTTGTGGACAGAGGTTTCTCTCCGGTTTTGTGATTGAATTTATTCTACGGGGCCCATTAGTTTTGCGGGCCTGTGCCCCCTGTCATCGATGTCTATTTTTCTTATTCTTGACAGTAACTCTCTAAAAAGTAATTAATCAACCTTTTTTATTTCCATATGTACTAGGAAGCTAAGTGTTTGTGTCTTGGGCTTCAGGAATGTGACTGAAAAGAGAAAAATAACAAATAAACTGATTGAAAGTATGAGGGGATATCAGTGAACAAATGCTGTGGTCGAGGCTACGACGGCGCAAGTGCAATGAGTGGAGCTTACTCAGGTGTTCAAAAGTGCATATCATACCAAGAGCCTAATGCTTCTTAGGTAGTTCTTTATCAGTTTTAGTTTAGAAAACGATCTCTTCGCAGAAGCAACTGTTACAGGGATGATACAAACAGCTAGGTAGCCATAGCAACGACAGGGAAACTGGTCAGAAGGGAGTTGTGATTCAAATACAGCAGTTCTGTAACATCTTTAGACTCTCGTTGCAAGCTCATTCTCTTTAACTGCAGGCCTCAACACGTAACGGAAAGAGACTAACTGTATAGGAAGCTCTGGGAGCAGGTCATCTGGATACTGGACAGGCAATAAATTAGCAGATACAAACAGATTATCATCTTCAGCAGAAAATAGTTATTGAGGACGTAAACAAAAAAAAAGCTGTTAGTGATTTCTTTCATACTGGTGAACTGGCGTTTGAGTTCTATGGTTGCAATATCAACAGTCCCTTATCTTGGGTATATATTGTCATGCATCTTTCAAGAGTAAGTAAAAATGTTGTCTACCACAATGGACATATAATGCACAATGTCTCAGGAAACACTATCGGTTGGCAATACTCAGTATAGAAAACAGTCGGGCCCGCAACCTGGACCTACAGGCCGTTGTGAAAACATTTGCACACAAAAAAAGAGGACTTCAGGACACCAGGGGAGTCTCAATTTGGATTTGATTTAATTTAATTTACCTTGAATATTGCAACCCATTTGTGTAGGTTATTAGCCAGACAAAACCCACTGAGTTCAACAACAAAAACCATCTCTGCAGCACTCCACCAATCAGGCTTTTATGGTAGAGTGGCCAGACGGAAGCCACTCCTCAGTAAAAAGCACATGACAGCCCACTTGGAGATTGCCAAAAGGCACCTAAAGGACTCAGACCATGAGAAACAAGACTCTCTGGTCTGATGAAACCAAGATTGTACTCTTTAGCCAGAATTCCAAGTGCCATGTAAGGAGGAAACCTGGAAACATCCTTATGGTGAAGCATGGTGGTGGCAGCATCATGCTGTGAGGATGTTTTTCAGTGGCAAGGACTGGGAAAGATGAATGGAGCAAAGTACAAAGAGATCCTTGATGAAAACCTCAGACTGGGGCGAAGGTTCACCTTCCAACAGGACAACAACTCTAAGCACACAGCCAAGACAACGCAGGAGTGACTTTGGGACAAGTCTCTGCATGTCCTTGAGTGGCCCAGCCAGAGCCTGAACTTTAACCCGATCGAATATCTCTGGAGAGACCTGAAAATGGCAGAACAGCTACGCTCCCAATCCAACATGACATAACTTGAGAGGATCTGCAGAGAAGAATGGGAGAAACTCCCCAATTACAGGTGTGCCAAGCTTCTAGCGCCATACCCAAGAATACTCGAGGCTGTAATCAATGCTAAAGTTGCTTCAACAAAGTACTGAGTAAAGGGTCTGAAAACGTATGTAAATGTGATATTTAAGTTTTACATTTGCAAAAACAATTTTATCAATTTTAAAATAAGGCTGTAACGTTACAAAATGTGGAAAAATTCAAGGGGTCTGAATACTTTCCGAATGCACTGTATATATATACACACGATTTTAACTTTGAGTCATTAAGGAAAGTTGAGCATAATATTATTAGTATGTGTCAATATATAAATGTAAGCAGGTTTCCATCCAACCTTTATATGTGAGTAAAGTATACTGAACAAAATTATAAACGCATGTAAAGTGTTGGTCCCATGTTTCATGAGCTGAAATAATACATCCCAGAATTGTTCCATACGCACAAAAAGCTTATTTCTCTCAGATTTTGTTCATCAGCATTTCTCCTTTGCCAAGATAATCCATTCACCTGACAGGTGTGGCATATCAAAAAGCTGATTAAACAGCATTATCATTGCACAGTTTCTTCTTGTGCTGGGGACAATAAAACAGCACTCTAAAATGCACAGTTTTGTCACACAACACAATGCCACAGACGTCTCAAGTTTTGAGGGAGCATGCAATTGGCATGCTGGCTGCAGGAATGTCCACCAGTGCTGTTGCCAGAGAATTGAATGTTAATTTCTCTAACATAAGCCGCTTCCAATGTCGTTTTAGAGAATTTGGCAGTACATTCAACTGGCCTCACAACCGCAGACCACGTGTAACCACACCAGGCCAGTACCTCTAAATCCGGCTTCGTCACCTACGGGATTGTCTGAGACCAGTCACCCAGACAGCTGATGAAACTGTGGATTTGCACAACCAAAGAATTTCTGCACAAACTGTCAGAAACCGTCTCAGTGAAGCTCATCTGTGTGCTCGTCATCCTCACCAGGGTCTTCACCTGACTGCATTTCGGAGTCGCAACATACTTAAGGGGGCAAATGCTCACTTTCGATGGCCACTGGCAGGCTGGAGAAATGTGCTCTTCATTGTTTAATTCCGGTGTCAACTGTACCGGGCAGATGGCGTTGAATGGGCAAGCGGTTTGCTGACATCAACATTGTGAACAGAGTACCCCACGGTCGCGTGGGGTTATGGTATGGACAGGCATAAGCTACGGACAACAAACATAATTGTATTTTGTCAATGGCAATTTGAATGCACAGAGATACCATGACGAGATCCTGAGGCCCATTGTCATGCCATTCATTTGCCGCCATCACCTCATGTTTCAGTATGAAAATGCACAGCCACATGTCGCAAGGATCTGTACGCAATTCCTGGAAGCTGAAAATGTCTCAGTTCTTCAATGGCCTACATACCCACCAGACATGTCACTCATTGAGCTTGTTTGGGATGATCTTGTTTGATGTGTACAACAGTGTGCTCCAGTTCCCGCCAATATCCAGCAACTTCGCACAGCCACTGAAGAGGATTGGGACAACATTCCACAGGCCACAATCAACAACCTTATCAAAAACCGAGCTACTTACAAGTAAATGCTGCATCATAGAGCAGCTGGTGAATTCGGCGTTTGGCAATGGCCTTCTTTTGGAATGACAGTCGTTTTAGCGAAGGTTTGATGCTTTGTGCAAAAAGCTCATCTTCATCAACTGCAGTAAGTGCAGGTGGTGCTGGTGGTGGAACGGACAGGTTATGGAAAGGGGTCTAGCAGGTTGGGGTTTCCGGGTATGGGGTCTAGTGGGTTGAGTAGCTTGAGAGGTGATTGGGGTCTGATGTCTCTTCCCGGATAGCGACCTCAAGTGTTCACCTGTACTGTTCTAGCTGGGTGTTCTCTTCCTCTCCATGTTCCTATCCTGTCCTCTCCCTGCACCTGGCTGTTTCTGTCTGTGATTTTTTTCAAAGGAATGACACGATTGGGGAAAAACGCCAGAGACGGTGGCTGGCTGCTGTCCCACTCCTCTTTCTTTCATTCCACTGCCCTTTTCTCCTTTATGTACTGTATCTGTCTCTCAGGTTTCAATTTTCTTTCTACAGTCATCTTCTAAAGTGACCCAACAAAAAGTTTGTACCTTTTGCATGATCTCTTCTTCTTCTCATACAAATAAATACAAATATATAAATACATTTAAAAAAAACATCCCCACACCTTCAGTCATAATCCAATCCAAATCACACCCCTAGACAGGCTCAGGGGTCTGGGAGGGGATCCTTTAGTCAGTATTCCCTGCAATGTTTCAGCTGTTAATTCCTGAATACCCCAAAACCTTGCAGCTGCAGATACAATTATGTCCAGCTTCTTGGACTTTTGCTCGTTCGGACAGTACAATTAATCACTTGCGCAATAAACTCCACAACATCCACTTTCACTATCAATGTATCTGTATCCTTTAACTGATTAATGACATTCTGAATCTCAATTGGCTTCTGGGCATCCACTGCAATATCTTCCTCAGCTCCAATCCCTCATTCAACAATTTCCTGTGCATCCGTGTAGGTGACCTGCTGTATAGCCCGGATTTGTGCTACTTCAAACTCCTCCACCCTAGCAGGACACTCCGGGAATTCGGCAACATGATTTCCACCCCAATTGCAACACTGTAGATCATCACCTCCTTCACCAACCTATTGCTTCCGTTGGCATAGACTTGATACATGACTATACCTTTCGCAATTCGACACTGAAAATGCTTTGTCACAAACGCTCTCATGTAAAGTGGTCAGATGAAGCAGATGCTAAGCTACAGGACTGTTTTGCTAGCACAGACTGGAATAATATGTTCCGGGATTCTTCCGATGCCATTGAGGAGTACACCACATTAGCAACTGGGTTCATCAATAAGTGCAAGAAGCAATGGATTACAGGCAACATCCACACTGAGCTAAAGGGTAGAGCTGCCGCTTTCAAGGAGCAGGACTCTAACTCGGAAGCTTATAAGAAATCCCTCTGACGAACCATCAAACAGGCAAAGCGTCAATACAGGACTAAGATTGAATCATACTACACCGGCTCTGATGCTCGTTGGATGTGGCAGGGCTTGCAAATCATTACAGGCTACAAAGGGAAGCACAGCAGAGAGCTGCCCAGGGAAACAAGCCTACTAGATGAGCTGAACTACTTCTATGCTGGCTTCGAAGCAAATAACACTGAAACATGCATGAGAGCGCCAGCTGTTCCGGAAGACTGCGTGATCATGCTCTCCGCAGCCGATATGAGTAAGACCTTTAAACAGGTCAACGTTTACAAGGCCGGAGGGCCAGACGGATTACCAGGATGTGTACTGCGAGCATGCGCTGACCAACTGGCAAGTGTCTTCACTGACATTTTTAACCTCTCCCTGTCCGAGTCTGTAATGGCAACACGTTTTAAGCAGACCACCATAGTGCCTGTGCCTAAGAACACTAAGGTAACCTGCCTAAATGACTACCGACCCGTAGCACTCACATCTGTAGCCATGAAGTGCTTTGAAAGACTGATCATAGCTCACATCAACACTGTTATCACAGAAACTCTAGACCCATTCCAATTTGCATACCGCCCCAACAGATCCACAGATGATGTCATCTCTATTGCACTCCACACTGCCCTTTCCCACCTGGACAAAAGGAACACCTATGTGAGAATGTTATTCATTGACTACAGCTCAGCGTTCAACACCACAGTGCCCTCAAAGCTCACCAATAAGCTAAGGACCCTGGGACTAAACACCTCCCTCTGCAACTGGATCCTGAACTTCCAGCCGGTCCACCCCCAGGTGGTAAGGGTAGGTAACAACACATCCGTCACGCCATGGAAGCTCCATCATTACACACTGTAGTTCCACCAATCTGTCTTACAGCCTCTGCATACGATACTTCATGACTAATTGCATATCTCTGATTCTCTCAACCCTCTCTCACACCTGGCATCCACCAAATGCTGCACTTTGACCTCCCCCACACACACACATTTACAACACTTAACCTTCAAATTGCTCCCACATTCAGGGTAATCATGTCCCCCTCCACACTTGGCACATCTTTTCCTTCCTTTCCATTGAACAGCTACATGTCCCTGTCTCTGACATTGAAACTAAGGAATCCTATCTATACTTTTCCAGGCAAAACTTTCTCAGATCTAAGTAGCATTGATAGGCTTTCACTTCTTTGACCCTCTTTCCTACTGATCAATCTTTTGGCCTCAAATCTTCTTCCCCCTTCACATTTTCTTTAATGTCATCCATGGACATAGGTATAGGGACCCCAGTGATGACTCCCTCAATCTATCATAAGCACTAGAGACATGGCTTTTAATCTTCCTGTAAAGTGGTGCGTAACTGGTGGCAGGGAAGTCAGACGCAGGAGAGCAGAACTAGGTAGTAGCCGGAGCAGTGTAATCCAAAAACCAACGGCATAAAAATACAACAGAATATGGGTACAAAAAAACAGACGCGCACCAGTGCACAAGCACATACAACAAACAATCCCACACAAAGACATGGGGGGAACAGAGGGTTAAATACACAACAAATAATGAGGGAAATGGAAACCAGGTTTGTAGAAAAACAAGACAAAACAAATGGAAATGAAAAGTGGATCGACGATGGCTAGAAGACCTGTGACACCGATCGCCGAACACCACCCGAACAAGGAGAGGAAACAACTTCGGTGGAAGTCGTGACACTTCCTCCCATTAAGCTTTTCCATTTTCAGAATATTTTCTTGCTGAGCCTGGCTACCACAAAATATTAACAACCTACCATTTCCAATGAACCAAAATAATTTGACTCCACCTACCTCTTTCTCTACAGCCTTAGTTAGTTGGATAGGGTGTAAATGAGGCCCTGTTGTCTCATCAAACACCATCACCACTTTCCACTCCAACACATTATTACTCTTGCTTCCTACCTTGGCCCTCTTTCTGCTTTCTGCTTTCTTCACTAGAAGCTCCACTGCTTTCTGTATCATGATCTCTCTTCTTCCTATGTCTTTCCACTACCGACCATGCCAGTCCTTGACCCTCATCCTCCCTCTCCATACCATCAGAACTGACACCCATATTGTTCACATTCCAGCACAGCTGTTGCTTCACCAAATTTTTCAGCCATTTACTCCATTTCATCCCCACTACTCACCGCCATTTCCGGCTCCCCCCTCTACCTTTGACGTTGACCGTCTCCATACTCCTCCCTACTAACTCAACAAGCCAAGTTGGTTGGGTCTCTCCCCCCTTCCACCATCTCCCTCGAAGGAGTGTTTTCCCTTCCCTGCTGAGTGCTTATGGTTAATGTGAAAGAGGCTTCAGGGATTTTACAGCAGAGTTATAACAAGGAATCCTTTCGATGAATGCTCTGTCCTCACAGGCCCCTGAGTCTGTCTATGGATGTGATTTGAACTGTGACTGAAGGAGTGGGATGGTTTTGGATATATATATATATATATATATATTATGATTGAATACTTCAAAACGGAGATTGCCTCAATGACACTGCCCATGTTGCTAAAATGGCATAGATATTAATGTTGTGTTCAAAACAACGGTGAACTTTGAGAAAGAGGTCAAATCATGATGTCAGTGATCTTCAGGTCAGAGCTCTAGAAAGAGGCCTGAGTTTCCGATTTGGAACTCTGAGCTGGATGACTGTCAAATACATTTTTCCCAGACAGAGATCGTTTTTACTGAGTTCCCAGTTGTTTTGAACGTACTGAAGTCCAAGATTTCTGAGTTCCGAGCTCCCAGTTGTTTTGAACTCTGCAAAATAAGAGTATAAGAGTGTATATATATATATATGTATATATATATATACATCACTAAATGTATATTTTCTCTGAAGAAACGTAAAATAACATTAAAGTTAAAAAATAAAAATCACAATAATTAATTTCTAGAGTTAAAGTACCTCAAAATAAAATAAAGGCCAGGTGTTTCAGTTGTACAAAGCTATGACAGAGTTGTAAGAATGCAGTGTTTTTTGTTGTTGTTATTGACAAATTCTAGAGATTTGATAAAATATTGGATTTCAAGTAAAAATGTATTGCATTTTGGGACAAAATTTTCGGCAAAGTTGAGTCCTCTGTCTAGCTCTATGAGAATTGCGTCACTCCCCAAGCAGGAAGTGGGATATTGGGAGAGCCGGAAGAGAGCTCGCCAAAAGGAATATTCCATCACACCCCGAGGACTGTGAAGAGGGGCATTATTTTCACATCTCAAAAATATTTTTGACAGCAGGGAATTTTCATAAAAGTAAGTAATTGAGGTAAAAATATAAGTATCTCTAACTACTTCGCGCTCGAGCGCTTTGCAGGATAAAATGCAGGATGAAAAAACCCAGTTCGAGCTTGACTAGTGCCTGTGGCTAAATCATTTTCGAAACAAGGCAGAACTAGCTAACTGGAACAGAAAATACTATTACTATTTTATGTTTAGTAGCTAGAATCTAGCTACGCTTGTTATTCATTTGTGTCATTTTCGAATAGAAATATCTCGTTCCCTGTACCGTCTTTTCTGATTCCACTTAAACCACTGCAAATTAAAATATGTCGCAAGGTTTGGTCAAGATCAACAATCAAGCAAATGCTAATAATGTAGCTACTTTACAAGCTATGTCCATGTTATTTGTTTGTTATCTCTCACATGTGCCTTTGACAAAGCAGCACATTTTAATGGCTTTTGCTGCTGCATTGTCCCTGTACAGTGGCACAGTCCAGCTACAGAACGCGGAAATACTAGTTAACTACATTGTGAATGCACAGCTGCCTGATTTAAAAAAAAAAATGTTTCCTTCTCTTTCTTCTAGCTAACCAATTGTCTTGCATTTGTATCATGGACGTAGATCTTCGAACTAAACGCCCAATCTAGTCATGGCCAAAAGTTTTGAGAATGACACAAATATTAATTTCCACTCAGTTTGCTGCTTCAGTGTCTAGATATGTTTTGTTAGATGTTACTATGGAATAATGAAGTATAATTACCAGCATTTCATATGTGTCAAAGGCCTTTATTGACAATTACATGAAGTTGATGCAAATAGTCAATATTTGCAGTGTTGACCCTTCATTTTCAAGACCTCTGCAATCTGCCCTGGCATGCTGTCAATTAACTTCTGGGCCACATCTTGACTGATGGCAGCCCATTCTTGCATAATCAATGCTTGGAGTTTGTCAGAATTTGTGGGTTTTTGTTTGTCCACCTGCGTCTTGAGGATTGACCACAAGTTCTCAATGGGATTAAGGTCTGGGGAGTTTCCAGACTGATGGTAGCGCTCACCTTGTCTTCTCCGGACAAGCTTTTTTCCGGATGCCCCAAACAATCGGAAAGGGGGGTTCATCAGAGAAAATGACTTTACCCCAGTCCTCAGTAGTCCAATCCCTGTACCTTTTGCAGAATATCAGTCTGTCCCTGATGTTTTTCCTGGGGAGAAGTGGCTTCTTTGCTGCCCTTCTTGACACCAAGCCATCCTCCAAAATGTCTTCGCCACACTGTGCGTGCAGATGCACTCACACCTGCCTGCTGCCATTCCTGAGCGAGCTCTGTATTGGTGGTGCCCCGGTCCCGCCGCTGAATCAACTTTAGGAGACGGTCCTGGCGCTTGCTGGACTTTCTTGGGCGCCCTGAAGCCTTCTTCACAACAAGTTGAACCGCTCTCCTTGAAGTTCTTGATGATCACAGATGCCAGTCTTGTGCTGAGTCTTAAAAGTGGCCCTTCTCGCTGAGACTTGGGTGCTGGATATTGGCCAAAGGCAGCCTCAAAATAGCCCCATCCCAGCATTTGAAAAACTTCTTACTGGTTGATGATTATTATTAGGGTTTTCAATTGTCTGCTGATGTTTTAGGACCTGAAACCCATCTGAATGTCATATCAAATTCATAGGAAGATTAGAATATTGATCTACCAACACAATGTTAGAAACTAACAGCTCACAGGAAAGTTGGGGCGATCATTTCCGGCTGTCACATTATCGGACATAAGTAGCTAAGTGTGTGTATGTTTGAGCGTGCGAGCCAGTATAACCTGTGTATTCTCCCCAGATGTGGAAGGCAGCAGCAGGTCAGTCCGTCACCGTGGCAGTGGATGACGGAGGTGACGACTGGGAGACAGACCCAGACTTTGAGGTAAATCAAGCATGGTAATGAAGTCCGATTTCAGTCCAGAGCAGCGGATGTTTTTCACCTGTTTCTGCTATTTCATTTTATTAACGTCTCACCATCTCCTCTCCTTACTCCGTGCCCACTAAATCTCTTTCTTTGACTCTTCCTCTCCATATTCCTCTGCCTCCCCTCTTTCCCCATTATACCTTACTCTTTCCCTCCCTCTTTCCTCCCCGCTGACCCCTTGCTCCTTGTTTCCGTGCCAACAGAATGACGTTTCAGAGAAGGAGCAGCGTTGGGGGGCCAAGACTGTGGAAGGCTCCGGTCACCAGGAACACATTAAGTGAGTACTACTGCTGCCTTCATCATCCTTATCATCAACAACAGTTTTCATAATCAGCGTCAGTACCATTTCAAACATGATCATTTCAGCTGCATTGTAATCATGATCTTCACATTGCCTACCTGTCTATGATTATACGTCTTTGGTCATTTCATTATTCAGTTAACTTTAAAAAAGTTTATTTTTAGGATGGTCAGTGAACCACAGTGGAGTCCACAGTCATTCTTAACCCATTATTTGTCTCCTTCCTCCCCATCTTTTCCCTCCTATCCCCTCTCCAGTATCCACAAGCTGCGTGAGAACGTGTCGTCTGAGCACAGTGACCTTAGGCAGAAGGAGCAGGCCGCCATGCCCAAAGCCTCGGACGGCTATGGGGGCAAGTTTGGGGTGCAGCAGGACCGCATGGACAAGGTGAATGGTGACCATAGTAATAGAATTACTAGAACGGAAAATGCCCCTCAGACCACAGCAATTTGATTCTATTTTTATTTTGGAATGGAATTCATTTAACTTGATTGGCATAATATTGGCAATTGCATTTGTCTTCTACTGATATGTTAACTTTTACACACAAACACACACACAGAAATGTTGCCGTGCGTTGACTGTGATTTGTGGCAAAAGCAGCTGAGCTAATCATTGCTGTTTGAGTCTTGTTGTTATCCACAATGCTTTAGCCCTCTAACTATCGCTCTCTCTCTCTCTGTTTATGTGCACTGCTTTACTGTTTGTGTGTGTGTGTGTGTGTAACGTGTGAACAGGGTGTGACTGTGAGCAGGCACGGGGCCATTTGACCCCCCGTCTCTCTCACTCTGCCTGCACACTGGTCAGTGTGTTATGAATGTTATGACCCATCACTGTTTACCCCACTCTGTGTCTGTGTGTGACTCAGCTGTCAACACCTGATCAAACCACTGCATACCCAGCAGTCAGCCTCTCATTGTTTGCATTTATTCACTCCTCTCTCCCTGTCCCTCTCTGTCTCTCAAGTCTGCTGTGGGCCATGAGTACCAGAGTAAGCTGTCCAAGCACTGCTCTCAGACAGACACATCCAAAGGCTTCGGGGGGAAGTTTGGAGTGCAGGACGACCGCGTCGACAAGGTACGCTCATCACAGGTCACATTGGGCTCTCATGGTCAGGTCACATGGTCAGGAAAAACTCCTTACCCTACTCATGACCACACAGCGATTTTAGGTCCGAATGCTAACTTAACAAAATAGAATTTGTGTTAGTGCCCATCTCTCAAGTTATGTCATTTAGATGAGAATTCTTGAATAGCATGAAAATATACTGGATGATGGTGCTGAGAAATGTTGGATTCTCCTTTAACTGGTTACTTTGTTAACTTCAACATGGAGATCTCCTCTCCCTTTTCAGTCCGCCGTTGGGTTTGACTATGCTGGGAAGACTGAGAAACACGCGTCGCAGAAAGGTGATTTTACACGGTCTGTTAAAACGGACAAACACAAGTTGAACAGTTCAATATTTTGTAACTCTGGGTAGAAGTTGCACAATTAGCTGTGATCTAAGATCAGCTCACGATCCTTAGTCCCCACAAGTCCTAACTGTATCCATCAGGGGGTAAAAGGCCAAACTGACCCGAGCATTCTGAATACAACCTAGTTGTTTACACTTCACAGTTCAGAACTGTGTGCTCTGTAAGCCATCTGGATGTAATAGTATCTGGCCCAGCCAGACCTTTATGGTATAAGGATGGGTGTGAGTGGCATCTGTGTGAGTGAGTATGATCTTGGCTCTCAGTGCTCCCCACTCCAGCTGCACTCCTGTGATTCCATGCTGTGACCACTATTGTTCCTCACCCAACTTTAGTTGATAGCGCTATGTGCTCAATTCCAAATGAACCCCTAGCTCCTACTGCCTAAGGCACTTGATCTAAAATTACTACATAAGTGTAAGCAAGATGACAACAGCTCCACCTTGCCCTCTGATAGGCTTTACCCATATGGCTCACACCTATTCTATTAAACACTCTGATTCTGAATTTTACACCAGACCTACTGTAGTGCCTAGATGGTATGGGCTAGGGGTTGATTTTGGATTGAGCATTCATCACTGCAGCCACCACTCCCTGCTTCTTTCTTGACCTTTGACCCCTCCCCCTGCTTTGATGTGCAGACTACTCCACAGGGTTTGGGGGGAAATATGGGGTGCAGGCAGACCGCGTGGACAAGACTGCAATGGGCTTTGAATACCAGGGCAAAACGGAGAAACACGACTCTCAGAAAGGTTTGTGTAGCGAGTAATACACACACCATTTGTGCATGGACACACCCACACATAACTTTCGCCGTTTTGTGCACGAATATAAGTTCCAGAAAGGTTTGTGAAGCATAAAATGAGTGCACACACAGCACACACACACTGAGGGCAAAGCAGGGAAATACAGTCTGTCCTGGTGTCTTGCACACATATCCACACCTGCCACAGAGGATGTATCATTGCCTTGCTGTACCCCCCTACCCACGCAAACACCCGCCCACGCTCTGTGTGTTTGTGTGCAGGTCAAGGCCAGGCATGTTGATGACTTGAGCTTCTTTTTAAAAAATTTTTTTTTTTACACCTTGGTTACATTATTTTACAGCAGTGGTCAGCAACAGCAGTGGTCAGCAAAAATCACTATATTAAGTGTCAAATAAAGGAACAGGGTTGACCGGGAACAGGGTTGAAGCTTGTTATGTGCAACAGGGTTGACGTGACTATTGGATGTTTAGTGTTTCGTAAAAAAAAAAAAAGAATAGTTTCACCATATTAAAACGAGAGTTCTGTTCAAGTAATGGCGTTAAAATCTTAAAATGAGGGACCTACTCATTCCAGGGTTTTTCTTTTTTTTAAACTATTTTCTACATTGTGGAATAATACATCAAAACTATTAAATAACACACATGGAATCTTGTAGTAATCAAATCCAAATATAATTTCAAATTTGAGATTATTAAAAGTAGCCACCGTTTGCCTTGACAGCTTTGCACACTCTTGGCGTTCTTTCAACCAGCTTCATGAGGAATGCTTTTCCAACATTCTTGAAGGAGTTCTCACATGCTGAGCACTTGATGGCTGCTTTTCCTTCACTCTGTGGTCCAACTCATCCTAAACCATCTCAATTGGGTTGAGGTCGGGTAATTGTGGAGGCCAGGTCATCTGATGCAGCACTCCATCACTCTCCTTCTTGGTTAAATGGCCCTTACACAGCCTGGATTTGTGTTTTGGGTCATTTTCCTGTTGAAAAACAAATGATAGTCCCACTAAACGCAAACCAGATGGGATGGTGTATCACTGCAGAATGCTTTGGTAGCAATGCTGGTTATGTGTGCCTTTTTGAATTCTAAATAAATCAGACAGTGTCACCAGCAAAGCACCATCACACCACCACCTCCATGCTTCACAGTGGGAATCACATTCACCTACTCTGTGGAGGTCATCCGTTCACCTACTCTGAGTCTTACAAAGACACGGCGGTTGGAACCACAAATCTCAAATTTGGACTCCTCAGACCAAAGGACCAATTTCCACCAGTCTAATGTCCATTACTCGTGTTTCTTGGCCCAATCAAGTCTCTTCTTTTTGGTGTTCTTTAGTAGTGGTTTCTTTGCAGCAATTCGACCATGAAGGCCTGGTTCATGCAGTCTCCCCTGAACAGTTGATGTGTCTGTTACTTGAACTCTGAAGCATTTATTTGGGCTGCAATTTCTGAGGCTGGTAACTCTAATGAACTTATCCTCTGCAACAGAGCTAAACTCTGGGTCTTCCTTTCCTGTGGTGGTCCTCATGAGAGCCAGTTTCATCATAGCGCTTGATGGTTTTTGCGACTGCGCTTGAGGAAACCTTCCAAGTTCTTTGAAGAATCTCAAATTTGAAATGTTTTTTTGATTTGTTTAACACTTTTTGGTTAGTACATGATTCCATATATGTTATTTCATAGATTTGATGTCTTCACTATTATTCTACAATGTAGAAAATAAGGAAAAACCCTGGAATGATTAGGTGTATCCAAACTTTTGACTGGTACTGTACATTAATGACTAATCACATGAAATAAATAATCTTCAGAAATGACATTGTCAAAGCAACAAAATGACGAGGACTTTACAGTGATGGTGAAACTTTGGTACATTTTTATTTTATTTGAAGTGGGTTTAAATCTTCCTAGAAGTGACAGGGTTGACGGTGGGACATATCAAAAGGCTGAATTTGGCGCTTTAGCAAGCCTTTATTCATATATAAAAATGTATTAATTGAAGCATTTATTAATATAAAATATTATTTAAATGTCAATGTGGTCTATTTTAAAGGGCACTTCATTTAATATAACATGCTTTTAAAATTCAATATTTGTGCACAATTTCTACTTAAAAGGCACTTATTTTGTGGAAAAACCTGACAGGATGTGCAGGCTTTAGTTTCCGGCCCACTTCTGACACAACTAATTCTGCTTAAGGTTTTGATGATATGTTGTTTGGTGCTGGGCTGGAACAAATACCTGCACATCCTGTAGTTCTCCACAACCAGGGTTGAAGCCCACTGGTTTACAGTGTTGCAGTGTTCTTGCTAAATATTAGGCTGCTAAATTCATGGCATTGTTGTGCTTTAGCTTGATCAGCTGCTGTGCAGTTCCAGCTAAACATGGTTTTTGGACTCTATGTCAGTGACTAACACTTGCCTATGTATATAGGATATAGAATGGGTATCCAGATGATACCTTGACTGAACTCTGGATTGTCTGACTTTGGAGCAAGCCCAACTATTTTTTTCCCCCCCCCAAATGATTAACTATATCTGCTATTTTTCCAAACATTTTCCTGGGTATCACCAGATTACACCAAAGGTTTTGGCGGGAAGTTCGGAGTGGAGACGGACAAGGTGGACAAGAGCGCCTTGGGCTTTGAGTACCAGGGCAAAACAGAGAAGCACGAGTCTCAGAAAGGTGTGTCCCCCTTTGTCTAGCATATACTAGGCTTGGACGGTATCCAAATTGTCATACCTTTTGCCATATCAGGATATTCAGTAATACCAGCACTGAACACAAGGAGCACTGTTTTCAAACCCCACTGCTACTCTGTATTCTGAAAGGTTAGAAAAGCTAACAAGTACATGTAAAATCCCACAGAGAAGGCTAACTAAATGCTAACAAGCACATTGTGAACTTTGACCTAAACTATACAAGTAACAAAAAAATTCTACTCACAGTTTGCTGCACCCACAAACCAAATATTGGACAGCAAGGCTCTTGATCCAGGAGGTGATTCTCTGCTGTTACCAAGTGACTGCTTGATTTTGGAGGAAGTTAGCCAAATAGCTAAATTATCACATTCAATGCACAACTGCAGAGCATTTAGCACATTTATACAGTTAACTTAATAGTTATAACATTTCTAGCTGGCAAACATTTAGTTAGAAATTCCTCACTGTAATTAAATCACCTGGAGCATGCTGCACAATAGTGAGTGCCTCAACAAGGCTCTGATCTTGTTCTGTGCTTGTAAACAAACACCACGTGACTTCAGGACTACTGGTAAGCTTCATAATGATGTGAAAATGAAGAAAGAAATGTATTTATAAAGCCCTTTTTACATCAGCCGATGTCACAAAGTGATCTTTATCTCCTTGCTTATTGCACAAGTTGACCACAGGTATTAAAGTAGCTACAAATGTTCATATTTATTAAAACATATAGATTCAATAACATTGAAAAACCATCCTGTGGCTTTTTCCAAATACCCCAGTACACGGTATGCATGGTGTACCTCCCGAAGCCTTAAGCACACACACAGACACCCCCCTCCCCTATTGTGCCTGTGTAACAAGTGGGTTGAGGCAAGACAGTGTGGGGTCGTAGATATCTGACAAGTATGTACTACACCCCCTTCAGCTCTGATCAGACTTGTTTCTCTCTCTTCTACAGTGCCCCAAATATCCTAGTAGCTAAATAGTTCTGCTTGTAGGATCTTGTTTTCAAGCTCTCCCAAAGGCCTGGAAACATGTTGCCTTATCATTAGCTTTTCCTCCCTGGTTACACAATCCCAGGCTGAGGGTATCAGCTGGTATCAGAGGGAGGGAAAGGTGACCTTCCATTGTTACCTATACTGCACCAAGGCAGTGTTTACAGCCCAGGTGTTGGTCACACAATGGTTGAGATGGTGGCTCTGGGACACATGTCAGAGGGCCTACACCGTAGCCATTTTGTAGTGTAGATTTGTATCAAGTATGTTATCTGGTATTGTACTGCATGCCAATCAGCCATTGGAATTGTCCAATTTGGGCCTACCTACTTTGCACTTTAGTATAAATGCTAATATTCTCTGTGCCCCTGAAAGATTACGTGAAGGGCTTTGGTGGCAAGTTTGGTGTGCAGACGGACAGACAGGACAAGTCAGCCGTGGGATGGGACCACCAGGAGAAACTGCAGCTCCACGAGTCGCAGAAAGGTACCTGTGTTTGACATGCATTTTATTCCACCTAGTCTTAGTAGCAGGAAAACGCACACAGGAATTGTGTACACATCCTAACCCACCCAACACTCACTTTTTACAATTGTGGTAATTTTGTGGTTTTACTATTGAGTCAATGAGGTTAAAGTACTTCCTTTGTTTGGTGGCATGGCATCTGCCACAGGCTTATAATGGAGGAAGTGAGAACAGATAGAGATAGATGTAAGGAGGACTGATCAGTCTAGTGCTCAGGCTGGATGTGCATAGCACCTTGGTTCTTTTGGTTTAAGTTGTTGATAAAGTTTTTCATTTGCTGTGTGTGTTATGTACTGTAATTCTGTATGTGTGTGTGCTTTTATATAATGTTTGTAGTAACGCAGTATCGCTATGTGTGTGTGCGCATACGTCTTTGTGTGTTAGGCCTGAGTGCGGCAGGACCCGTGTAAATTTTCTATAGGATTAAGGTCAGGGATTTGTGATGGCCACTCCAATACCTTGACTTTGTTGTCCTTAAGCCATTTTAAGCCACAGCTTTAGAATTATGCTTGGGGATGTTGTCCATTTGGAAGACCTATTTGCGACCAAGCTTTAACTTCCTGTCTGATATCGTGAGATGTTTCAATATATCCACATAATTTTCCTTTCCTCCTGATGCCATCTATTTTGTGAAGTGCCCCAGTCCCTCCTGCAGCAAAGCACCAACATGACAATGGTCATTATGGCCAAATAGTTCAATTTTTGTTTCATTAGACCAGAGGATCAGATAGCTGATGCTTAAAGTTAGTGAGGGGGATATGAGTCTCCAGCTTCAGTGATTTTTGCAATTCGTTCCAGTCATTGGCAGCAGAGAACTGGAAGGAATTACGGCCAAAGGAGGTGTTGGCTTTGGGGATGACCAGTGAGATATACCTGCTGGAGTGTGTGCTATGGGTGGGTGTTGTTATGGTGACCAGTGAGCTGAGATATGGTGGAGCTTTACCTAGCAAATACTTATAGATGACCTGGAGCCAGTGGGTCTGGCGACAAATATGTAGCGAGGGCCAGCCAACGAGAGCATGTAGGTCGCAGCGGTGGGTGGTATATTGGGCTTCGGTGACAACACATGGCACTGTGATCGACTGCATCCAGTTTGCTGAGTAGAGTGTTGGAGGCTATTTTGTAAATGACATCGGTGAAGTCGAGGATCGGTAGGATAGTCACTTTTATGAGGGTATGTTTGGCAGCGTGAGTGAAGGGGGCTTTGTTGCAAAATAGGAAGCCGACTCTAGATTTAATTTTGGATTGGAGATGTTTAATATGAGTCTGGAAGGAGAGTTTACATTTTAGCCAGACACCTAGAATATGTGGACAGATACAAATACCTAAGTCAGAACCGTCCAGAGTAGTGATGCTGGTCGGGCGGGCGGGTGCGGGCAGCGATCGGTTGAATAGCATGCATTTAGTTTTACCTGCGTTTTAAGTAGAGGTCGACCGATTTATTGGAGGACCAAAAAAGCCGATATCGATTAATCGGCCGATTTTTTTTAAAATTATTATTATTTTTAAATAAATAATCTTTATTTATTTGTAATAATGACAATTACAACAATACTGAAGTAAATCTTATTTTAACTAAATATAATACATCAATAAAATCAATTTAGCCTCAAGTAAATAATGAAACATGTTCAATTTGGTTTAAATAATGCAAAAACAAATTGGAAGAAAGCTAACCTTTCAGTTCCTTACTCAGAACATGAGAACACATGAAAGCTATATATATATATATATATAAAGCAATATTCCCAGGTAAGAAGTTTTAGGTTGTAGTTATTATAGGAATTCTAGGACTATTTCCCTCTACCATTTGTATTTCATTAACCTTTGACTATTGGATGTTCTTATAGGCACTTTAGTATTGCCAGTGTATTAGTATAGCTTCCGTCCCTCTCCTCGCTCGAACCAGCAACACAACGACAACAGCCACCATCGAAGCAGCGTTACCCATGCAGAGCAAGGGGAACAACTACTAGAAGGCTCAGAGCGAGTGACGTTTGAAATGCTATTAGCGCGCACTAACTAGCTAGCCATTTCACTTCGGTTACACCAGCCTCATCTCGGGAGTTGATGGGCTTGAAGTCATAAACAGCGCAATGCTTGACGCACAACGAAGAGCTGCTGGCAAAACACATGAAAGTGCTGTTTGAATGAATGTTTACGCGCCTGCTTCTGCCTACCACCGCTCAGTCAGATACTTAGATACTTGTATGCTCAGTCAGATTATATGCAATGCAGGACACGCTAGATAATATCTAGTAATATCATCAACCATGTGTAGTTATCTAGTGATTTTTATTGTTTTTTATAAGATAAGTTTAATGCTAGCTAGCAACTTAGCTTGGCTTACTGCATTCGCGTAACAGGCAGTCTCCTTGTGGAGTGCAACGAGAGAGAGGCAGGTTGTTATAGCGTTGGACTAGTTAACTGTAAGGTTGCAAGATTGGATCCCCGGAACTGACAAGGTGAAAATCTGTCTTCTGCCCCTGAACAAGACAGTTAACCCACCGTTTCTAGGCCGTCATTGAAAATAAGAATGTGTTCTTAACTGACTTGCCTCGTTAAATAAAGGTATTACAAATATTTTATTTATTTAAGAATACCAATTTCCGATTGTTATGAAAACTTGAAATCAGCCCTAATTAATCGGCCATTCCGATTTAATCGGTCGACCTCTAGTTTTAAGAGCAGTTGGAGGCCCTGGAAGGAGTGTTGTATGGCATTGACGCTTGTTTGGAGGTTTGTTAAGTGTCCAAAGAAGGGCCATATGTATACAGAATGGTATTGTCTGCGTAAAGGTGGATCAGGGAGTCACCCGCAGCAAGAGTGACGTTGTTGATATATACAGAGAAAGAGTCGGCCGAGAATTTAACCCTGTGGTACCCCCATAGAGACTGCCAGAGGTCCGAACAACAGGCCTTTCGATTTGACACACTGAACTCTATCTGAGAAGTAGTTGGTGAACCAGCCAAGGCAGCCATTTGAGAAGCCAAGGCTGTTGAGTTTGCCGATAATAATGCGGTAATTGACAGAGTCGAAAGCCTTGGCCAGGTCGATGAATACGGCTGCACAGTACTGTCTTTTATCGATGGCAGTTATGATATCGTTTAGTGCCTTGAGCGTGGCTGAGGTGCACCTGTGACCAGCTCGGAAACAGGATTGCACGGCGGAGAAGGTACGGTGGGATTCGAAATGGTCAGTGATCTGTTTGTTAACTTGGCTTTCAAGGACATTAGAAAGGCAGAGCAGGATGGATATAGGTCTGTAACAGTTTGGGTCTGGAGTGTCATCCCCTTTGAAGAGGGGAATGACCGAGGCAGCTTTCCAATCTTTAGGGATCTCGGACGATATGAAAGAGAGGTTGAACAGACTGGTAATGGTAATTGGGGTTGTAACAATAGCGGTGGATAATTTTAGAAGGACAGGGTCCAGATTGTCTAGCCCCGCTGATTTGTACAGGTCCAGGTTTTGCAGCTCTTTCAGAACATCAGCTATCTGGATTTGGGTGAAGGAGAAGCTGGGGAGGCTTGGGAAAGTATCTGCGGGGGGGGTGCGGAGCTGTTGGCTGGGGTTTGGGTAGCCAGGAGGAAAGCATGGCCAGCCGTAGAGAAGTGCTTATTGAAATTCTAGATTATAGTGGATTTATCAGTGGTGACAGTGTTTCCTAGCCTCAGTGCAGTGGGCAGCTGGGAGGAGGTGCTCTTATTCTCCATGGACTTTACGGTGTCCCAAAACTTTTTGGAGTTAGAGCTACACGATGCAAATTTCTGTTTGAAAAAGCTAGCCCTTGCTTTCCTACCTGATTGCGTGTATTGGTTCCTGACTTGTTGCATATCGCGGGGACTATTTGATGCTAGTGCAGTCCGCCACAGTATGTTTTTGTGCTGGTCGATGGCAGTCAGGTCTGGAGTGAAGCAAGAGATATATCTGTTTATTAGTTCTACATTTTTTGAAAGGGGCATGCTTATTGAAGATTGGGGGTCTATAACAGGCTGCAACAGTGAGAGACTTATTTCTGGAGAGATGCATTTTTTAAATTGAAAGCTCAAACTGTTTGGGCATAGCCTGCAAAGTTCTGTCATATTTTCCTGGTCTTTCTCTGTGGTAGATTGCAACTCCTCCCACTTTGGCAGTTCTATCGTGATGGAAAATGTTGTTTTTGGGGATGGAAATCTCAGAATTTTTGGTGGCCTTCCTAAGCCAGGATTCAGACACGGCAAGGACATCAGGGTTGACACTGTGCTAGAGCAGTGAGTAAAACAAACTTAGGGAGGAGGCTTCTGATGTTAACATGCATGAAACCAAGGCTTTTACGGTTACAGAATTCAACAAATGAGAGCGCCTAGGGACACGCATGGCGTGGAGCACATTTCTGGGCGTGGTAGGATATATTTAGGGCATAATGTATAGACTGGTATGGTAGGGTGCGGGTACAGTGGAGGTAAACCTTGGCATTGAGTGACGATAAGAGAGGTTGAATCTCTGGATGCACTAGTTATGCTGAGTGAGGTAACTGCATGTGTTAGAGGTGGGACAAAAGAGGTCTCTGTGGCATGTTGAGTGGGATAAAGGGCTCCGCAGTGAACTAAAACGATAACTATCCTAGACAACAGCATAAAACGCATATTGACATTAGAGAGAGACATAAAGCGAGGCATGAAGCAATCACAGGTGTTGATTGGAAGAGCTAGCTAAAACAACAATAGCTAATCAGCTAAGACCGCAACAACAGGTAAAATGGCAATGAATGGGCAGAGGGTCAGTTAACTACACATAGGGTCTGAGTTCGAGGCTGGGGCCGACAGATAAACAAAATGGAGTACCGTGATTAATGAACAGTCCAGCAGGCATCAGCTATATAGCCAAGTGATCATAGGGTCCAGTGAACAGCAATAGATGAAACAGGTAAGCCGCTAGGTAGTCATTACTACGCTAGCAAGCTGGAGACAATGTGTAAAAAAAAATATATAGCAGACTGGGGCTAGTAGAAGCGTCTTCTCTGACATCCTTTAAGGGCCGGTTGAGGGCACAGCGGATGGAAATACGTCGGCAGACCAGTCGTGATGGAACGGCGGGGCGCCGTGTTGACAAAAGGTCCAGGCCAGTTGGCAAAAGAGGTAATGTCGCTGGAGTAATTTCGTTAGCTCGCCGGGAGATGGGACAAGGGCGTTAACCACTATAGCCACTCTGTAGCAGCTAGCTAGCAGCGATGATCCAATGCAAATGTCCTGAGCTTACGGCAAGAATCCGGTGGTGTAGTGGATTCAAGTCGTGTTAGTGAAGACTCCGGGAGGCATCAGCTGTGTAGTCTAGTGATCATAGGGTCAACTGAGCAAGCCTTTAGACGGGCCTGGCTCAAGGCTAGCTTCGGGGCTGGGCCACTCGTGGCAGCTAACTAGCTGCAATGATCTGGAGAAATGGTCCAGGGCTTACGGCAGGAATCCTGTGTTGTCGTGGAGAAAAACAGTTCGATATGCTCGGGGTTGATAACGCGCTGAGCAGGCTAGCAAGTGTTATCCAGGCTAAAAGCGGCTGATGTCTGCTTAAGGTAAAGGCCGCTAGCAGTGGCTAACAATTACTAAATAGCTAGTTGCTAATTAGCTGGTTAGCTCCTAATGGCTTGCTTCTGATGGAGGTTCTGGCTATAAGGTCAAAAAATAGCAGCTCCGTATCACATTGGGTGAGGCAGTTTGCCGGAAGGTATATTTTCATTTAAAAAAATAGAAAGAGTTTGAAATATATATTTCAATATATATTTAAACGGGAGAACAGCAAACATCTGCACTGCTACGCCATCTTGGATGTGTGTGTATACACACACACACACACACACACACACACAGCTCAAAAAAATAAAGGGAACACTTAAACAACACAATGTAACTCCAAGTCAATTACACTTCTGTGAAATCAAACTGTCCACTTAGGAAGCAACACTGATTGACAATAAATTTGACATGCTGTTGTGCAAATGGAATAGACAACAGGTGGAAATTATAGGCATTTAACAAGACACCCCCAATAAAGGAGTGGTTCTGCAGGTGGGGACCACAGACCACTTCTCAGTTCCTATGCTTCCTGGCTGATGTTTTGGTCACTTTTGAATGCTGGCGGTGCTTTCACTCTAGTGGTAGCATGAGACGGAGTCTACAACCCACACAAGTGGCTCAGGTAGTGCAGCTCATCCAGGATGGCACATCAATGCGAGATGTGGCAAGAAGGTTTGCTGTGTCTGTCAGCGTAGTGTCCAGAGCATGGAGGCGCTACCAGGAGACAGGCCAGTACATCAGGAGACGTGGAGGAGGCCGTAAGAGGGCAACAACCCAGCAGCAGGACCGCTATCTCTGCCTTTGCAAGGAGGAGCACTGCCAGTGCCCTGCAAAATGACTTCCAGCAGGCCACAAATGTGCATGTGTCTACTCAAACGGTCAGAAACAGACTCCATGAGGGTGGTATGAGGGGAGGGCCCGACGTCCACAGGTGGGGGTTGTGCTTACAGCCCAACACCGTGCAGGATGTTTGGCATTTGCCAGAGAACACCAAGATTGGCAAATTCGCCACTGGTGCCCTGTGCTCTTCACAGATGAAAGCAGGTTTACACTGAGCCCATGTGACAGTCTGCAGACGCAGTGGAGAACGTTCTGCTGCCTGCAACATCCTCCAGCATGACCGGTTTGGCGGTGGGTCAGTCATGGTGTGGGGTGGCATTTCTTTGGGGGGCTGCACAGCATTCATTCAGATCTAGGATGTGTTAATTTTGTGTTCCCTTTATTTTTTTGAGCAGTGTATAATGTGTATATATGTATCTGTGTGTATATATGTTTGTGTATTGTTTCAGACTATAAGTGTGGGTTCGGAGGGCAGTATGGGGTAGAGGTGGAGAAGCAAGACCAATGTGCCCTGGGTTATGAGCACAAGGAGAGGCTGGTCAAGCACGAGTCTCAGCAAGGCACAGAACACACCATCCCCCTTTCTTTCCAAAGTTTACTCTCCTCCCTTTTGCCCTAGCACTGTTTTGGAATGTCTAAAGCGTCTTTGCCCTTTACTCATCCTAGTCCCCCTTCAAAACATCACCCCTACTGTGCAAACCTATCCCCAGGGCCGGACGATATTGACAAAATGGAAATGAATCACCAATTGCAATAATATACAGTACCAGTTTGGACCTATTCATTCCAGGGTTTTTCTTAATTTTTTGCTATTTTCTACATTGTAGAATAACGTCAAAACTATGAAATAACACGTATGGAATCATGTAGTAACCAAAAACTGTTAAACAAATCAAAATATATTTTATATTTGAGATTCTTCAAAGTAGCCACCCTTTGCCCTTGACAGCTTTGCACACTCTTGGCATTCTCCAGCTTCATGAGGTAGTCACCTGGAATGCATTTCAATTTACAGGTGTTAAGTTAATTTGTGGATTTTTTTTTCCTTAATGCTTTTGAGCCAATCAGTTGTGTTCTGACAAGGTAGGGGTGATATACAGAAGATGGCCCTATTTGGTAAAAGACCAAGTCCATATTATGGCAAGAAGGCTCAAATGAGCAAAGAGAAATGACAGTCCATCATTACTTTAAGACATGAAGGTCAGTCAATGCGCAACATTTCAAGAACTTTGAATGTTTCTTCAAGTGCAGTCGCAAAAACCATCAAGCGCTTTGAAACTGGCTCTCATAAGGACCGCCACAAGAAAGGAAGACCCAGAGTTACCACTGCTGCAGAGGATAAGTTCATTAGAGTTACCAATCTCTGGAATGGCAGACCAAATAAATGCTTCAGAGTTCAAGTAACAGACACATCTCAATATCAACTGTTCAGAGGAGACTGCGTAAATTAGGCCTTCATGGTCGAATTGCTGCAAAGAAACCACTACTAAAGGACACCAATAATGAGAAGAGACTTGCTTGTGCCATGAAACACGAGCAAAGGGCATTATACCGGGGTAAATCTGTCCTTTGGTCTGATTAGTCCAAATTTGAGATTTTTGGTTCTAACCGCCGTGTCTTTCAAATCAAACTTATTTGTCACATACACATGGTTAGCAGATGTTAATGCGAGTGTAGCGAAATGCATGTGCTTCTAGTTCCGACAATGCAGTAATAACCAACGAGTAATCTAACTAACAATTCCAAAACTACTACCTTATACACACAAGTGTAAAGGGATAAAGAATATGTACATAAAGATATATGAATGAGTGATGGTACAGAGCGGCATAGGTAAGATGCAGTAGATGGTATCGAGTACAGTATATACATATGAGATGAGTAAAACAAAGTAAACAAAGTGGCATAGTTTAAAGTGGCTAGTGATACATGTATTACATAAAGATGCAGTAGATGATATAGAGTACAGTATACACGTATACATATGAGATGAATAATGTAGGGTATGTAAACATTATATTAAGTAGCATTGTTTAAAGTGGCTAGTGATATATTTTACATCAATTCCCATTATTAAAGTGGCTGGAGTTGAGTCAGTGTGTTGGCAGCAGCCACTCAATGTTAGTGTTGGCTGTTTAACAGTCTGACGGCCTTGAGATAGCTGTTTTTCAGTCTCTCGGTCCCAGCTTTGATGCACCTGTACTGACCTCGCCTTCTGGATGATAGCGGGGTGAACAGGCAGTGGCTCGGGTGGTTGTTGTCCTTGATGATCTTTATGGCCTTCCTGTGACATCGGGTGGTGTAGGTGTCCTGGAGGGCAGGTAGTTTGCCCCCGGTGATGCGTTCTGCAGACCTCACTACCCTCTGGAGAGCCTTACGGTTGTGGGCGGTGCAGTTGCCGTACCAGGCGGTGATACAGCCCGACAGGATGCTCTCGATTGTGCATCTGTAGAAGTTTGAGTGCTTTTGGTGACAAGCCGAATTTCTTCAGCCTCCTGAGGTTGAAGAGGCGCTGCTGCGCCTTCACGATGCTGTCTGTGTGGGTGGACCAATTCAGTTTGTCTGTGATGTGTACGCCGAGGAACTTAAAACTTACTACCCTCTCCACTACTGTCCCATCGATGTGGATAGGGGGTGTTCCCTCTGCTGTTTCCTGAAGTCCACAATCATCTCCTTAGTTTTGTTGACGTTGAGTGTGAGGTTATTTTCCTGACACCACACTCTGAGGGCCCTCACCTCCTCCCTGTAGGCTGTCTTGTCGTTGTTGGTAATCAAGCCTACCACTGTAGTGTCGTCCGCAAACTTGATGATTGAGTTGGAGGCGTGCGTGGCCACGCAGTCGTGGGTGAACAGGGAGTACAGGAGAGGGCTCAGAACGCACCCATGTGGGGCCCCAGTGTTGAGGATCAGCGGGGTGGAGATGTTGTTACCTACCCTCACCACCTGGGGGCGGCCCGTCAGGAAGTCCAGCATCCAGTTGCATAGGGAGCGGTCGAGAGACCCAGGGTTTGGAGGGTACTATGTTGTTGAATTCTGAGCTGTAGTCGATGAACAGCATTCTCACATAGGTATTCCTCTTGTCCAGATGGGTTAGGGCAGTGTGCAGTGTGGTTGAGATTGCATCGTCTGTGGACCTATTTGGGCGTTAAGCAAATTGGAGTGGGTCTAGGGTGTCAGGTAGGGTGGAGGTGATATGGTCCTTGACTAGTCTCTCAAAGCACTTCATGATGACGGAAGTGAGTGCTACGGGGCGGTAGTCGTTTAGCTCAGTTACCTTAGCTTTCTTGGGAACAGGAACAATGGTGGCCCTCTTGAAGCATGTGGGAACAGCAGACTGGGATAAGGATTGATTGAATATGTCCGTAAACACACCAGCCAGCTGGTCTGCGCATGCTCTCAGGGCGCGGCTGGGGATGCCGTCTGGGCCTGCAGCCTTGCGAGGGTTAACACGTTTAAATGTTTTACTCACCTCGGCTGCAGTGAAGGAGAGTCCGCATGTTTTGGTTGCGGGCTGTGTCAGTAGCACTGTATTGTCCTCAAAGCTGGCAAAAAAGTTATTTAGTCTGCCTGGGAGCAAGACATCCTGGTCTGTGACGGGGCTGGTTTTCTTTTTGTAATCCGTGATTGACTGTAGACCCTGCCACATACCTCTTGTGTCTGAGCCGTTGAATTGCGATTCTACTTTGTCTCTATACTGACGCTTAGCTTGTTTGATTGCCTTGCGGAGGGAATAGCTACACTGTTGGTATTCGGTCATGTTTCCGGTCACCTTGCCCTGATTAAAAGCAGTGGTTCGTGCTTTCAGTTTCACGCGAATTTCCGCCATCAATCCACGGTTTCTGGTTTGGGAATGTTTTAATCGTTGCTATGGGAACGACATCTTCAATGCACGTTCTAATGAACTCACACACCGAATCAGCGTATTCGTCAATGTTGTTGTTTGATGCAATACGAAACATATCCCAGTCCACGTGATGGAAGCAGTCTTGGAGCGTGGAATCAGATTGGTCGGACCAGCGTTGAACAGACCTCAGTGCGGGACCTTCTTGTTTTAGCTTCTGTCTGTAGGCAGGGAGCAACAAAATGGAGTCGTGGCCAGCTTTTCCAAAAGGAGGGCGGGGGAGGGCATTATATGCGTGCGGAAGTTAGAATAGCAATGATCCAAGGTTTTACCAGCCCTGGTTGCGCAATCGATATGCTGATACAATTTAGGGAGTCTTGTTTTCAGATTAGCCTTGTTAAAATCCCCAGCTACAATGAATGCAGCCTCAGGATATGTGGTTTCCAGTTTGCAAAGAGTCAAATAAAGTTTGTTCAGAGCCATCGATGTGTCTGCTTGGGGGGGAATATATATATACGGCTGTGATTTATAATCGAAGAGAATTCCCTTGGTAGATAATGCGTTCGACATTTGAATTCTAAATCAGGTGAACAGAAGGACTTGAGTTCCTGTATGTTGTCGTGACCACACCACGTCTCGTTAACCATAAAGCATACGCCCCCCCCCCTCTTCTTACCAGAAAGATGTTTGTTTCTGTCTGCTTAATGCGTGGAGAAACCAGCTGGCTGCACCAACTCCGATAGCGTCTCTTGAGTGAGCCATGTTTCCGTGAAGCAAAAAAACGTTAGTCTCTGATGTCCCTCTGGAATGCTACCCGTACTCGAATTTCATCAACCTGGTTGTCAAGAGACTGGACATTGGCGAGAAGTATGCTAGGGAGTGGTGCGCGATGTGGCCGTCTCCGGAGTCTGACCACAAGACCGCTTCGTTTCCCTCTTTTACAAAGTCATTGTTTTGGGCCGCCGGCTGGGATCCATTCCGTTGTCCTGGGTGAAAGGCCGAACACAGGACCCGCTTCGGGAAAGTCATATTCTTGGTTGTACTGATGGTGAGTTGACGCTGCTCTTATATTCAGTATTTCTTCTCGACTGTATATAATGAAACCTAAGATGACCTGGGGTACCAATGTAAGAAATAACACGTAAAAAAAAAACTGCATAGTTCCCTAGGAACTCGAAGCGAGACGGCCATCTCTGTCGGCGCCGGAAGTCTTTGAGACGCAGCGTAGGTGAACGGATGCTCTCCATATGTGGTTCCCACCGTGAAGCATGGAGGTGTGGGGGTGCTTTCAGGTGACAGTGTTTGTGATTTATCTAGAATTCAAGGCATTCTGCAGTGATATGCCATCCCATCTTGTTTGTGCTAAGTGGGATTATTTGTTTTTCAGCATGACAATGACCCAGCACACCTCCAAGCTGTGTAAGGGCCATTTGACCAAGAAAGAGAGCAATGTAGTGCTGCATCAGATGACCTGGCCTCCACAATCGCCCGACCTCAACCCAATTGAGATGGTTTGGGATGAGTTGGACCGTGAAGGAAGGAAAATCAGCCAACAAGTGCTCAGTGTATGTGGGAACTCCTTCATAAGCATTTCGCTACACACGTGGTGAGCAGATGTTATTGCGAGTATTATTGTGCGTGACCAATAACATTTTGCTTTGATGTCTGTAGGAAAAGCATTCCTCATGAAGTTGGTTGAGAGAATGCGAAGTGTGAAAAGCAGTTTTTTTTCCTCCATAGTTTTGACGTCTTCACTATTATTCTACTATGTAGAAAATTGTAAAAATAAAGAAAAACCCTTGAATGATTTTCAACTTTTTTCACTGGTACTGTACATAGACAGGCAGACATACATATGCACATAAATACGTATACACATGCATAGTTAAACACACACTTCTTGACCTAAAGTATGAGGCCACCTTCTTGTCGAATATCAATTTTCCAAAATCATGGTCATTAATATGGAGTTGGTCACCCCATTTGCTGCTATATCATCCTCTATACTTCTGGGAAGGCTTTCCACAATATGTTGGAACATTGCTGCTAGGATTTGCTTCTGTTTTGCCACGAGCATTAGTTAGGTCGGGCACTGATGTTGGGTGATTAGGCCTAGTTTGCAGTCGGCATTCCAATTCATCCCAAAAGTGTTCAATGGGGTTGAGGTCAGGGCTCTGAGCAGGCCAGTCAAGTTCTTCCACACCGATCTCGACAAATGATTTCTGAATGGACCTCGTTTTGTGCACGGGCGCATTGTCATGCTGGAACGGCCATGGACCTTCCCCAAATTGTTGAAGCACAGAATTGTCTAGAATGTAATTTGTATGCTGTACCGTTAAGATTTCCCTTCACTGGAACTAAGGGGCCTAGCCCGAACCATGAAAAACAGCCCCAGACCATTATTCCTCCTCAGTTTGGCAGTTTGGATCTCTTAAGTGAGTGTTGCAGCTGAGGACAGACGATTTTTATGTACTATGCGCTGCAGCACTCGGCGGTCCCGTTCTGTGAGCTTGTGTGGCCTACCACTTTGCGGCCGAGCTATTGTTGCTCCTAGACGTTTCAACTTCACAATAACAGCACTTACAGTTGACCGGAGCAGCTCTAGCAGGGCAGAAATGTGACGAACTGACTTGTTGGGAAGGTGTCATCCTATGAATGCGCCACGTTGAAAGTCACTGACCTCTTCAGTAAGGCCATTCTGTGGACAATATTTGTCTATGGAGATTGCATGACTGTTTGCTTGATTTTATACAGTTGTCAGCAGTGAGTGTGGCTGAAATAGCTGAATCAACTAATTTGAAGGGGTGTCCACATACATACAAAAGTCTATAGATAGAACACAAACGTGTAGGATCCTAGTATATAATTAGTATTATAAATGCATATAAATACATTCCTTTTGGACATTCCTATTGTATGGTAACATTTCTGAATAGGGGTTATGTTAACATAAACCCAAGTAGGCAACAATGGCTACAGATTTTGGCAGAAGAGAGAGGTAGTGTGAATATTGTGGAATACTGACAACTGGCAAATACTATCAGTGCACTGTTTCGCGATACCAACAAATACACAATGTATTGCCCAGGCCTACCCTTTCTCCATTCTAAGCTTTTTTTTCATTTTATTTGATCCCCTTTTCACAGGTTTACTTTATCCCTTTCTTAATTTTAAGCGATGCCCCCCCCAAAAAAAAAAAAGATCACTTGAACCTGTGAATAAAAGGCATACTAACTATTTATTCTCCGCTGTCTACAGACTACTCCCATGGGTTTGGAGGAAAGTTTGGCATCCAGAAGGACAGAATGGATAAGGTACGTTGTCTCTATACCTAATATCTGAAGACTGGGGATTTCTCATCTATTGTGTGTAGTTACTCTCCTCCCTCTCGTTTGAATGGCAGAGTGCAGGTAACTTTGAGGATGTGGAGAAACCAAGACCTGCCTACCAGAGGACCAAGCCTGTGGAAACTGGTAAGTAAACACAAAATCAGCGTGTGTATATGTGTGATATGTTTGTCAAGATCATTGCAGAATATGAACTTGAACCACTGGTTTGATTATGATCTGCCCTCCCTGTGTCATCTCTCCCTAGCCGGCAGCAGCACGGGCAGCATCAAGGCCCGCTTCGAGAACATCGCCAAGCAGAATGAGGAGGAGGACAAGAAACGGGCGGAGGGGGAGAGAACCCGCCGCCAGGCCAAAGAGAAGCAGGAGCAAGACGAGGCGCGGCGCAAGATGGAGGAGACAGCCAAGGCCAAGCCTGCCTCCCCGGCTTCTGAGACCATCCCCACCATTAGTCCTACCCCTCCTGCCCAGCAAGCCTCACCTTCGTGTGTACCTGCAGCCGCCGACCCAGTTTACCAGGTGAATGACAACCGGTTCCACCAATCACTGCACTGCCACAAATGCCTGTTTGCTCAATAACATGCCAACATGCGCATCACTTTTTTGCTAGGAGTTATGTTGCTGAGTAAAATATGGATGAGTACATCCTTCAAAAATGGATGACTCAGTCCTTCTTGAAGTGAAGTGACATTGGCGTGAACAAGGATGGTCTGACTTATTCCAATGCTGCAGTCCTCTTCTCGCTTTTACTTTGTGACTTCAACTTTCCTTCCTTCCTTGCCATGCTTTCTGTGATATTTTCATAGAGGAAGAAAAATAAGGTAAAGTCCCAAAAATGCATAGTTAATTAACTTCTTAAGGTATAGGGGGCAGCATTTTCACTTTTGGATAAATAGCGTGCCCAATTTCAACTTCCTGCTACTCATGCCAAGAATATAAGATATGCATATTATTAGTAGATTTGGATAGAAAACACTGAAGTTTTTAAAACGGTTTGAATCATGTCTGTGAGTATTGACCCAGGGTTTTTGAATTGACCCAGGGGTTAGGAGCTGTTATCTGACTGTGTCTCCCTCTGCTGGCTGTGTCAGAACTCTGGTGTGTACGAGGATCCTGCAGCAGCGGAGAATGGGGAAGATCTGTACGAGGCGGAGCCCATCTCCCGGCCCTCTGCCGAGCAGACATATGAGGAGCCTCCCGCCCAGGAGGAGGGACTCTTCCAGAGTCCTGACGAGACAGGAGGTGAGCGAATGAGAGGGGAGGAGTAGCACATGCCATATGTTGAGTTACTGTGAACTCCATTTCTAACTTGGCTTTCTCGTTAAAAAAAATATGTCCCCTCCTTCATTGTACTGGTTTGAAAGAACTGACCAGGTGAAAGCCAGCCTAATGATGAGCTTCTACCTTACTGTTTTCACCTGTCAAGTCTTTCCAATCACTGCAAATTAAGGGGAGATGATGAGAAAAGGACATTTTAAGCGATTGGGAGAATCTCGATTGGATTCGCTCAGTTCCTTGCGTCCTCTCCTCGATTACCTTTGACCTGAGGAGGGGAAGAGAGGAAACGTGGAAACAAATGCATGAAATAACTCTCCTACAGCAGCGCGTATTCAGGCAAATTACATTTACAGAGGAATCCCAAAATATGCATAAGGTAGTAAAAAGTCAAGGAGAGGACTGAATTTTTCCCAATTGACAATCTCCCCTTATGTTTTGTCTTTTCCCTGCAGACGCCCAGACATATGAGTACGGTGAGGACTTGGGGTTAACCGCAGTGGCCCTGTATGACTACCAAGCAGGTAAGTGGAAGCAAGCCCTCTATTGTCTATACTTTGATCATCACATCTATCAAAGCCCTAATTTTTTAAATCAATATCTCATAATTACCCCAAAAATACAATAATTCGGCCGCATTCATGATATACACAAACCATTTTGACATTCTTTATAATATGAGGGCAATGGAATGTAAAGTCAACTGATATGGAATGTCTGCCTTCCAGCTGGTGATGACGAGATCTCTTTCGACCCTGATGACATCATCACTAACATTGAGATGATTGACGAGGGCTGGTGGAGGGGTGTGTGCCGGGGTGCCTACGGCCTCTTCCCAGCCAATTACGTTGAGGTTCGGCAATGAGCCCGCCCACTACACCAAACAGTCTCTCTCCCCATCCCATCCATCTCTTCTGATTCCTCTTTTTCTCGCGCTCTCTCATTCTGTTGATCACGGTGCTTCTTTCAAGTGTGCTCGACATTCTCAGGTCTTTCAGCTGTCCCTGTCTTTCTTCCTTTCTCTCGCTCCTCTCCTTGGGAGGAGGCTTCAGCCTGATTAAAGGACTCAGAATAAAAGAAGATTCACGGACAAACATTCACCCTGGCTCTGCTACGCAATCGAGAGAGATAAAGAGAGTGAGCGGGTGAGCCCTGCTATGACAGAAAGGCCTTTCATGGTAAAGCAAGTCATCAGAAAAACACTACTCCCATTATAATGGCTAGTTATATTCTTGGTTTTCTATAAGATGCCAGGCACTCTTGCTGCTTTGCCCCACTTGCACCAGTTAGTTCATTTACTTTAAATTAAAATGTTCCCTCTTTGACATGTATTCAAACTTCCACGGTATTGATTGAGACCTGGCTGCTACAGTATCACTCGCAGTATAGATATTAACATCACCAAAGATGGAGATCACAGAGGTGACGTAGAAATTAACCCCGTGCTTTGTGTGCATATAGTGACGTTGTGGTCCTCTTTTTTTAAGTAGGCTTAAAGTAACTTTTAGACCAAGTTTGGAACTAGCATGATGACATAACACTGGAAATGTATTATGTTTAGATGCCACTTCCAGAAGTGGTTTGATGTTGATTGGTGTGCTAGCACTTTGGTTCAGTTTGGTAATAGTGCAGACCAATTGATTGGTGTGTAGCTGGTTCGGAAAGAACTCTGAGCCGAGGTGATTTCTCTCTCTTTGGAACACTTGTTTGCTTTAGTCAGCGGAGATCAGATAACACGAAGAAACCCAATAGGGATGTTTTTGAGGATGTGTTGTTGAAAACCGCAAGTTTGCTTAGGCTTACCCACATTTTTGGTGTAACGCCTGCGTTCGCTTAATCAAGGGGCGAATATGATCACCATAGATGTTGTGAACCTCTGCTGCGTCTCGTCTCCTCCTTTTCTCATTGTCACGAAAGAAGACTCCAGAAAGCAGTAGAAGAAAATAAATAATGGAGCTGTCTGTCTTTTTAATCACTTGCCCATAGTCCTGCGGTAGATCATGTCAGATAGGATGCTGAAAGTAAACAATGTACAGAAAGATGTTTTTATGATGCTCTGAGAAATATATATTGAGTCGAAAAATGATTTGTTTTTCAAACCCCTGCCCCCGCTGCGTGTTCGATGTAGACCAGACCTGTATATTTTGTCACAGGCGTGATGTCACGCTGCCTGTGACAGGAGTCTGTCACGTGTTCTATGTCATGTCTGTAGCGTGTTCATGTACTGTATGTGCAACTTGGTATATTATGATGTCTGGGGCCACATTGACATCCGTATCATGACCGACATGTACTGTTGACTGAGTGATATTTATCTATAGGTGGCTATAAGTACTAAAATAATACTCTAACAATATTGGGCTATAAGGGGGATTTTGACTGTGATTGTTTCTAAAACGCAGTGTCATCGGTTAAAATAATCAATCGATCTAATGCAATAGTGTAGCTTCAGTAGGTGTGTGGGTGAGTGGGGATGGGGTCTCATCAAATAAATTCTTTGGGGTTTTATAATAAAGTGACCTTTTTATCTGTACTTCTGCTTGCTCAAGTCACCACATTACCTGCTTGTTCTTTTTTTTTTGTAAGTAAATAGTTTAAATAAACAATGTATGGATAGTATTTTGGTTCCTTCGCTTCGTCTTTACGTCTGCTATCTACATCCTGAAATGAACAGCTTCTGTATAACACATCCTCAACCTTATGAAGGTGCGTAATGGGCTTTGCAGGCATGGTTCCCTTGCGCGCGCTGAATAAATGTAATTCAACCACTGAAACCCTCCCACTTGTGTGGTTTTTATTCAATAGGGTTTTCAGTACATTTATCTTAAGCCATTCCTTTAAATACAGTGTACCTTTTTTCATTTTATTTTGACAACAGACTCAATGGAATATATCGAGAGAATGGGTTTAGAATATTAGGGATCAATGAATGAAAGCCATCTGAATATATGCATATTTGTCTCTTCCAGCACCAATTGGTAGATTTCAAAATACTCTGATCCTGTATCTTTATTTAGGATTAGGGAAGTATTTATGAATCACAAAAGGTTTGCAGAGCCTTTTATGCTTGAAAGAAAAGTGGTTTGATTATTTCTGAAAATGACCAAATTCAGTTCTTTAACCCATGGTAATGTTGGAGGATTGGTGTACATACAGGTGAAGTCAGAAGTTTACAGACACTTAGGTTGGAGTCATTAAAATTAGTTTTTCAACTACTCCACAAATTTCTTGTTAACAAACTATAGTTTTGGCAAGTCATTTAGGACATCTACTTTATGCATGACACAAGTGATTTTTCCAACAATTGTTTACAGACATTATTTAACTTATAATTCATTGTATCACAATTCCAGTGGGTCAGAAGTTTAAAGGCACAGTCAACTTGGTGTATGTAAACAGCTTGGAAAATTCCAGAAAATGATGTCATGGCTTTAGAATCTTCTAATAGGCTAATTGGCATCATTTGAGTCAATTGGAGGTGTACCTGTGGATGTATTTCAAGGCCTACCTTCAAACTCAGTGCCTCATGGGAAAATCAAAAGAAATCAGCCAAGACCTCAGAAAAAGTCTGGTTCATCCTTGGGAGCAGTTTCCAAACGCCTGAAGGTACCACGTTCATCTCTACAAGCAGTAGTACGCAAGTATAAACACCATGGGACCATGCAGCGGTCATACCACTCAGGAAGGAGACGCGTTGTCTCCTAGAGATGAACGTATTTTGGTGAGAAAAGTGCAAAATCAATCACAGAACAACAGCAAAGGACCTTGTGAAGATGTTGGAGGAAACAGGTACAAAAGTATATGTATCCACAGTAAAACGAGTCCTATATCGTCATAACCTGAATGCCCGCTCAGCAAGGAAGAAGCCACTGCTCCAAAACCGCCATAAAAAAGCCAGACTATGGTTTCCAACTGCACATGGGGACAAAGATCGTACCTTTTGGAGAAATGTCCTCTGGTCTGATGAAACAAAAATAAAACTCTTTGGCCATAATGACCATCGTTATATTTGGAGGAAAAAGGGGGAGGATTGCAACCCGAAGAACACCGTCCCAACCGTGCAGGATCATGTTGTGGAGGTGCTTTGCTGCAGGAGGGACTTCACAAAATAGATGCCATCATGAGGAAAGGAAAAGTATGTGGATACATTGAAGCAACATCTCAACACATCAGTCAGGAAGTTAAAGCTTGGTCGCAAATGGGTCTTCCAAATGGACAATAACCCCAAGCATACTTCCAAAGTTGTAGCAAAATGGCTTAGGGACAACAAAGTCAAGGTATTAGAGTGGCTTCACAAAGCCCTGACCTCAATCAAATATAGAACATTTGTGGGCATAACTGAAAAAGCGTGTGCGAGCAAGGAGGCCTACAAATCTGACTCAGTTACACCAGCTTTGTCAGGAGGAATGGGCCAAAATTCACCCAAATTATTGTGGGGAGCTTGTGGAAGGCTACCCAAAATGTTTAACATTTAATTAGCTTATGTATATTTTATTCTTTATATCAACTGTTACTAATGATCCTCAGCAACAAACACCTGGCCGTGACTGCTTTTACAGAGGAAGCAAATTAATGTAAACGAAACAATGTAATTAAATGGAATGATAATGATAATGTATACCAACTGAAGGGAACAACAATACATGGCATTTGAATATGTGTTATTGTTAACTCAAAATGACACACCGACTAGGTTCCAGTTTAACAATGTTTTCTTCACTGTGAAACCACAGTACATAGTCGCCATCACACTCAAACCAGGTCCATCAACCAGTGAGACTACTGCCCAAGGCGTACTAATAACAGAGTGATGGCACAATAATAACAGAAATATAGGGATACTTTAAACATGAACTTAACAATCTCCCACTTTTCTTTAAAGAAAAATAAAACATCAACAAAATAATTAAATGTCCCAAGTATTATTTAAGTTCCCCATTTCAAATGGGGTGTGCAACAAAGTTTTTATTTGTATTACGTAAGCTGACACTTACCATTACTGAGTGCCTTTAGGAGCACAAGACCGGATGTTCCCTTTTTAGTCAGCAAGCTGTTCCTTTGTGGCCGACCAGGAAAACAGCTTTGAGGTGTGGAATCACAGTTGTAGCAAAGTTCTGTAAACCACCCCAGATTAAGTCATGAACATGACAGACAAGTACTCCAGTCACATTGCTGTTTTGATCAAGCAAACAGAAGACTGCAGGATCCACTTGTGACATTTTCCCACCTGTACTCAGCATTGTTGCCTTGACTTTGTTGTACCAGTAGAGTGATGCATCTGCCAGGCCATACACACACTTGTTTAGTTTCCACAGTGTTCCTTTGTTCTTAGCTTCAGGCGGATGTCTATGGGAATGTCCCTTGACAGCTCTGTTCCCTCCAAAAATGCAGATTTGATGTCTATGGAATGAAGTTATCATTTTTTTAATGTCAGATCACTGTCAGCAGCAATCTGAGTGACTCTGAGATGCATGTCAGGGAGTCTTGGGAGTTAATTAGCAGGCAGCTTCTCAAAACCTCTCAAGACGTGCTTTTGGCACTATTCCAGTTAAGGATTCTTTAAGGGTACACACCCACCTTGTTGAGACACATTTTTTGGCCAATGTCTTTGACTTCCTCAAACACTCAATCGTTTCTCCAATTACTGAGCTCATCTAGTTTAGCTGAGTCAAGTGACACGTCCTTCGTTTCAAGTACATCATCATTTTCAATGTCATTCTGTTTTTCTCAGTTTTCCATTGGTTCAATTCTGCGATTATCTACAAGTGACAGGTCAGATGACCAGAAAGTGTAGCTGGTTCAGAGTACTGCAAGTTGTACCAGTTCTGGTGTTTTTCTTTGGCTTTTCTTGCTCCTCCAAAGACTGTTGCTGTGTGTGGAACACCACTTTCTCTGTCCATTGTATTTAACAGTTTGTCCAGTTGTCAGATTGGAACAACCATGTTGTCTTAACATGTGGCTGATGGTGAACATTTTCCTAATTTGAACCCTCAACAGTATTACCTGTGTCATGGTTGAAGGTCTTTGCTCCATTTCCTGTGTTAGTTTCAGTGTCCATGTCATTGGATGTGACATCTGGTAGGTTTGTCTGTTAATGTGTCCTTTTTGTCATTTTCAGTAGGAGGCTGATTTTCAGCAACAGCCCCTCCATCTTGTTGATAATTTACATTCCGCAATCTTGAGTGATGCACCCTGACAATGGTTCCTCCGTGACTCTTACAAAAATCGCCTCACCATCTTGGCCAGTGACTACTCCTGGTCCTTTCCACTCTTGACAGTCAACTCGTTTGTAGTACACTTTGTTTCCAGTCTTATACTTCTCATCTGTGGTTGAAGCTGTTTACATAGAGCCCTGAGAATTCTCGCGAAAGACTTCTCGCTGCATGTATTGCTGAAAGGTGCTGTCCCACCCATGCACTCACACTGGTCCCTTCTAGTGCTGGTTGATTGTCAACCAGAACAGAGGGAAGATTAAGGTTCTGCCCGAACACTAGTTGGTATGGGCTGTAGCCATGAACATTGAGTTTTTTGCCATCTAGGAGCTGTTTTCCAGTCACATCCATTGTCTTGCTTCACTATCAGCATGATCTCTGTGAGTGTTTGATTGTCTCTCCAGAAGTCCATTGCTACGTGGACTGTATGCAGCAGTTGTCTTTACTTCCATGTTGAATTTCTCTGCTATTTCTCTTATTGAATTATTATTGAATTCTCCTCCATTGTCACTGTACAATTTCTGGGGCGGGCCGTGCACACTTATCCAGGAATGAATGAAGTGCTTGATGATTTCACTGGGTTTCTTTGTATTCACAATGCTTCCAGCACTGAAGTGTGTGAAGTGGTCGATTATGTGAAGGTACAACACACTTGGTCCTAGCTCATGTAGATCTACAGCCAATGTTTCATTGTACTTGGAAGCCAGTGGCAAAACAACAGCTGGTCTGGGCTTAGGTTTGCTGTATTTCTCGCATGTCTCACAACTGCCGCCTCCAGAATGGCGCAGTGGTCTAAGGCACTGCTTTGGCACTAGAGAACCTGGTTCGAGTCCAGGCTCTGTCGCACCTGGCCATGATGGCGCACAATTGGCCCAGCGTCGTCCTGGTTAGGGGAGGGTTTGGCCGGCAGGAATGTTCCTGTCCCATCCCGCACTAGCGACTCCTGTGGCGGGCCTGACAAACCAGTCCAGTGGATTTGTGCTGGGTAATGTCACCCTCGTCTGGTTGTCTTGAATGTGACTTGTTGGCGGCTTTTCTCTGCTGCTCAGTGTAATATGCCGTGTCACTCACTTGCATTCCATCTGTTATTAGCGCGACAATCTTTTCACCCAAAATCCTTTTAAGTGCCTACTTCATTGATGCAAAAGTCAGAGCCAACTGTTTCTCCCTACCATCCAGACAGGCAGTATCTAGCAACTTGAAAGCTAACACTGCATTCAGGAGAACCATGTCCTAATTGTGTATCCTAATGTCCCTCTGTTCGAAATCAATTATGAAGTTAGTCATTGCAACCAAAATGTCTCTAGTAACACGGTAAAAGTTTGAAAAAGTTTCTCTCTGACCACCTGTTACGCGAGTGCAGCAAGGAGCCAAAGTAAGTTGCTAGCTAGTAGCATTAAACTTATCTTATAAAAACAATCAATCTTAACATAATCACTAGTTAACTAGCTTGTCCTGCGTTGCATATAATCAATGCAGTGCCTCTTAATTTGAATCACAGCGTATTTGCGAAAAAAGCACCGTCGTTGCACCAATGTGTACCTAACCATAAACATCAATGCCTTTCTTAAAATCAAAACACAAGTATATTTTTTAAAAACCTGCATATTTAGTTAATATTGCCTGCTAACATTAATTTCTTTTAACTAGGGAAATTGTGTCACTTCTCTTGCGTTCTGTTCAAGCAGAGTCAGGGTATATGCAGCAGTTTAGGCCGCCTGGCTCGTTGCGAACTGTGTGAAGACAATTTCTTCCTAACAAAGACCGTAATTAATTTGCCAGGATTTTACATAATTATGACATAACATTGAAGGTTGTGCAATGTAAAAGCAATATTTAGACTTAGGGATGCCACCCGTTAGATAAATTACGGAATGGTTCCGTATTTCACTGAAAGAATAAACGTTTTGTTTTCAAAATGGTAGTTTCTGGATTTGACCATATTAATGACCTAAGGCTCGTATTTCTATGTGTTTATTATAATTAAGTCTATGATTTGATATTTGATAGAGCAGTCTGACTGAGCGGAGGTAGGCAGCAGCAGGCTCGTAAGCATTCATTAAAACAGCACTTTCCTGCGTTTGCTTCAAGCATTGCGCTGTTTATGACTTCAAGCCTATCAACTCCCGAGATTAGGCTGGTAATACTATAGTGCCTATAAGAACATGGCACATATTGCACTTCTACTTTCTTCTCCAACACTGTGTTTTTGCATTATTTAAAGCAAATTGAACATGTTTCATTATTTATTTGAGACTGAATAGATTTTGTTTATTTATTATATTAAGTTAAAATAAAAGTGTTCATTCAGTATTGCTGTAATTGTCATTATTACAAATATACATTTAAAAATCGGCCAATTATTCGGTATCGGCCTTTTATGGTCCTCCTATAATCGGTCGACATAATCGGTCTACCTTTAATATAGGGATGCTTAAAACATGAACATAACAGTTATTAGGCCTACTGATGGTCTACTGATAGTGGTTCATATTTAACATGAAAGAAATAGGCAGTGGTGGAAAAAGTACCCAATTGTCACACTTGAGTAAAAGTAAAGATGCCTTAACTTATTATGGCTGGGGGGCAGTATTGAGCAGCTTGGATAAATAAGGTGCCCAGAGTAAACTGCCTGCTACTCAGACCCAGAAGCTATGGACAAAGTTCTACATAATTATGAGTAATATCATCAATAAAATATAGTTAATTATTAAGTAGTGATCAGGTTTAGGGAACATGATCAAATCCATTTGAAGCTACACATTTAATTGGAATAAAATTAGCTTAACCAAATCATGTTAAATTGATTCTAGTCCATTACAATGCATTTACATGAACAAATTATATTTGCTTGACAAAAAGAAAATAAGTAAACTGAAAAATAAAAAATTGTGTTTATCTAACATGTTTAATTAATGTGGAACCGATGTACACATTTTAATTAAGTCAATTCAAAGCCATATTTTTTTCAGTGTAGCCTTCAGCTACTATAGCACAGCGAAATACATCTTAACACATGCTATCGTGTTATTTTGTCTTAGTATCATGTTTTTTTATGATCTTCCCAAGTAAAATATTAATGGATTTCTTTGTGATTGTGTATAATAAATTGATTTATTAGACTGGTGGCTATTGGTAGGCTACTCGTTGAGTCCTGGCTGTTAATATGCATAGCGTGTTTTGTGGATTAAATGCTCAGTAAGTTTTTGTCTTTTATGATATTTATCTTAATGTAGGCCTACTGTTAGAGTGTAAAATACACATATGTTGGTAAATTCAGGGATAGGTGGGTTCAATGTTTTTATTAAAATGACATGTAGCTGTAGGACTATGAGTCCTGTTTACTGTAGCTGTCTTAACATGCAGTAACTTACATACTGGCCTAAAGGACTACTTCAATATATATCAATCAATCACTCATGCATTTGTGCATGTCATCACCCCAGTGGTAGAAATATTATTGAATTAGATTTTTTAAATTTTCATAACTGTTTCAAAATGTATGTTTATTAGACTACTGTACAGTGTGCCAAATACCAACAGGACAATGTAGCCTACATTTACTGTATGCTTAATTTCTTAGATAAGGGAGAGCAGGCCATGTCCAGACTTTCTCCGCCACCTCAAGTACTCATTAACTCTGTCTTTAATGCTTCTTCGGGTTGCATCACTCATGGACAGAAACCTCTGAGACAAAGTAGTCATGATGAATACTCAGGTTCCCTGGTAAGCCAAATTTGCCTCGGGTTCCATCTCAGTTGGTATTCTATGTCCACTCGCGGGATCACTCATGGTGAGCAGTTCTTCATGTTCTGATGTCAGAAGTGGAATGGAAATGCCAGGGTGAACCGACGACCTGACGAACCCGCCGCGATTGTTGCCTCTGCCTGTCGGAGGTGGATCTCCAGAGCTCACAGGTGTGCCTTGCATGGATTGTGACTCCATCATCTCGTCCCCCGCCCTCTTCAACACGTGCCGGTAGTGCCATAGTTTTCAGCAAGCCAGCTTCTTTCTATGTCCATTCCGTCTGTTCTCTTCGGTCTCAATGAAAACATTCAGAGATAAACTTTTTTTTTAATGGCAACTGTGTTAAGGGTGGAGATTAGGGTGGAGTTTAGGGTGGGGTTTAGGGTGGAGTTTAGGGTGGGGTGAGGAGTACTGGAAATGTATGACTCCAGGTTACAATTCGGCCATAAGTATACAGTAGACCTCCGACTGTCCTCACTTTGATTATGCTGTAGCACATACTGTAGCTATGATGATGAGCGATCTCTCTCAAATGTAGACAATGACCCAAAACACACTGCCGCCCGGGGTTTGCATTGCAAATGAGGGCATACACTGTGTCAAGACGCCAGCAGAGTAAGTAGACCTACAGTACAACACTTTTTCATAGCACATTACTCAACACTAGTGAGCCTCACCTCACCTACGATAGGCCTACAGTATATCTAAAAATGTTTTTTTCCCCCCCATCTCTACATGTAGGTCTCCTGATTTAAACCCGATTTAACTTGTTTGGCATAAACTGAAAACAATCCGTAACTCTGCCAAGCCTACAGGCAAAGAGGAACTGGTGAAGGCCATCAAGATGTTTTGGCTTGAGAAACTGACGATACATTGCAACAAAAACATTGATCATGTCAGCAAGGTTTTACCCGTGATCGTGGAGCTGGGGGAAGTGCAACTAAAAATGTAGTTGAGAAGGTGTGAATAATACCTGTCAATTTTGTCAGAATAAGAAAAGGGACAGTTTGTTTCAAATTCATGACCAATGAGCATATGTTGATAATTATATGACTGTTGGTTCAAAAGTGGTGTAGCAGACACGCCCCCAAGTAGCTCCACATCATTAGTCACCTATGAAACTAACACACATATTCACAGTTAAAGCTCTTGATTTTTAAAGAAGGTTCCCACTTCATTGGATAGTCACATATATTGTATGGTCCATATATACTCAAGATTATACTCACAAACTATTAACTGCAACTTTGTTGACAAGCAAACACTTACTGGAACTAAGTTTAGGTTTAGGGGTTAAGGTTAGCCACAAACCATAGCTGTCTTTGATGCCGGGCCTGCATTGTCATCAGAACTCCTTAGCTCTGATGATTGCAACCTCTGTTTTGCAGACGGGGTTGTCTTTCTTTTTCAAATTTATTTTTTATCATCCCATGCCTTGATTCCTTGGTAAAGGAGAATGGAGATTTAGTTAATAGTAATGACCACACATTACTGTGAAATGTGAAAAAAAACACACACATATATATATATATATATATATATCACTCACATATCCTTGTCCGGTCCCTTAGAAATGGGTAGTTGGCCACCAATGATGTACAGACGTCTTTATATTGTCTGCTTGTAGGGTACCTTTGAAAATAGTAAATCAATGTAGTGTTCCATTACAGCATAACACATCCCATGACTACACACACACAAACTCACATGAAGTGCCAATTTATAAACTTACCAGGTATATGTGCACATGGTATCAAATAAAACATAGATGATTTGGTTCCTCCACTTCGACCGATGAGTGGGAGAGTGGAAATCTTCACTCTGTTGGTTGAATTTACACTGCAAGACTGTGGGGAACTCAGGAAGGGTGAATATTGTGGGCCACAGTGTTGTGTTGGCAACTAGCTAGCTCATTTGAGTTAGCCTGCACTGTAGCAAGTTAGCCAATAATACATTGTTTTTAAAAAACATTTTCAGAATGTATTTACTTACTTGAATAGGTTCTCCCAGCCTTGTGGCCAATTGGAAACAGTGCAGCGAAGTGGGTTTGTCACCAGAGTGTTTTATAGGATATTACTATTGAACTAGGTACCCATTTAATAACCAGACATTCATGCAAACTTGTTATGCTACATTTTTGACGCACAATCGAACATGCTGCTATATGCTGCCAGCATGCCCACAAGTGAGTCACAATGGGCGGCCTAAGCGACACACGGCTAGCTATCTAGCCACCTTCACATACTGTATAGATAGGTAGCTGGTGATATTTAATTCACTTAGCTAGCTAACTTCATATTAGCTAACTATCTTGATGTATTTATCACTGTAAAAAACAAACTCCAAATTAATTTGTAGGTAGCTAGCTAACAGCCATGGAGGAGGGTGAAAGTATAGCAGCTCCAACTGTCAAAGTGAGAGAGTAGGCTATTCTGGATAGGGCAGGTACCTATGTGTAGTTCCTATCCCTGGAAGTGAGGACGGAGATAATAGTAACATAATATTCAGTGTGGTGTAATTTGACTATTATGAAGTCTGTTTCTTGTGAGATTTTCTGTCCTTAGATAAAGAGAGCTATGAAAGCCTGTCTACATACGAAGAGCAGTGGTTCTCAGTCCTGGTCCTGGGGACTCAAACGGGTGCACATTTTGTTTTTGCCTTAGCACTGCACAGCCGCTTCAAATGATCAATTCATCATCAAGCTTCAAGTGGTATTTGTGTATTCATTTATGACGCTAACATTGATATGATCCTGTTATTGTCACATGCTACACATGCACATGTGTGCCCATGCATCTATCAATCCAATGTTATCATTATTTGTTATCACGGTTATTATACTTTAGTAATCCACAATGACCATGTGATGTAAAAGTCTAATAATTACATTGTCTTCCATATTCCTACAGATACCTAGTAACTGGAGATTCCTTCAAAACGATTGCCTACAGTTAACGTGAAGGGCACTGCAAGGTTGGGTGACCAGGACAATCTGGGACTGCCTCCTGGAGGAATTTGGGTGTTTTAAGGCTACCTGTGTTCTGCATAACTTCATGAGGATGGACACAAGGACCAGGAAGAATCTGCAGCTTGCCGCCGTGTGCCAGAGGAGAAGTCTGCTGCTCTGCAGGATGTTTCAAGGATGGGGTCCAACAACGCAGCAAGAGAGGCAATCCGTGTGCGGGAGATCTTCACCTCCTACCTCATAGACACCCTATAACCCACACCTACACACTCATGTATCAATCTGATTGATGGAGTGTTGTGCAGTAAGCAGGCTCAGGTGTATAACTGTGCCTCCTTCCACCTTCAAAGAATAGGCGATAGGGCCAACCATGGAGAATAGTAAGACACTTCATTATTTCTATAACTAAGCGATATTATTTGTCCTTGTGTGTCCGTTCATGTTTTTCAGCATAAAGTACTCTGCAGCCACTTAGTGTGGTGTTGAGGCCACACGCACAGATTCCTGTTGAATGCTGTCCCTTTATCTACCTTATTTGCTCAATAAGTCTCTCTCCTTCACTTCATCCCTATCTCCTCTTCTCCCTAGATTGTCTATGTTATATCAGCTGTGTAGGTGAACCCCTCCCGCATCTGAACTGGCTATATAGAGGGCACAGCAGGATCAGAGGTGAGATGTCACTTGGTCTGGTCAACAGGAAGTATTATTAAAGAGATGCTTTACATTGAACTACAGGTAGAGATGCAGTAGTCCCAGAGTTAATGATCCAAGATCAGTTTGCATTGCACCTCCTGATTATTATGATGAGTAACACTGTTAGAATAAAAAAATAAAAACAAGGCTTAAAAATACTATCTCTTATCTCCATCTGTCTCTCGTCTGCAGATATGTTTTGATGTGAGAGAGGATGCCAACCCCCAGTCCCATCATCGCCACCTCACCCGCTTTTAAGATAACCTTGGGGCCGACTAGAGACACTATTATGTAATTGTGATGAACAGAGAATATTTGGGTAGCACTGATTCATTAATCATATCCCTGCTCCTATGTTCTTACCTCTTTCCCTTTGTCTTTTACACCTTTCTCGCCACCTCCTCTTTCTTCCTCTGTTTTTATAATGCACAACAGATGTGCATTGAAGTACAGATGTAACTTTTATTTGTACTACAATTATAATATTAACGAATGTATTTATAACACCTGGATAATGAACTTCTTTCAATAAAGCGTTTCACATTCTCTACTGGTTGAAATTAAGTCTCGATTTGATGAAATACTACACCTATCCTGTGTGTTCAAATCAAATCAAAGTGTATTTGTCACGTGCGCCGAATACAACAGGTGTAGATCTTACAGTGAAGGCTCTAACCAATAGTGCAAAAAAGTTTATCAGATCAATGCAGGTGAAGGGCATTGAGATGAACCAGTTTTAGAGTATTTACATGATGCATAGGAAGTGTAGTGTACTTAAATATATATATATATATTTCTGTATGTATGAATTACAAATCCGCCTTTAACTAGTTAAATCCTGTTTCTAGTCTATTACTTACAATGTGTAATCATTGATGTCCCAGGACCAAGATTGGTAAACACTGTTGAAGTGTAAAATTGTAATACATACATGCAGATATAGCATCATTCAAAGACTGACATTTGATACTCATAGTATTGGGTATGAGTGAAAAATTATCTTAAACATTCATACCTGAACTGCACCTTTATTTGCCAAGGTAGAGTACACGATCAGTGAATATATTAAATATACAGGCTGCAATGTGAGAATCTCATGCATGGTAATAACTACATGTATATACCACTTGCATCCTTGGCACAAAGTTATATTATATTCTACTCAATCCATAGGCTTCATTAATGTCATTGACTGTTTTTAAATTGATATAACTGGCTATGATAGCTGAGGTTCATAGCTAGCTTCTGAACTAATATGTACAGTTGAAGTCGGAAGTTTACATACACCTTAGCCAAATACATTTAAACTTAGGTTTTCACAATTCCTGACATTTAATCTTAGTAAAAATTCCCTGTTTTAGGACAGTTAGGATCACCACTTTATTTTAAGAATGTGAAATGTCAGAATAATAGTAGAGAATTATTTATTTCAGCTTTTATTTCTTTCATCGCATTCCCAGTGGGTCAGAAGTTCACATACACTCAATTAGTATTGGTAGCATTGCCTTTAAATTGTTTAACTTGGGTCAAATGTTTCGGGTAGCCTACAACAAGCTTCCCACAATAAGTTGGGTGAATTTTGGCCCATTCCCCCTGACAGAGCTGGTGTAACTGAGTCAGGTTTATAGAACTCCTTGCTCGCACATGCTTTTTCAGTTCTGCCCACACATTGTCTATGGGATTGAGGTCAGGGCTTTGTGATGGCCACTCCAATACCTTGACTTTGTTGTCCATAAGCCATTTTGCCACAACTTTGGAAGTACGCTTGGGATCATTGTCCATCTGGAAGACCCATTTGCGACCAAGCTTTAACTTCTTCCTCATGATGCCATCTATTTTGTGAATTGCACCAGTCCCTCCTGCAGCAAAGCACCCCCACAACATGATGCTGCGACCCCCGTGCTTCACGGTTGAGATGGTGTTCTTCGGCTTGCAAGCCATCCCTTTTTACACCAAACATAACGACGGTCATTGTGGCCAAACAGTTTTATTTTTGTTTCATCAGATCAGAGGACATTTCTCTAAAAAGTACGATCTTTGTCCCCATGTGCAGTTACAAACCGTAGTCTGGCTTTTTTATGGCGGTTTTGGAGCAGTGGTTTCTTCCTTGCTGAGCTGCCTTTCAGGTTATGTCGATGGACTCGTTTTACTGTGGATATAGATACTTTTGTACCGGTTTCCTCTCGCATCTTCACAAGGTCCTTTGCTGTTGTTCTCTGATTGATTTGCACTTTTCGCACCAAAGTACGTTCATCTCTAGGAGACAGAATGCATCTCCTTCCTGAGCGGTATGACGGCTGCGTGGTCCCATGGTGTTTATACTTTCGTGCTATTGTTTGTACAGATGAACATGGTACCTTCAGGCGTTTGGAAATTGCTCCCAAGGATGAATCAGACTTGTGGAGGTCTACAATTTTTTTCCTGAGGTCTTGGCTTATGTCTTTTTGATTTTCCCATGAGTCAAGTAAAGAGACACTGAGTTTGAAGGTAGGCCTTGAAATACATCCACAGGTATACCTCCAATTGATTTGAATGATGTCAATTAGCCTATCAGAAGCTTCTAAAGCCATGACATAATTTTCAGTAATTTTCCAAGCTGTTTAAAGGCACAGTCAACTTTGTGCAGGTAAACTTCTGACCCACTGGAATTGTGATACAGTGACTTATAAGTGAAATAATCTGTCTGTAAACAATTGTAGGAAAAATGACTTGTGTCATGCACAAAGTAGATGTCCTAACCGACTTGCCAAAACTATAGTTTGTTAACAAGACATTTGCGGAGTGGTTGAAAAACGAGTTTAATGACTCCAACCTAAGTGTATGCAAACTTCCGACTTCAACTGTACATGCACACACTACGGACTCCGAAATTGCTCTTTCTAATATTTCTATATATCTTAATTCCATTAGTTTTTGTTTTGTTGTGTATTGTTAGATATTACTTCACTGTTGGAACTAGGAACACAAGCATTTCACTACGCCCACAATAACATCTTCAAAATATGTTTATTCAACCAATAACATTTGATTTGATTTTGATTTAAAGGCGGTGGAATTATTAGGGAATGAAGTAAAGGTCAGTATATGGCATATCTTTTGACAGACACACCGCAACACCTTCATGTATTCGATCTCCAAACCAAAACGAATAGCAGGTGTATAGCACCCGATTCTCATGCTTAAGTTCAAGGTGAGAAAACGCATAGAGAGAAAAGCACATAAAAAAAGGAATTACATTCTATTTACACGTGCTTTGCTTGGGTTGGAATCGGGCCCTTGTGGCATTGTAGGCAACGTTTGTGCAAACATTATTGTAGTTTATATCAACATGTTGGGTGTATCTGTCACAAATATTACCGAAGGTGGCTCCCTTTCCCGTTCGGGCGGCGCTCGTCGTCGCCGGTCTACTAGCTGCCACCGATCCCTCTTTTCCCTTTTCATTTGGTTTTGTCTAATTGTTGGGGTTTTTGGGTTGGGGTATTTAAGTTCGGTTAGCCCGCCTGTGTTTGTGTGGGCTTGTTACTGTTTATGTGAGAGGTGTACTCTGTTTATTGTTGGGTTTTCGCTGTCCGGTATTTCCCAGTTGCACTTGGGTTTGATATGTTACGCCTGTGTTCGGCGTCACCCATTGTACATGTTCCTGTTTTGGACATTAAAGCGTTTTTCCCCAGTTACTTCTGCTCTCTGCGCCTGACTCCACACCCATCCTCTTCGAGCGTTACAGTATCAGTCTATTGAACGCCCAGTTTGCCAACAACTATTTGAAAACAGTGCTAGTGTGTAAGAATATTTGAAGATAAATACACCACGCAGAGGACTAAAGGTCAATAGAGTACGAAAGTTCAAGAGGACTAAAGGTCAATAGAGTACTAACGATCAATGGAAATAGTTTTTTTTCTGTGATAGGGGATTAATGATCAATGGTTAAGAGACATGGGAGGAATTTTAGTCCGGGACTCATAGCTACAAGGCAAGTTCTCATTGGTCAAATTTTTTTATTGAGCATGAAATAGGATACTTGTTATTTGAATATTGGCCAAGTTGAATTGCAATGAATTTTAATTAGTCAACCACAGGTTAGGGTAGGGTTATAAAACTACATCCTGTCCCTTTGTCCTGTGGAGAGAATCACCGAGGACAGGGGAGAATGAACATCTAACTCCCAACATAACATCTATGATTTGTCCTCTTTGAATAAACCTATTTTTCTCCCCCTGATTTGCTTTGGGGTCTGTGTTACTGAAGAGTAACATCAACTGCCAACAAGTGCAACTGAGTTGAATTGGTTAACCTCACTTGCAATGCCACCTCCCGTGCTATCAAATTGCTAGTTTTTCGGTGGCTTACCTTGATAAGGCAGTTGTTGACAGGGTGTTCATTTGTAGTAAGAGGGTGTTCACGTGTAGTAGTAAGTGCTCGTGAAGAGGCTACAGTATACTGTCAGCGGCAGCGTGACCCCCATTACAGTGGTGTTATGACTGGGATAACTTGTTGTTGATTTGGGAGGTGGTGCTTTTTTTCATGGTCCTTCGAGACGGATCTAAAGAAAGCAAGACGCTTGAAACACAAAAATCGGCACATCAGGAATTAAATGAATACAACCATAGTGCAATGTTATATTTATTTCTTACAGTAACTTTTGTTTGGTTGCCATACAAGAAGTATTGAGGATTTGGGGGGAAGGAAGAGTGCAGTTACAAGGAACTTCTCTTTCTTTTTCATTTTGATAATTAGATAGTCGACTCTAAGTATGCAGAATTACAACATATGGAACATGAACACAAATATACACAAAGAGCCAGAAACGTCTTTGTAATTATGTAGAATAAAAAATAAAATTAAAAAATTCAATCATAAGAGAAAATAACAAAAGTATCAAAATCGTTGCCGATGTTTAAGTGAAGGACTGTGTTGTGATGATAGTGAGCCACGCCAGTCCTTATGTAGCATAGCCTTATAGTCACACAGTGATGGTTTGTATAGCATCTTAATACGACTACTCAGTTCTATAATTCTGCAAATAAATTAGCTTAGTGATATGTTGTTTTTTTCCATGAAGTCAACAGTCACAACTAGTCTTTTTTTGTACATGTCTTATGTAAGTTGAGCATAAAAGTGTCATCGGGACAGTTTTCGATCCAGTGGACTGTGAGCTTATGTATACATTTAAAGCGTTTCAGTCATTTATACACACATTATACACAGACTAAGTGATTGGAATTGTCAAAAATTACAATATTCAAGATAGGCAGGTGATGGCCAGAGGATAGTGTATAAAATACATTTTGATTGGACAAATGTCTTCTGTCCACTCCAGCTATCAGTGTTCATAACATCAACAGGTGATGATATATCATGATAGTTCATCTTAAGACTGGGAAAAACCACAACCAAGGAGATCCATTCAGTAAAAATATTGCTTCTTAGTTTCCTCATAAATCTGATAATATTAATTTCTATTAATTCATATTTATATATAATATATATATATATAAAAAAAAATATATATATATATATATATTTTTGGCAAACCACATTTTTCTCCAAATGTCTTTTAGAAAATTCCATATAATTCTATATAATCATAAAAAATACTGTGCTTTTTTTTCTATGTCACTCTTGTTGTTTCTTTTAAAATAATGAATGGATTATAGCAGCGTTAAAACTCCTACAGGTCCTCTCTTTCTGTCAGCCTGGTATTCCCTTTTTTATTTTATCATCCCTTTGTCTTCCCTTCATCATCATACTGTTGCACACAGGGACAGGGAGCGAGAGAAAGGAATCTCACCAAGGGAGCTTTTTTTTTGGTCCAACAGGAGACCCTAAATTGCAGACAATCCAAACAATCATGGTTATGTTCATAGAACATCCCTGTGAACTGATGGAATCATGGATAATGTCTCAAATGATCACACATACTGTTCACGTTTTAGTGATATGTTATAATATATAGGTAATCTGGGTACAGTAGAATACATGGCTTCCACACTTCTCTTTGCAGTGCATTATGTGGTAGTTATAATCTAGTTCAGAGGCAGAAAGGCCAGAAATGGGGCACTATGTAGAGAATAATGAGCTATTTGAGGCACTATCCAAACACAAAACAGGGGTAAAGTGACAAGGAAATAAGTTCTGAGGGTGGATGCAATGGTCATATTCTTTCATAGAAATTCTCTCTCGAAACCTTTTTAGAAATATTATACATATCATTATTCTATAGATGTACTCTTTTCTTTAAATCATTCCTTTATACACATTCAATGCAATAAATGTATTCAATTTACTTCAAACCAATGCCACCAAACACTTCCTGGGTACTCACCTATCAGCAGTTCTCATATTAACGTTGAAGTCCTGGTGTTTCATGAAAAGGGATGGAGACAATTGATTGGCTGTCAGATGGGATTTCTGATTAGAAGATAAGCTTGTTCTACCTGCTCATTGGTGTGAGAGCTTATCACTGGTGTTGAGAAAATGACTCAGTAACACTTTTACTTGAAGCCTGTAGTAGTAATACGTTATAACGTTTTATAAGCAAGCCTTACAGAATGGTTGTACCTGCATGCTTAAGTAAAGTGTTTACTGAGGACTCTCCCTCTCATTCTCAAATGAACAGGGACCCAAATGAATCATCTAAAGCCTGCTCGGTCAGTGCTGCTGTGTCACACCTATTTTCTTCCCTCTGGAAACACCAGATAGGATTAACACCTCTTCTTGTCAATAATTACGTTTTGTGATTCATCGGCGATGCAAACACTGATTATACACAAACTTTGTAAACGTTCCTATAAATCTTTTTTTAAATCCTCTTCGGTGATTGTGTGAATGTCTGGGTAGTGGATTTATTATTATTATATATATTTTTAATGTAACCTTATTTAACTAGGCAAGTAATTTAAGAACAAATTCTTATTTACAATGACGGCCTAACCCGGACGAGGCTTGACCAATTGTGCCCCGTCCTATGGGACTCCCAATCAAGGCTGGATGTGATGCAGCCTGGATTCAGATGGAGTGCCTTACACCGCTGCGCCACTCAGGAACCCACATTTTTGAGTTTTGAGTGAATTCACATTATTCCTATTATTCTTGGCCCCTGCACTACACAGTATACTGTAGGTGAGCTGTCTAAAAACAAGCACACAGTCAACCACAGTGTCCTACGTTAACAGAGACCACGAAGTAACGTCCGTTTTGCTCTCATCCTTTCAAAGTGGGCGTCTTCAAATTCTCGCCGAGAATCATTATGTCAACCAAAGAAAATACAGCCCTCACCTATACCACAACAGCACACACTGGTACTAAAATAAAAACAATGTTTGATTTGCGAAAGGAATCACTCAATAACTAGAAATGATTAAAGATGGCTGAACAAAGAGGAGAGATGGCGATATTGTGGCAGAAAATGGAGTTTCCCCAAGTTGTTGTGATAGGTGGATTATTTCTGTTATAGGCCTGAAGGGAGATTGGTCGGTTGGGCGGTAGGGTGTAGGGAGGTTGCATCCCACTCCTGTCGGGGTCGCTGTCAAGTGTGTGGAAGACGATGACAACACACATGATGCCAACACTTAGGGCTAGATTCTATCAGATTCATGCCATCCAACACCCGCGTAGCTGTTGTTTTTGTGGTGTCGGAGGTGGAACTGTGTTAGAGCTGTCAAATCCACAAGCGGCTCCCAGCATTATACCTAAAACGGACATTGCCATTGGCTGTATGGAGTTGCATTAAGATAAATCCCATGGAGCCCTGTTTACAAGTTCGAACACTGGAATGTGAGATGCAATATACACCTTGAATAGGCTGACAGAATCTAGGCCTTGCACTCATGTCTTTCTAAAACACATTTAACAAACCTCCCACAGCGTGCGCACACACACACGTACATCACAAACGTGTCTCTGACAAAATGCAAATACACACACCTTCCACAGTGAACAGGGATGTGAAGGGGACAGTGGCGCCTGCTACAGTGGAGCCCCTCCAGCCATGCATTAGAGTGACTAACACATCATTATGTTTCTCCCCCAGGAGAAGGCCGTGTGTGTGTGTGTGTGTGTGTGTGTGTGTGTGTGTGTGTGTGTGTGTGTGTGTGTGTGTGTGTGTGTGTGTGTGTGTGTGTGTGTGTGTGTGTGTGTGTGTGTGTGTGTGTGTGTGTGTGTGTGTGTGTGTGTGTGTGTGTGTGTGTGTGTGGCAAATGATATGGTTTAGGATTCAGCTAAACATTTCTGCAAAGGTTCTCGTTTCTAATGTTTTTCAAATGTTTGTTTTTCAAATGTCTCTACAACGTCAGATACATCCATAAACATAACCCACGGTTTTACTCTAGTGAAGAAATATTCTCTGAAGAAACTCTAGCAAAGATAGAAAAGGAGTGCCAACCAGCTCAGCTGGTTTCAAACACCCGCGCTGGGGGAGCTTGAAAAAGGATTGAGTATTCCAATACTGATTTTTATCAGTATTTCAAAGTGTTTGAGGGCTACGTTTCAAGAGTATTCCAAAGTGTGGTCTTTTGTATTGTGAGCATCCCTAAAAAGATGCAGGATTCTTTCCACTCTTTCTCCATTCTGGATTCGGGAACGCCGCCTTTCTCCAGGCTATTCCCAGCAGTTCCTCCAGGATTCCGACATCCCCTGATACTCGGGAAGCAGAATGGGAGTGATCAAACACAAACACGCCACAGAGGCGAGGCAGGAAGGGAGTAGTCAGAGGCCGATTCCTAAATCGTCCAAGACTTTCCAAGACTGAGAAGGAAAACAGGTAGGAGAGAGAGTGTTCCAGATAAATCCACACCCCCTGGCTTTATCTGTCCTGCAGCATTTTGAGGGCCCTCTCGATGTTCATGCGGTGGCCCACCCGCGTCACCCCCAGGTCAATCAGATCTTCTTTCTGCAGCGAAGGCAGGTGGGCGCCTTCGATCTCGTTGTCCAGGAAGGCGTCTTTATGCTCCGACAGATTCAGGCTGTCCAGCCAGTCGGCCACGTCCAGCTTGCTCCACAGCTCCACGGGCTTGGAGGCAAAGGGCTTGCCTGAGGTGGCTATGGCCTGCATTAGGGTGAGCGGCGAGGGGGAGCGCGAGCCACCGCACGAGGACCCTTCACCAAGGCTACCGCCCATGCTGCCGAAGCCTCTCACATTCTCCATGGGCAGGGTGGACAGGCCGAAAAGGTCGCTAAGGCTGGGTGAGGAAGAGTGGGTTAAAGAAGAGGGGCAGGGCGGAGAGGAGAGGGACGAGGTGTCCGGGGGGCTGCAGAGGTGAGGGGGCAGGCTGGAAGGAGGGGTGCAGGAGGAGGGGGGCAGGCTGAAAGACACGCTGGAGTTCCGCTGGCTTCCTGTGGCTGTTGAGCTGAAGACAGAGAGAGAAAGAGAAAATAGAGAGGGAGAAAAGAGAGATCATGAGAACCTAACATATGTATGGCACAGTGATGAACTATGGTATAGAGTGGCTGTACAAACGAGTCCAGACCATAATGATCAGAACATAGCAACCAAAGGAGACCATGGCAACCTAGAGAAACTTGGCCAGATAGAAACCTCCGCCAAGAAGCAGACTCCTCCCCCTCCACATGTGACTCACATCCCCCCACTACAGCATACGTGTGTGGTTGGGTGTGTGTGTGTTCAGACCTGGCTAGTGTTCGCTGACCTTGACGTGTGGTAAACCTGCTGAGGCTTGGTGTGGAAGTGGGGTTCACCTAGAGCTTTCTAAATAAACACAAAGTTCATGAACATTCAATATCTTACTGATCTAAGCACAGAATTATACTGAAATACTTGAAAGAGCCACTAGGGTGCAGTGTTGTAAGTGGATTTTTACCTAAACCTTTACTTCACTGGTATTTTACAGTCTACTATTTAACAAGAAGGCTTTCCATATTTAGCATTTTTTTCCTTGATTCTAGAGCCATAATCATTTTACTTAATTTTGTGTAAAAAATATGTTTATTTTTCAGCATATTTAAGCATACCTCTTGAGCTGTCTGTATTCTCCTGATGTATTTTTTAAAGAAACTAAATATGCTTCTTTGCATCTCTGCTCAAATCTGGGTAGAAGATTTAAAGGAATGTGAGTCTTATTCAGTACATTTAGTAATTGCTTGCTTTTCTAAAGTCTATCAACCTTGTCAGCAGGCATGCCAGCTAAGACAGACAAGCAAGCTACCTCTTCAATCTACACACAATACACCATAATGACATAGCAAAAACAGGTTTTTAGAAATTGTCCAAGTATATAAAAAAAGCGGAAATATCACATTTACATAAGTATTCAGCACCTTTGGCAGTGATTATAACCTTGAGTCTTCTCAAGATTATACAAGCTTGGCACACCTGTATTTGGGGAGTTTCTCCCATTCTTCTCTGTAGATCCTCTCAAGCTCTGTCAGGTTGGATGGGGAGCGTCGCTGCACAGCTATTTTCAGGTCTCTCTGGAGATGTTTGATCGGGTTCAAGTCCGTGCCTTGCCTAGGCTACTCAAGGACATTCAGAGACTTGTCCCAAATCCACTCCTGTGTTGTCTTGGCTGTGTGCTTAGGGTTGTTGTCCTGTTGGAAGGTGAACCTTCACCCCAGTGTAAGGTCCTAAGCGCTCTGGAGAAAGGTTTTCATCAAGGATCTCTCTGTACTTTGCTTCGTTCATCTTTCCCTTGATCCTGACTAGTCTCCCAGTCCTTGCCACTGAAAACATCCTCACAGCATGAGGCTGCCACCACCATGCTTCACCGTAGGGATGGTGCCAGGTTTCCTCCAGATGTGACGCTTGGCATATAGGCCAAAGAGTTCAATCTTGGTTCATCAGACCAGAGAATCTTGTTTGTCATGGTCTGAGAGTCATTTAGGCGCCTTTTAGCAAACTCCAAGCGGGCTGTCATGTGCATTTTACTGAGGAGTGGCTTCTACCTGGCCACTATACCAGGCCTGATTGGTGGAGTGCTGCAGAGATGGTTGTCCTTCTGGAAGGTTCTCCCATCTCCACAGAGAAACTCTGGAGCTCTTTCAGAGTGACCATTTGGTTCTTGGTCACCCCGCTGCTCCCCTGGTCAGTCTGTGTTGGTAATCCTGTCGAACGCGTCTTTTTTAATGTATTATATAGTGGAGCTGCATAAATATTGATCTCCACTTTCTGGAGGATCGAGTTTTGAAATCAGTGGAATTAGAGTATGATAGCTAAAGAGATCTCCGGATTGCATCTTCATACTAAGGGCAACCATTTTTTATTTTTTTTATTTAACCTTTATTTAACTAGGCAAGTCAGTTAAAAACATATTCTTATTTACAAAAAGGCAAAAGGCCTCCTGCGGGAACGGGGGCAGGGATTAAAAATTAAATAAATACAAATATAGGACAAAACACAGATCCCGACAAGAGAAACAACACAACAGTACATAAAGAGAGACCTAAGGCAGCAACATATGACAACACAGTATGGTAGCAACACAACATGACAACAACGTGGTTGCAATACAACATGGCAGCATCACAACATGGTAGAAGCACAAAACAGGGTACAAACATTATTGGGCACGGACAACAGCACAAGGGCTAGAAGGTAGAGACAACAATACATCACGCAAAGCAGCCACAACAGTCAGTAAGTGTCCATGATTGAGTTTTTGAATGAAGAGATTGAGATAAAACTGTCCAGTTTAACTGTTTATTGCAGCTTGTTCCAGTCGCTAACTGCAGTGAACTGAAAAAACTAGCGACCCAGGGAGGTGTGTGCTTTGGGGACCTTTAACAGAATGTGACTGGCAGAAATGGTGTTATATGTGGAGGATGAGGGCTGCAGTAGATATCTCAGATGGGGGAGTGATCCCTGAGAGGGTTTTTATAAATAAGCATCAACCAGTGGGTCTTGCGATGTGTATACAGAGATGACCAGTTTACAGAAGAGTATAGAGTGCAGTGATGTGTCCTATAAGTTGGCAAATCAGATGGCCGAATGGTGAAGAACATCTAGCCGCTCGAGAGCACCCTTACCTGACGATCTATAAATTATATATTCTGTAATATAGCATGGTTAGGATGGTCATCTGAATCATGGCTATTTTGGCAGCTGGGGTGAAAGAGGAGTGATTACGATAGAGGAAACCAAGTCTAGATTTAACTTTAGCCTGCAGCTTTGATATGTGCTGAGAGAAGGACAGTGTACCGTCTAGCCATACTCCCAAGTATTTGTATGAGGTGACTACCTCAAGCTCTAAACCCGTAGAGGTAGTAATCACACTGGTGGGGAGAGGGGTATTCTTCTTACCAAACCACATAACCTTTGTTTTGGAGGTGTTCAGAGCAAGGTTAAGGGCAGAGAAATCTTGTTGGACACCAATTTTCTTTTGGTAGAGCGTTTAACACAAAATCCGGGGAGGGGCCAGCTGAGTAGAAGGCTGTATCATCTGCATATAAATGATTGAGAGAGCTTCCTACTGCCTGAGCTATGTTGTTGATGTAAATTGAGAAGAGCGTGCGGCCTAGGATCGAGCCCTGGGGTACACCCTTGGTGACATACAGTGACTGAGACAGCAGATCTTCTGACTTTATACACTGCACTCTTTGAAAGAGGTGGTTAGCAATCCAGGCCAAAGACCCCTCAGAGACACCAATACTCTTTAGCCGGCTCACAAGAATGGAATGGTCTTCCATATCAAAAGCTTTGGCCATGTCAATAAAAATAGCAGCACAACATTGCTTAGAATCAAGGGCAATGGTGACATCATTAAGGACCTTTAAGGTTGCAGTGACACATCTATAACCTGAGCGGAAACCAGATCGCATACCAAAGAGAATACTATAGACATCAAGAAATCCAGTCAGTTGATTATTGACAAGTTTTTCCAACACTTTTGATAAACAGGGCAAAATAGAAATAGGCCTAAATGTTAAATTAAACTGACAGTTGAGGACTTGTGAGGCGTCTGTTTCTCAAACTAAACACACTTGTCCTCTTGCTCAGTTGTGCACCGGGGCCTCACACTCCTCTTTCTATTCTGGTTAGCGCCAGTTTGCACTGTTCTGTGAAGGGAGTAGTACGAGATCTTCAGTTTCTTGGCAATTTCTCGCATGGAATAGCCTTCATTTCTGAGAACAAGAATAGACTGACGAGTTTCAGAAGAAAGTTCTTTGTTTCTGGCCATTTTGAGCCTGTAATCGAACCCACAAATGCTGATGCTCCAGATACTAAAGAAGACCAGTTGTATTGCTTCTTTAATCAGAACAACAGTTTTCAGTTGTGCTAACATAATTGCAAAGGGTTTTCTAATGATCAATTAGCCTTTTAAAGTCATCAACTTGGATTAGCTAACACAACATGCAATTGGAACACAGGAGTAATGATTGCTGATAATGGGTCTCTGTACTCCTATGTAGATATTCCATTAAAAAAATCTGCCTTTTCCAGCTACAATAGTCATTTACAACATTAACTATGTCTACACTGTATTTCTGAGCAATTTGAGGTTATTTTAATGGACAAAAACTCCACTTTCCTATAAAACAACGACATTTCTAAGTGACCCCAAACTTTTGAACGGTAGTGTATATTTTTTATACATTTGTAAAAATGTCTAAAGACCTGTTTTCATTTTGTCTTTAAGCAGTATTATGTGTAGATTGATATGGAATTTTAAAAATGTAATACATTTTTGAATAAGGCTGTAACGTAACAAAATGTGGAAAAAGTCAAGGGTTCTGAATACTTTTCGAATGCACTGTACATTAGATAACTGTAGGGGGCGCTGTGTTGAAGCCTCCGTGCCTACATCTTGGCACTCCCTCACCATTTAAAAAAATATTTTGGAAGCTATAGAAATGCCTTTATTAATAACTACATTAACTTTGGACACATTTATTATATTAGACACCTTAATACATACTTTCAATTATATTATGTGAGCTAAACATAGTAAAAAAATAATATTTTTTTCAAATCCTTAAAATCTACTTTTTTTTTAGACTGCTAATGTTACTGTCCACAGTACAACAACAAAAAATTATATTTACATGCAATATTGTCCTTTTCATTCCTATGGAAGACAGCTCCTGCGGAGTGCCAATATGGGTGACTTCAAAGCCTTTTAATGGCCAATACTTAGCATCCTCAATTCAGGATTTATATACATCATTGGTACAAACACTTTGTCATTTGGATGTGGCATTCAACATTTAAACAGTGAACAGTATTTGACTGGGGAATTCATTTAAATTGAAATAACCATATATCACATGTGATTTTCACCATTGCATATTTCAGCTGGCATTCCCTCTAAGGTTCACAATACAGTATTTGTATTTATTAGGGGATCCCCATTAGCTGCTGTCAAGGCAGCAGCTACTCTTCCTGGGGTCAAAACATATTAACAAAGGATAAAACACTACATCATATAACATTATTACACCACTACATATCTACAATACAAAATGTATAATTCCACCACACAACAATATTACAATGTACGTGTGTGTAGAGTGCGTGTGCTAGCGTTTGTGTGCGTATGCGTGTGTCTGTACCTGGGTGTGTGTGTCTCTTCACAGTACCCGCTGTTCCATAATGTGTATTTTTATCTGTTTATTCAATCTGATTCTACTGCTTGCATGTGTTACCTGATGTGGAATAGAGTTCCATGTATTCATGGCTCTATGTAGAATTATGCGCCTCACAATGTCTGTTCTGGACTTGGGGACTATGAAGAGACCTTTGGTGGAATGTCTTGTGGGGTATGCATGGGTGTCCGAGCTGTATGCTAGTAGTTTAAACAAACAGCCTGGTGCATTCAGCTTGTCAACACAAAAACAAGTAGTGATGAAGTCAATCTATCATCCACTTTCAGCCATGAGAGATTGACATGCATATTATTAATGTTAGCTATCTGTGTACATTTAAGGGTCAGTTGTGCTGCCCTGTTCTGAGCCAATTGTAATTTTCCTAAGTCCCTCTTTGTGGCACCTGACCTATAGCAGGGGGTGTAACGGCATAACACATACGTTTTTCCAGCAGCAGACTATGGTAATAATTTCAAAAGCCGCACTGAAGTCTAACAAAACAGTAACAGTGACAGACTCTGTTTAAGAGAAGAACGTAGATAACCAGGAAAACACACACACACACACACACACACACACACACACACACACACACACACACACACACACACACACACACACACACACACACACACACACACACACACACACACACACACACACACACACACACACACACACACACACACACACCTTTTGGTAGTTGAACTGTACATAGAACAACAATGTAACATATCGAGGAAGAGGATTATACAGTATTTGAGGTCAGCACAGCTGGGATGAATCATTATGAAGTGATTATTACTGTCATATCCAGCAGTTCATTCCAGAAGAATACCATTTGACCATCTGGCTTCAGCATCACAGTATCCTCGACTCACAAAAATATATACCTAACACAAACATGCAGTGGGCTTGACACAACACTAGAGGGACGGAAGAGAGAACCTAGATCTGGTTTGCAATCTAATGTAAATTTACATTTTTAGGAACAGTGTAGTGTGTAGTGTACATATCAGCCCCCCACAGACCACAGAGATTTGTGCAGCACCAGATGGAGTGGTGAGATGAGTGATGGATCGATGGGGAGATGGATGAAGAGACGCATGGTGTGAGAGCAGGGACACACAGGGCAAACCCATCACCTCCCCCCAAAACAAACACAACTATGCTCCATTCCATTCAGATTAACACCCTCATTCAATTCCACCTCTAAACTTCCTTCTGTGGTTCCATACTGATTGGGCTCTGAAGGGCTGCAATGCCTGCTAATTCGTCGACTAATATATGTGTAGAAGTCATTAAATACAGTGGCAAGAAAATGTATGTGAACCTTTTGGAATTACCTGGATTTCTGCATGAATTGGTCATAAAATTTGATCTGATCTTCATCTAAGTCACAACAATAGACAAACACAGTCTGTTTAAACTAATAACTCACAAACAATTATGCATTTTCAAAGGGTTCACATACTTTTTCTTGCCACTGTATACTGTAATTACACTCCTAAGTTTGGACAAAACCAGAAGACACAGCAGCCCTTGGTGCCCGGGTTGGTTGTCCCTTCTTTCCCTCGTACTATATGGATAAACTTGAGGGAAGTTAGGGAGGGGAAGTGAAGAACACAAGGGCGTTATTTGTCCCAAATGGAATTGGGCCAATGTGAAAGCACTCAGTCCACCCTCTGGACCTGTAGCACTTTGCACCATGGGTAAAACTTACAGCTTGTTTTTTCAGCACCAGCTTTTCCACAGGAAGTCGTCGTGATGGAGTGAGAGATGGAGTGAAACAGAGGACACATGAAAAGATGAGACAACAACAAAACACACGGAGAGACACAAACCCTCTATCACGCACGAACACACACACAAAAAGGGGGAAAAAGTGGAACACAAAATCTGACAAAATGTAGTGAAGAAAGAACATCTGTCCTTCTTAACTGACAACTCACTCCAACGTGATAACCTGCTTGGGAAGATGGGACTTAAAAAATTCACTTCACAGAACAGAAATCTCATAATTTCCTCTAACAGTCATAGTCTGGTCTATTTCACATATACTGTGCATGCCCATGAACTGCACATGCCCCATGAATGCACTTATAAAAGTTATAGAAGTCGATGCTTCGTTATCTGACACACTGATCCATTTCTAACTGAACAATACCTTGCTGTTGAACTTGTGATCACAATCAATACCATCATGCTGACGAGGTGGGAGAGGGATGAGGATGTCAATACCCTACTGTGACAGAGCAGAACACACCCTGGACCACACATGGGCAGACATTATCCAGCAATGAAAGTAGAAATGATACCTTCTGACTTGCTTGCTTTAATGACCAAGCTTTCGCTCCAACCTTCCATAGTAGATGTAATAGCCCAGAAGCTGAATGGTTTACTGTGTATAAATGGGTCTGCTTTGACCGTGTCATTAGAGAGCACACACAACATCATCTGGGCCATTTTCTACAGAGTTAGTACTGGATGCTCCAACTTAGTGCAGTGAATTGAACCATTATAGATATCATTTACTGTACACACGCATACACACACAAAAACAGTCATGAGACTCTTTCTGCATCTCACCACACACCCTCAGACATGCACCAATGCCTGCATGCACTCACGCACACAATCACACACACTCGGATATGTTATGCAACCGTGGCCTAGTAAAGGAGGTGGCACGTGATGTGGATGTGCACACTGTGATGACACTGAACTACGGTTAGGCCTGACACACACATGCCGCCCCCCGCTGACACCACTCCAGCAGGCCTCAAGGCCTCAACTCCTTTCATTCACCGGCGCACTAATCTGTGAACCTCAGACAGGGTTAAAAGTGAAAAGGAAAACATTTAAGAATGCTAAAAAAGGAGGAAAAACAAATCACTCATGTCGTAGCGTTCAACGCTGACGACGGAGAGAGACTGTTTCTTATGAACCTGTCTAAGTTAGAGAGGGGGGGAGAAACTGAGACAGAAAGAAACAGACAGAAAGAGAAAGATACAGAGAAATAAAGAGAGATGGAAGGCCCGAGAATGAGACAGAGAGAGAGAGAGGGAGAGAGAATATAGGCCACCCTCTCTTTCATATCCATCTGCTCCATGTGCTCAGCTACATGACACCTTGCCCCTTCTGCTACCTAATCCCTCACACACTTGCTCACTTCAACTGTTCTATATGATCTCTACCCTTCCCTCAGGCTGTACTATACAGTACAGTGCCATCTTTCCCTTTAACCTACACTAAGTAGTGTATCTGTTTTTCATATAACAAGTTTTACGGAAAACTCAGTCAATATCATTGGTCCAACTTATTCCAATCAATCAGCTTGAAATGGACAGAATATGCCAGTCCCAAACACCTTCGCCTCCAACCTTTCCTTAGCACCTATCTCTTCTGTGTTTGCAGATCTGTGGCGAACCAGAAAGCTGTAAGCAATATAGCGGAAGGAAGCTCTGGTCAGTCCATTGGAGGGATAGGTGTAGTGGAAACCATCACCATATAATTTACTCATACCTAGT